>NW_020451127.1:393300-428334 GCF_003343035.1 Apteryx rowi
ATTTTGAAAACCCCCCTTAGCATCTAGCCGGAGGTCCCAACCTGTCACAAAACATATCCCTCCCTTCGCCAAAGGATAAAACCCGACGTTTCCGAGGGCTCCCTCCAGCGTGCGGCTCGGCGGAGCGGCGAACGGCAGGGGGACGGGGAGGGGGGGGAGAGGGAGCCGCAGCAGCAGCGCGGGGGCCGCGTGTCGTCACAGCCGGCGCGGCAGCTCGCGGCTTGCTCGGCGCTGGCTCCGCCGGCAGCGGCGGCACTCGGCGATGTCCCTGGCCGGCGAGCAGCCCGCCCCGCTCGCCGAGTACAGCCCGCCGCTCCAGCCCGCCGGCCCACGGGGCTGCTCCGACGCCTTCCGCCGCATGGAGTCCCCGAAAGACTTCGGCAAAGCCGAATTCGAGTGGCAGAGGACGGAGGGCAAGCTCCACGAGATCGGCTTGAACGTGAACGCGGGGGGGCCGGTCAAAGATGGGCTCGTTAAGAATGCCGGTTTCACGGACGAGGACAAGCTCTGCTTCTTCGAGGGAAAACTGGACAAGGAGCTGAAAATAGCTCAGAAAGACAAAAGAGAAATCGAGGTGCAAGGCAGAAAATACCAGGCGGCTGCAGGTCACCTTGAAAACTGGGCTTTGATTTCGGAATCGTTCCCCCCTGCGGAAGGCAACTCGGCAAACCCTAAAGCTACGGATTTTCACTCGGGGCAGGCGGGAGCTGAAAAGCCTCGTCCCGGGCTGGGGAAGGATGAAGCCATCACCGACCAGGAGAAGGTGGCTGGGAAGACCGGCAYGGAGCGCGGGAGCCTGCCCGATGTGGCTGTGTCGCAGAGTGACCCCGGCAAAGCCCCGCAGGAGCGGGAGATCAGCGTCTGGAATCCGAATTTCCACCCCGTGTCGCCCAGCGAAGCAGCTGGCGGCCAGAAAGCCGGAGCCCCCGGCTGCCGCGTCGCCGGCGTGGTTAACGACGGCTACGGGCAGAGCGGCGGCTCTTCGCCGTCCGTAGCTGCCCCGAAGCCCCCGCTGCCCACCACGACCGTAGAGCTGGCCCAAGACGACTCCAAAAGCGGCGACTTCGGCAACAGCCCCGAAACGGAGGACGAGCTGGAGGAGAAGCCGCTGAGCAGAGCCGCCCAGCAGAGGAAGGCCATGAGGCGCGCCATGTCCGAGTGCTCCCACCTGGCYGTGCCCCTGGCCCTCGACCTGGCCGACAAGTACCCGCCGCCGGCGCTGCGGGAGGAGGACGCGGCTCCCGCTCCGCTCGCCCCCGACGGCGGCCTGGCGCACGGCTCCGGCCCCAGGAAGCCGGCCGTCCCCATGAAGAGGGCCATGACCGTGTCGGAGGAGCAGCCGGGTGCCAAGCACGGAGAAGGCGGCGTCGCCGCGGCCGGGAGGGAGCTGGGCAGCCCGGGCTCCTACCGCAGCAAGCTGGAGCTAATCCCCGAAATCGGCAGCCACGACAGAGGGAGGGAGGAGGAGGCGGCGGCGGCGGCGAGCGGGGAGAGGAGGAACGCCGCCGAGGGGGCCGCGAGCCCCGGCTCTCCGAAGAGCCGGAGCGCCGAGGTGGGAGCCGGCAARGCCCCTCCGCTGGGAAGTGCGGGAATCGAGGTCAGCGCCGGGCAGCACGCTCCGTTGCTCCGGCAAGGGGACCTGCCGCGGGATGGTACGTAGCCGATTTTTACCTCCCCGGGGGGGCCGGCGCGCGGCACGGGGTCGGGTCGGCCTCCGCCGGCTGCCGGGGCAGGGAGCAAAATGGAGGAAAAGCAGAAAATCATGGCCGAGCTCCTTCCCCGGCAGCAGCGGCTGCGAGTTGCGTGCTGGGGTGCTGACGGCGGCTGCTAGATGTGAAAATAGGTGGTTTCTGCCATAGGTCCGTGCCCTGGGCGCCCTCCCYTCCCGAGTGCCCTCCGCTCTGCAAGGGGACCTTGCCGGGAGCGAGCGCGCTGCCGCGGTTAAAACCTTTAAACTTCTCTCGGGAAGCGCCGAGGCTCGTGCTTTCCAGTTCAGCTTTTAGCTTCTTTCGGTACTTGTGCCTGAAGCAGCCGGCAGCACTAAAGGGACGGAGCGCTCCGGAGAGCTGATCTCTCCCCGAAYGCTGTAATGCCCAAACTCGGACTGGAATTCCCCCAGTGCTGTTTCTAACCTCGCTTCCCAAACCCCGGGTACGGTGGAGCCTTTCCCACCGCTGAGCGTCCACCGCAGCTTGCTTTATTTTGCGGCGTTGTGTCGTTTGGGGAGCGCGGTGATGCATGGGGTCGGTCTTCTCGGATTGAAAGTCCCTGTCAAGAGCAATTAATCTGCGTTGCAGGCTGGAGAACGGCATCTCTGTCCCTCTTGCCAGCTTCAGCCAGCATCTACCTGCTTTCTCATGGATTTTGGGGGGGGGGGGGGGGGGGGGCTTGGTCTTTGTCAGCCGGAGTAACAAGAGCGCTTTGCACGGGAAGAGCGAAGCAAACGCGGCAGGGAATAAAGACAAAAGACTTGCACGGGCGTTTTCACGTTTAATGACTCCTTCTGCAGCTGTCTGCTTTGCTCATCCTTCGGTGGAGTAATATAAAGCTGGAAGCTGTAGTATCCCGAGAGGGGAGTAACGCGCGGCCGGGTGCGGGGCTGCGCGGTTTCGGCAGAGCTCGGCAGCCCGGCGCCGAGGCTGATCCGCGGCGGGGTGAGGAAGGTGCTGCAGCGTGATCCCACCAGCCTGGAGGTGTCTCCTCTGTTTCGGTGGTGCGTTAGTGACACCCAATGGTCGGTCAGGCAGATCCCGAACGTTTGGCTGCCTGTGGTATGTCCTTCCCGATTATCCCGTTTTTCTTCCTAGCTATCAATAGTTGCTTTCAACAGCATCCTGCTGTGTCCCATGTTTCACTTTTCTCTAAAAATTTCTCTACGATGCTTCAGTTTGCAAGACTCACGGTCAGGCCTCTGCTGATGGGAGATGTGGACAGCGAGGTTTTGGCAATACGAGCCTCCCCGCGCGGAGGCTGGCGTGTCTCGTCTTCTTGCCTTCTCAGCTTCRCGCTGTTACCTTGTTCTTCATGTTCTGTCCCCCGATTTTAAGCAGTTCTGGCAGTCGTGAGATGAAGAGGTGTCAGTTCTGGTGGCAGCGCGCCCTGGATTGCAGACACTGCTCCTCTGGGGCCTCCGCGGAGATGTCAGGTCCCATCACGCAGGCAGGAGTCATCGACTGTCCTGTCGATAGGCATCAGGGTGGTTCGGAGAGCTCCTTGTTAAGAGCTAGATTTGGGGTGGACACCTGGAAATTTGTTTGCTTGGGTGGAAAGAGGGATCTGGGCTGCTGCGTTTACTGGTTCTCCGTTTGGTACCTAACGTGCAAGTGTTGTCATACTTCCTGACAACTTAAACATGACGTGAGTGGCAGTGATGTAGGAAACATCTAGTGCGCTGAGGGGGGAAAATCTGGAACAGAAGAAACTTCGTATTTGCGCATGCCTTTTGGTGTTACGGCATTTCCGTGGTGTCAGGGGTTGCCAGCACCCGCGCCGCCGCCGAAGTGTGTTCGCAGCAAGGCAGCAGCTCCTGCAAGCCGTGCCGACAGCGAGGCGTTGTGCGCTTTGGACAGCGAGGAACCATGTTTGGCTGGGCCAGCAGATGCTGCATCGCTTAGGAGCAACCGTTTCAAATAAGCACCTAGGTTTGACATTTTGCTCTTGCAGTCTTTATTTTAAAAGCTAGCTTGTAGCCCTTGTGACTGTAGATCTGCGCGTGATCTGATACGGTAGCGACGGCGTTGGCAGACAGCTCAGGTGCTTTCCTGGGCAAGTGTGCAACAGAGTTGTAACTTCTTTTTTTCTTTTTATCCCCTTCTCCAAAATAAACTGCTGGGAAACAGTYGGGTTAGGTTTGGTTGGTTCTGTTGCGTACAATGTCGAGGTAAGAAAGAGATTCTGGGTTTATTCTGTACAAGAAGAAAATATGATAGTAGAAGCAATAAAATGTTTTCTTGCTTCAGGTATGTGTATTTTAGTAAGTACTGTGAAATGCAAAAGAAAACGGGCAGAAAGTCCTTGGATGTTCCTGAAATGCTTTCAAACTTTATACGATGAGCTTTTCCTTCCTCTCACCTGGTAATGGGTGGAGAGGCAGTTGTAATGAAAGTAAGTCAACCAGTCAGTCAGTCTTGGCTCTAAGTATAGAACCGGTGCTAAATCTGCCCTTTGCATTTTATTTATGGCTAAATTAGTCGTTCACGTCCTAATCGACTTCCTCCTCTTCAGTCTTGATATTCACCTTGCAAGTCTCCTTCCCRTCACAAGGCAGCACGTCCAAAACGTCATGGCCAACAATATCTAGTTTATCTGACATAAATGTATCTATTCCTTCTCTTTTAGCCCTCGATTTTGCTGCTGGTTCTGTCTGTTCAGTCTGAACTTCGCCCTTGCATCAGGGCTCAGCAGTTCTTGTCACTTGCCCCTTTCTTTCATCTTAAATGTTCTTGAAAGAATTGTCCAACCTAATTTTAATTATTTGAACGGCACCTCACTTCTGCCAGTACAAAAGCAGATATCCTTGGGCCTGTTCAGCCAGAGGTTTTCTTTGCTAACCCTCTGTTACTCCTGTTATTCAGGTGATCTAGAATTGTGTGTGAAATACTTCTTWCAGATAGCTGGATATTAGCTTGATTACACAATTAGTTAAATTTCAGTCTAAAAACTTGCAAGGAGGAGCACCCGTTCAGATCTCCTGGGTACCACGGCAGGCATTTTGAGTCGAGAGACCGTAGCTGCAAACTAAAACGGGTCGGAATCGGAGGGCACRACTCGCTGGTCCCTTGTTCCGCCAGCAGTCGCTGCGGTCGCTCGCCAGAACAAGCGCTCGCGTTGTGTCCTGCCCYGAACAACAGATTTCATTCATGCTCRCGGTCTGCGTARGCTCCTGCGTCGCCTATTGCCCGTRCCTGATTTGTCAGCTCCGGTGGTGTCACTTSTATAAGCTACGTAAACTCACCGCTGCCTTTACATTYGGCCTGTTTTTCATTTCCTTTGAACTTCCTCTGACGTGACCTATTTTCTGTTTTGAAGCGCCAGCAATTCCAGGCACCGCTGGACCGAGCCCGGTTGCGACTGCCGCCCCCCTAACACCCGTTAGCTCAGGAGACGCATCCCTAACGCGGCCTGGTGACTCATATTTCTTGACGAGCCCGTGAGCAGCGTGCGCAAGCCCCCGTCGTTCCTGGCCGTCCCGCTGCTCCTCTTTGCGGCAGAACGTTTCATTCCTCTGTGGTTGAGATCAGTGGAGAATCTCGGACCTCAAGCGCTGACGGGCAAGGTGGCGATAGCCTGTCGCCTGGGGTTTGAGTAAGSATTCGTACGTGATTAGGAAGTACCAGCCCAACTATATAGTAATGATACTTGTTCAAGTAATGCTGCTAGCACGGGTGGTTACTAACGAGGTTCCTTGCCAGGCGCGATAACGTTGTTAATTAGAAGGAAAAGAAACTGAGGATCGCAGGCTGCGAGGAGGAGGARGAACGGGAGGGACCAGTGATAAACGGCACCCGAGAGCAATGGGGGACAGCTCGGCGAAAATTCCGGCTTGGCGTATGCGTGTTCGGCCTCAAATATCAAATAAACACCAGCATCTTCCAGGGACGGAGCTTGATGCTAGCAGCGTTATAACGCCGTTGGATAAACCAGGTGTTCCTTGCTCCGTAGCCCTGGTGTGCTTGTGCGAACAGCGCAAAAGCCGCCGGGCACTCGAGGCGAGGGATCGGTGAGCAGACGTCGGAAACGCTCCGAAGCGGGGGCAGAAGGGCAGAGCCGAGGTCAGAGAGGAGCCGGGCTGCTCTCAGAGCAGCGGCTTGCAGCGGGTGCCTAAGCCTTCCCCTTCCCTCGCCGCTTGKGCGAGCGAGGTCCCGGCCGGCGCTGCGTGAGCCCTGCCTGCAGTGGGGCCCGGCTGCCAAACGCTCCGTGTCTTCCTCATGCCGCCTGGCTCCAAGGCTGGCCTCGACTTCGGGATCAGGCCCTGCTGCTTCCCTCGTCCCCGCATTGTCTGCCTTGATGTCCCTCCCGAGACCTCTCCTCGGCTCCCGCTGTCTKTCTTCCTTCTGTTTTTGCTTTGACTTTGAGGTCAAAGGGGAGGAGGATCCCCTTGCCTGCATTTTTCAGGAGAATTGACAAAAAAATAGAGCTTCTCGTTGGTTTTGTGAATACTTCCACCCTTACCAATAAAAAGGGAAAAGCTAATGATTTTGTTAGCTTTTTTTTATATCCAGCATCARGTTTTTAGCACAGTATAATAAACAGAATATATGTTAGTTRCTCTAAATAGACATCTGATTCCAGRCTATGTCAGGTTGGGAAACATGGCGAATGGTTTAGGCTCTTCGGGGAGAACAGGGTCTTCTGATTTAGGGCTTGCTTTCTYGAGYAAAAWTAGAGAGCCTCAACAGATCAACCTGGGTTTATAAGATGGAGGAAAAGAGGACATCTGCTTTATTCCTTGATTCTTGGTAACAAGTCAAGATGTGCAAGTTGATTGAGTTGCATTGTGTGCCAGATAAAATGCTTAGCTATTTCGTATTTGGGTCAAGAAGGAGACATTTTATTCAGCCTTTTCTGGAGGGGGAAGGGRATAAGGCTTGTGTTTCTACTTAAACTGAGACTTGTTATATTTGTAGATRCTTTATGTTAAGAGTCTTGGACAAAAAGGCTTTAAATGATGTTAATTTTGTGATGGAGCAGCTCCTTCTGAAGGATGATGGATGAGCAAGTAAGAGTTTGTGCCTTTCTGCAGCATTTTTCTGGCAAAAGCAGTATTTGACATGGTCCAGTTTTGTTTCTGAAATTGCTTATGTTTAAGAGGGAGAGTAAAGACGGTCATTGCCTTATTGCTTAATCTAGCTCTCTTAGTGGATTTTCTGTTGATGACTCTAATCCCTATGAGAATTACGGAGCTGTTTGAGTGAATGATGTTTTAGTTCAGCTTAGCCCATGAATATCCCTCGCTGGGGCTGCGGAYGACGAGCGAGCGCCTGGCCTCATTCACAAGCACAAGTCCACCTCCATCCTGAAGCACGTGAATGAGYCAACCTCATTTGGTGACTAGGTGCAAGACAGGTGAAATAAATAGCTCCATAAAATGGGAGCTAATACCCTGCCAAGTGCCAGGAGATAAAAGGATTCGGGTGATGAAGTCTTGAGTCCCCACTGACATGCTCCCTCACCTAGTCAATAAAGGTGATAAAAAGGAAAATAGGMCCTAACATTCTTAAAAGCCTTCCAAGTGCACAGTATGTAATTACTTCTCTGCTTTATGTTCACTTTAGTGTCGGAGCTTTTGCTTACCTCAGTAGTTCAGCCAGGCTCCTCCAGCTGCTGAAGCATTTCAGCTGAAAATAGAAATACTTGCTTTCGGCTTTTTAAGATGAGCTTAACGTGTGCTGCTATATTGGAGTCTTCCTCTGCTCCCTTTGACGTAGAGAATGAATTTTGGGGAATGCTTATTCTTGAATAAGTTGCTGCGTGATATTTGAGAAATAAGCACACATCAGTGTTTCTGTTCTGTGCAGACTCCATATTTATAAAGCAATGTAATGCCGTGGTCTAAAAAGATGCCCGCAGGTACTTTCTTTTGTAGGAGAGTGGTTTTTTTCTTTCTGCTTTTTATAGTCAGGACAACTGTATGAAGTTGCTCTATTGATGTTCTGCACCATATTGCCAGGCTTTTGAAGAAGACAGACGGTTAATTGGGTGCAATGGGGGCCTCAGGAGGTTGTCTGGCCCAACTCCTCGTGCAAAGCAGGTCCAACTAGATCAGGTTTCTCAGGGTTTTGGCCAGTGTAATTTTSCAATATAAGGAAAGACTTTTTCAGCATGAGGAAGGTCGAACACTGGAAGAGAGGTCCAAAAAGGCTGCAAAATTTCCAGCCTTGGAGACATTCAGACCTCGAATGGACAAGGTCCTGGAGCAACCTGATGTAGCCGAACCTGGGTTTGAGTGAGGGGTTGGGCCAGATAACCTCCTGAGGCCCCCATTGCACCCAATTAACCGTGTGTCGTCTTCAAGCCTGGCCATTGCTGAATTCTCAACGTAGCCCTGTGCAGTAGGTATAACTGCATTTGAGTAACGACTTCAAGCCTAAAATGATGAAGCGTTCGTTATCTCAGCCTTCAATATGTGGGTTTGCAAAACTCCCTTTTGTGTTAGCATAGTACTGCGACTGGACCAGCTCAAAAGAATGCCATGGCGGTTTGTATCGTCCTACCTTCCCTGCTCACGTTGCATCCTCTCCTCAGCTTCATTCAGAAGTCTGAAGCTGAATGTCGCCTCAGGTATCATTTTTCTGTTGCCTGGTTGTTCCATTTTCACGCAGATTCAGCATGCTTTTTCCCCACTTGTTGCTGCTTTTGAGGACAGAGCCCCCATTAGCACCTGCAAAACTCCTTCAAAATGTTGAGCTTGATTTGTCTAGCTCCTTAATCTTTCCAAAAGGCGCCTATGGGTCCAGATAGCAGAGCTTAAAATCAGCCAAGCTCTACATTGTAATACATTGCATTTCTTCTCGTGATAACTAACCTGCTGTTAGCTACCATAGAGGACCTGACAGTGTGTATGAAGGATGAGGTTGAGGATTAGATATGCTAAGCATCTTCACAGACATCCGGGTTCATGAGTAATTAAGCTTTTTATTACCAAAAATCAGGATTAATCAAGAGTTATACAGAGAAGCTAAAATAGCTTCTGAGTTTCTTTGCTCTGAATATATAAAGATGGGCTAGGTCAAATATATAGCGTTGTGCTTCCCTGGATGGGGAAGGATATAATATTAGGAGATGGAAAGAAAATGGCTTTGTCAACTTGGCTAGTTTAACTACCTACATATCAGCTGGTAGATCTATGAAAAGTTGACTTGCTTTTAAAACACGTCATTCAGAAAACTGTTGTATTCGTACCTGAAGTCGAGTACTTTAAGCACTAAAAATGTAGAAGGGGTCTCAAAGTTGTGCGTGCTGGTAAGTTGGTTCCCTTTGCATTTGATCTGCAGGCGTGTGGTGACAGCCTTCTTGTGCTCCATGTGGTGGGGCATCCTCAGCGTTACGTGGACGGCCACCATGCTTTATCTGCGTCACGGTGTTCAAACTTGGCTACTGTAGGGAGAATTACAAATTTCCTCAGTAGTGKTTTTTTATGGGTCACCCTGATAATGTAAGGACAAACAAACAGTTGTTTTCTGTAAGTATTAGGATCTAAAGGAATAGTATTGTCCCTTTTTATAACAAGCAGTTGAGGCATGGACCATAATTTTAAGTTTCTGGTCATTTTGAAGTGTCAGTTTTGGCACAGATCATCTTTTTACTAATTATTCTGAAAACTCAGTGGTCTTTAACAGATAAAGTCTTGCTGCCACTGACTTCATATTTGACTGAGCGTCCCATGGACTTGGTTGCTGGGTCCTTCATCCAGTAATGGCAAATAGCTGGTTTCTGGTGATAAAATTATTCAAAAAATATGCTTTTTAACTTGTTGGCCCCAGCGTGCCTTTGCCAAAYGTAGTATCCGTACTACAGCTTCTGTGCTTAGTCTCAGCCGTGCATCACTGCGGCTTGGAGACGGCCTTGGAGCAGGATTGAGTTGACCAACCTGCCACCGTGGAAGTACCCTGGGAAGAGCAGCACATGCAGGGGAGCCCGGCTGCTCCCTCRGCGCCTGTGGATCTCGGCTCCCAGCTCCATCATCCCTGGCGTGCCGGGAGCCGCCTGGCACCGCGGCCAGGGRGGCTCTTGGCGGTGCCCAGCAAGGGTGGTCTCACCTGAGACTTCAACCAGCAACCAAGTGTGTAAGCCATGTTCTCAGGGATTTATAACGTTGCCCGATTTGAGTGGATTTTTCTAGGAGGAAGGCGCTTCCCTGGGAGCAGAGGCTGTGCCGGCCGGAGCCAAAGTCCTTCCGAAGCAGGTGAGAACGAAGCCTAGCCAAAGAGAAGGCTGCAGGTATCTTTGTGCAGGACAGTTGTTCTTCTTTGGCGTTTTTCTTGGAACTGGCCTGTTTTTCGAAGGTCACCTAGAGGCAGATGTGTACTGCGAAGCCCCAGTGCCCGCAGCGTAGCGGGTGCCGGGGCAGAGCCGGCGATGTTCCCACGGCAGTGGCGTTCGCCAGGACCCCTTATCGCGGTGGTGGCCGTGTGGAGCGAGTCTGCAGTATGCTCAGCGTCGCTGTTGAGGGAAACCTAAGYGCCGTTTATCGAGTTACTCTTTCGTAATTGTCTATAAAACCTCAAAGAGAAGTCTGGAGTTYGGGGTTGGCCGGTTTAGCTGTTGCTGTGGACCCGCTTGCTGGCTTTGATGTACCTGGAKTTGAGTCGTTTCTTCCAGTGTCACTCTTGGAAATTGGGAAAYGGGTGCGTCACAGTATTTTGGACTGACACGTCTGAAAAGTTTTGTTTTCCTCCGTTAAAAGCCTCCTTTTCGATAACAGGTGGCACGCGTGCTGGCGACAGGGTGCAGCGCGCTCCGCTTGCCGTCGCGGTGAGTAGCGGGAGGGGACTGCAACACGTCTCGGGGCGATGCCCTTCAGCCCTTCCGCGGAAGGTGTCCGTGTGGAGTGTCCTTTGCRCTCTCCTTCGGGCCCCCGCCGTCTTCTCCCCCGGGAGTAACCGGACTCCCGGTGCCGAGGCAGCGGAGCGCCGGGCGAGCAGGAGCCGCCGCGCGGGAGGCACGGCTCTGCGCCGGCGAGGGTAGCRATCGCTCCGACGGCAGGGACGAAACGCCCTTGAAACACCTTTTGGAGGTTTSTTGCCACGCTTGGAGGAACAAGCAAACTGAAAAGTCTCTTAAATAAATCTTGCAGCCTAATGGACAAATTTGATTAAGATCTGGCAGCTTTTCCTAATATTCCCTGCAACTAGCAAATCTTCCCTGGCAGTTCTCTGCTCTGCATGGGGGAGCGAAGCCTCGTAATTAAACGGTGAATGAAAGCAAAGGTCCTGACGGGCACATTGGGAGGTTACTTAAATTGCGGCAGCACAAAACAAGACGATCCCTCGCTAATCCCTTAGGGTTACRTCCCCCGGTGTATCAGAGGCCGCAATAAATGCGACCTGAACGAGGGTCCTGGCAACGGTGGCCCGAGAAATAGCAACGTTCCCTACCCAGATGTCCTGGTTTCGTTATTATTCTTTATTTTATTTATTTATTTACGAATACAGCTTGCTTAACCTCTATGTGGGCTATCCCGCAGCGTGGCTCCGTCAGCTCGATGATGCTATGTTTCCGTTCTACGTAAACACACCTRTTTGCTTTGTGGAACCTAGACGGTCCTTTAGGGAACGTTTTGCTCTGTTTTCRTTTTGTTTGTGTGAGTGTTGAAGCCGTTCCCTTTGAACATTTCCCATGTTGTAGTCCGTATTTAATTAACCCGAAATTACGCGCCGCCTCCTTTCGTTGCTCCGGAAGCATGGGAGCTGCTGGAGTCGATGGATCTTCGAGCTCAGTTCTTCCGAAAAGCCGCGTTAGGCTTCCTGAGCGGAGCCGTGTCGATGCAGGCGTGTTGGGACACCGTCCTCAAGCGAGAGGTTTAACGTCGCTGCTGAACTAGCTGAAATAATAGTAACGATTGGCAGCACGCGAAGGGTGGCTTGGGCTTGATGGAAAGTCACCTTGATAGCTGTGATACCTGAGACGAGGAGGATTCACGGTGAATCTCCAGGCACGGGAAGCAAAGAGCAACGAATGCACAGAAACGCRCTATTCGCAAGCACGAGCTGTTGGCAGCAGTCGCTTTTTCTAGTATTGCTGTAGATAAAATCAACAAATTAAATGAGGGGGAAAATAAGGGTTTATTGAAATTCAGTGGAGAGAACTAGTCTAGAGGAGCCARTATAGATTAGCTACAAAAAACGAACTTTCTAGATGAGCATGAATGATYCTTGATTCTTAAGAATTTTGCATTAAAAACAATAATGTCTAACACGGACATTTCAGTGCTTGTTTTCTTCAGAAGTCCTTATTTATATACAGAGAACATTAAATTCGATGCTGTATGACATTTAGTATGATTTGGAAGCCAAGTGACTAGGCAGAAGCTAAGACAATGCAAGAAAAAAAAGCTGCTAAAATTCATCATGGAGTCAAAAAAAAAAAAAAAAAGGGGGGGGGGAAGGAGAGAAAAGCAAAAAAACCCCAAGCACCCTTCGGTTGAGCATCCCCAAAACTGGCAGAAGGCACTGATTTATTTTGCTGGCTTCGGCAACGGAATTTCTGCCACAACTGGAATATTCTTTGAGACTCTCCCTTGAAAGGCTGGCGAGCAAGAAAATGCAAAATATAAATAGTAATCTTCCAAAGAGGTGGAAAACAACCTTTTCACTGTTGGAATTGCTACGCTATTGTCTGGCGGCCCTTATCATGCGCTGCAGCATGACAAGCCTGTTGTGTTGTTATAAAAAGAAACATCCAGTACAGATGCTCTTTATTTTAATCCCCAGATGACAAGGGAAAATGAATGCGCTTGTAATGGGTTGTTTGYGCCGTATCCTTCATACGATTTAAATAGCACAGGAGTTGCAACAGAAAACAGCTCATAGCGAGTGTAGTTGTACGGTACCACTGCTGAGAGTTGTCGTGGTTTAAAAGCCGTTTCTGGGGAAGCTGATGGTGCCTCTTACACGTCTCATGGTGCAAAGAACCGTGACAGTCCTGTCGTTGGTCCTCAAGAGTCCTAAAGTTTTAGTGAAGCTGCTTCTAAGTTGATGTTTTGTTATGTTGTTTATTTTGCTGGAGGGCGTTATTTGTTCTTTTGCTGAAGGCTTTGCCGTGCTTTGGAGACTGTTGAACGTAGATGGTGGCCACCATCTACTGTCAGAGCAGAGGCAGGGTGGTGGCTGCTGCGCTCCTATTAAGAGGAGCGCCCGTATACTCAGTTTTCCTGACTCGTCGTGAAAACCTTTGGTGGCAGTGACAAAAATGGGCAACTGCATGAAAATCTGGCAACCTTTGGCCCTTTGCAGCAGATGCARTTACAGCTGTGTGTGCTCTGAAACACTGTGTGCAGCAGCGTGACGTGCTGATTTCCATACCACCGAGTTGCAAAGTGGTCCGCGCGTGTTGGAACGTGGTTTCCATATGGCTGCTTTCCTTTCCGACCTTTCCTGGTGTTAGTCTAGCTCCTTTTGGCTGCTGGGAATCTTCCTTGTTCGTGGTGAGCTGTAAAGTGTGGTTGTGGGCAGTTGCTGTAGACTGAGATATGGAAGAAGAAAGGTCAAGAAGAAGCAGCAGTAACAAAAGGATGGATCTAAGGAGGGATAGCTTGAAAATGTCCTACCTCAGGGTAACAGCCAGCGTGCAAATGCTGAAAGAGGTCAGAACTTAAACATTAACTTTCCACCAACTTTTTTTTTTTTTTTTTTTAAGAACTTGAAAGTTGGGAAAGTTTGCCATGTTCGTTAAAACAGCTGTTTCCTTCATCGGCTGTCTCTTTTCTCACTGTGGCATAACTGAAGTAACTGGATGCTAATGGCATCTGGATGACCTGGTGTTGGTGTGCCCCAGCACAGCGGAAATCCTTCTTCTTGAAGGTGTTCTGACCCTTGGAAGCTTTTCCAGAAACAGCCAACCTGTAACTGTCTCACTTCTGTCTCCTCCTGTTATTGTATTAAAAAAAAAGGCTAGAATAAAAGAGCCTAGACTTAAGAAGTCCTCCTTTTTTTTGCCAGCAAAACCAGAAGAGACCAAACCAGCTGAAGCGGTGACGGGGAATGATATCACCACACCTCCAAACAAGGAGCTTCCCCCGAGCCCTGAGAAGAAAGCAAAGGTAGGCTCCGTTTCGCGTTCAGGGCACTCCTTTCCGTGGTTTTCATTTGCCGGCTTCTCTGCTTCTTAAGCCATGGTGACCCACGTTCTGTTTTCTGAGCTGCCGCTTTTGAACTACTTTCCTCAAACGAAGGCATTCGCTTACGAAGCTGCAAACAACTCGGCCTATAGCAAATCTGATTGGAACTGGATTTAATAAATTTATGGTAAGCTTTTATGTAAATAGCTGTCTGGTTGGTGCCTGTGGTGTGGAAGCAGGGAACGTTTGCAGTGATGTTTCCAGAACGCTGGTGCTCTCCTCGCTGCTTCTCCACTCACTCACTCGTGTTGCAGTTAGCGTTCGGACCTGGTGCTCTCTCGTTTTAGGGCTGTATATGCAAGGTGAGAGGCACCTGCCTTCGCGCTCGCCAGAACCCAAYCGCGAGCTCTGGCAGCGGAGCAGCGGTGGGGGCGGTAGGGGCAGGTCCTGGCGCCCGCGAAGGCGGTGGGAGTTGAGCAGACCGGGGTTTAGCACTTGCATCGTGCACGTGTGATTGGGAAGCAATGTCCTGCTCGTTGCACGTAGGACGAGATGCCAGGAACACCCGACGACTAATCCCAGCTTTACCGGTGGTTCCTTCGGCGGCTTTGGATGTCACTGCAGTAATCCCTGTTCCTGTCGGATTGAATGCAAAAATCCCCTGGGCCCTGAAATCAGCCCTCTGCTGCAGCTTCGTTGTGGTCTTTTTTTTGCACTCAGAAAACAGAAAGCTAATTATTTTTTTCGTTTGATTTTAAATATCATTTTTTATGTTCTTGCAGCTTGATATTTTGGTTTACGATGCACTGTGTTTTGTTGTTTGTTTTTTTTTGTTGTTCTTTTTTTTTTTTTGCTTTTATGCTGGATTTTGCTTTTTGAAAAAACGTAAAGCCTGCAGCATCCACACCGTCGGCAAAGCCTGCCGCACCGAAAGCCAGGCCTCTGTCCGCTACCAGCCCCAAGCGGCCGGCCTCCGCTACGCCTGGCCAAAACAAAAAACCCACCAGCCCTACTGCAGGTCCCGCTGCRGCCGCCACTCCTAAGCGCCCGGCCACCGCTACCGCGCGTCCCTCCACCTTGACTCCAAAGGAGGCTAAACCAAAGGTAAGAGACCGTGTGCTTTTGTGTGGGAGCGCCGAGAACGTCTCGCCTTAACTTACCGACTGTCTTACCCACGAGTCAGAACGTAATTCTAGTGCTAATCATGGGAAAATACGACCGAGAAGCCGATTCACTGTGTTACGAGAGCAGCATCAGCTTCCCGTAACCCCGTCACAGCCTCAAGTCCCGAGCGTTTAATTTTATGTGTCATCACAGAGGAGAGAATTAAACTTGACTGATTACCGTGATTTTTCCTTGTGAACTGCCACAAGGTTTACAGATAATTCTTTTTTTTTTTTCCCCCCCTGTTACTAAAGGAGGATACAGATTTTTTAATAGATATATAGATATATGGCAAACTTAGGGTAACTGCTAAAACCAGGGAAGAGTATGGGAAAACTGAATGGAGAGCTTCAATATTGGTGTTCAGCACTCCATTTCTGGAAGAAAACAAAAAAAAAAATTGGTCAGATCAGTCTGATCGATTTTAAATACTATGGAAATGTAAATTTTTAAACACTATGGAAATGTTGTAAAAAAAAGCTTTTGCCTGGAAACATACTGAGCTGAATTTTAAAATCTAGTGAGTTTTCTGCTCTCAGGCAGTTTGACAGATGAAATTATTTTGCCTTTTTTTACATCTGCTCTAAATGCATTTGACTACTTAAAATCAAACCTGTGTGTTTATATCGCTCTAGCTTGAAGACGCTTCTGTTCGTGATCCTTCCCGCACAAGTTATTGTACACTAGTGGGATTCAGCCTGGAAGGGAATGTTAACATCAGCTTCAGAAGCCTTCAGCTGATGTTTAAATGCTAGCATTTGCACCACACTTGTACACTTAAGGGACTGTATTTGAGTGTCTGTATTTAAAAAATATATATATATATGAAAGCACAGGCAGAAATCCATAGCGGTTAGGGCAAAGTCAGTGTATCTTTTTATGGAAATGCTGGCCCTTGGGTAGGTAATACTAAACATCCGCCCTGAACTAGACTCCTAACAGACAGAGTGCACTGACTGGACTGTTTTTAAGGTAAATCAAAATGACACAGATCCATTGACTTTTTTGTGAACCAGTGTTTTCAGTTTTATTTAAGTTTTTGCATCTTCCTAAATTCCTTTTTTTTGAAGTGATCAGTCTCAGCTTACTTGCTTTCAAGTACTGAAATCCTGGATTAATTCAGGCACTGGATTAACCAGTGTCCATGGTTCATTCTCCATTGGGAAAACTATTTCATGTTTGTCCCTGACGGGTCACTTGTTCATAAACTGTTTGATCTCCTATGTCCTGGATGCTTTAAAAAATGCCCTTCAAACTTAGAAAGCAATTTTGCTTGTGAAGGAAGGATCTCGCTTCCAAAAGTATTGCTAGGGGACTGGTTTTGCCCTGTGCACGTCTGTAAATGGACCCTGCACGTTAACTCTGGAGCAGATATGGATGAAGTCTAGTATTCAGCAGGGTCTGTGTTCTGTGTCCTGCACTAAATATGATCAGCCACTTCTGCAATATCTTAATTATATATGTATTTTTTTTATCTTCTGCATTGTATTGTTTCAACAGCACCTAGCTTATGTGCTCAAGAATTTAAGCGATTGTGCCTTCTCCATTAGAAAAAGAATTTAAATTTATTTCAGGCTTTTTGTTGGCAAACGCATTGAAGCATGCACGTGAAGTATTGGCTTTAATGCAGCCCGTTCCTTTCCAGGTTACAGATGCAAAGAGCCCGGACAAGCGGACCTCACTGTCAAAGCCACCGTCGTCTGTCACACCTCGAACTACCGTCAGGAGCAGCCCGGCCACTCCCAGGACAACTGCAGCATCTCCGGTGGCTGCAGCGTCTGGTGTGAAAAACACTGCTGCTTCTCCACCGAAGAGGCCGACGTGTAAGCAGTTGCTTGCTTTTCTTCTCTCTTTCTAAACAGCTGCAAGTTTTTTGTGTGAGTAGCACTGGTGGTTCCCAGGAAGGTATTTATCTATCTATCACTTAGTCCAGTGCGGCTGAGCACTCGTTCCTGCGTCACTGTGGAGGAGTCGTGGTGTTGCCATCTCCCTATGGCCCCGTCGGCTTGTTAAAATCAGTCTCCCAGTAAATAATCTCGCAGATCTTCAGATCAAAGCCAAACCAAACCTTGAAGTGGAGCCCCTCAGAGAAGACCAAGCTGCTCTGCAGCAGTAGTGCTGGGAGGTGTAAGCTGGCCTCTTTGTCCGTCAGAAGTTGATTGGAGGCGTAATGATAGCTGAAATAACCTGTTAGTACAGCGTAAGACAAGATCCTGTGCCACGGCACAAAGACTATAGGTAACTGTAAAATGAAGTTCTAGGTTTTAGGCCTTAAAATAACTGTTTCTTTGATAACAGTTTTCACGTTTAGACCTGGAGTAAAGCTAGAATTAAATAACATTCAGGTGAGAAGACACTGGCTTATCTTGTAGATAACCTAGGTTGTTTATGGGATCGAGCTATACCTTGATTTTCTGTCAGTTAATGCTATCATTAAGAAAACATTTGTAGCTCATGAGCAGCTTAGGGGAGCTTGAAGCCGAATAGAGGGGCTCAGTTGCAGGACGGGCACAAGTCTCACTTTTGATCCCATTGAAGCAGATGACTTTTGACTGGACTCGTGTGCTGCGCTAGTTTGGTCAAGATACCTCTTCGCTTCACAAAGATGAACTTTCTTAGCTACCTGTAGGTGGTAACGGAAGCTTGTTAGAAACGGCTCCTAAAATGGATGTGGGTAGCAGTTTTCATGAAGAAAGAGCTTCATCTTCTTTCCATAGCTGGAGTCTATTGGTTTTCCCCTCGTGACTAACGCAGGAAGAATTTGGAGCGGAAGCCACCTTCGCTTTATCGGAAAGCTGTATCCCACGCAGGGCCCAGCTGCTGAAGAAGGCTCTTCCCCTTCGTTTGACACAACCGGTGTGAAACATGAGCAGCCTGTTAGACGCTTGAAAACACTATTTGCAATCCCCTTAATGGGGTTTAAGAGATTTAACTTCAGATAAAAATATAATTACATATTCTCAAGTCTTTTCAAGTGACTAGATCTCATTAGTCAATTATTAAAATTTGCCAATAAGCATATTTGGCAGCATATTAGTGATGCATATTAGTTGTTTTATTCTAAGGGTCCCAAAGCACAAATTCATAACCCGTCTTTCCCAAGAGAATAGTGCCCGTGTTTTAATGATGTTGAAATGCATTAGGCCAGATATATATCCCTTACTTTATGCTTTAGAGGAAAAGATAATTAATCCTGTATTGAGGAAGTGTATTGCGCTTCCCAAGAGCCATGCACCTCAACTGATCCTGTGGACCTTCTTGTACAATTCATTCTGTGTAGTCTTCTATACAAACTGTAGCCTGGAATGCTTAACACATTTTAATGAGTTCAATTAAGTTAACTTCTCCTTCCAAAATTGAGGCCCAAACAAAGGAGAAAGAAGTGTTTTCTGGTGACATTTGAAAGGAGATGGAGTTAATGATGCAGAGATCCGAGAAGGTTGTTCCAAGTGGCAAGATGCAGAGGGGAAGAGGCTTCTCCACCAGCTAACTGGGACATTGGCAAAGGACGGTGAGGGAATAGGGTGGACAGTGGAGATGAGGTCAGCTGGCGAAATCCCATCAGGAGTTAGAGCAGTTTTGTCTCCCTCTGGAAATGCAGAGGGAAGTCATGAGTGGCAGAAGGAGAGGAGTCTTGTTTTGAAGAGGAGAAAGCAAGAGCGTGACAGAGGCTGAATAGTCTTCTAAACTGCCTGGAGTCATGGAGGCTGTGAAGCCTGAATGGGAATCAAAATGACCCAAACATTAACAAATTCAGATTAGGTAGAAGAGATGTAACTTCAGTCAGATGCATAGATGTAGGTGATGGAGAACTGGTTCTCTTCTGATCTTCTGTATATTATTGGCAGTTCAGTTTCTCTGACTGCCTACCACTGAGCCAGCTAATGTTCCTGGCTAAAGATGATGTTGAGAGATCTACTCGTTCTTTCCACGTGTCAAAAGCAGCTCTGCCACTTTCTTGTGGTTTGCTCAAATGTTTAGCCATTCCTGCTGTTTTGTGATGTGTGTATAGTGGCTTGTTTTGAAATTGCCTGGTTTCATTTTTCCAGGTATTAGATCTTAATCACTTGTTTTACTAGGTGAAAGCCACGGATTATGCAATGTTTTATTTTTCTCTCCCTGGTGAAATGACTTGTACCTCTTAATAAGATCATCTCTCTTTGACCAGTAGCTTTATCATTCTCCAGACTTTCAGCATCACACACTAATGACATTAAAGTGTTCCTACTGACATGAACAGAAATAACTACATCTCTTTATACATCTAAGTACCATATTAGTCCTTTTACCTTTATAAAAACTAAGTACGTTCCATCCATGCAATCAGTTTTCTCAACTAAACTTGCAGTCTCATAGAATAAGACTAGTTTGTTTGACAGAACCTATTTTTCAGGTGATTGGTATTAATTATGTATCTATCCTTAAGGACTTATTAAATTATCCCAAATCCACTTTTGTTTCATCTCGATAGCTAATATCTTATCTGGGGTGTTTAACTGAACGCTTTTAGTGAAGGCTGGGTGGAATGCTCCAGACTGATTTGGCCTGTTGGCACCTGCCTCTTCTTTTTGCTCCTTTCTGTACTGGCATTTCGTAAGTACACTTCCAGCTACTTGAGTTTATCTAAAAGTCTAAGACTGTTGTTGGAAATTAAATACTAGAAGGCAGGGGTCTTGAGCATCTTCTTAGGACTCTCAGGTAGAAGTTACCTGCATCTGTGTCTTTTCTTTCTTTTATTTTTTATCAGTCATCAGTATCCCTTTTATCAATTTTCTGTAATCCGTGATTTCTAACTTAATGAGTTTTTTGTAGCCTTTTCCATTTGGTTTTTGTTCTTAATGTTGCCTTCCTTTGGTTGTTGACGTGAAACAAATTTTAGCCCAAGTTGTCCATCACTTGATAGTCAAAAAAGCTGCAATTTCATTATCAAATGAACTATTTAAAAGTAAGGTTCTGTTTTTATTTTCTTCAGGCCATGCTTTTTCCTTGATCAATTTTGTATGTGGTTTTCTTCTGCTTTGCAAAGTGTAGATTTGTTCCTGGTTTAGACCGTCCTCTGCCTGTGTGGAATGTAATCAGGTCGCTATCATTGGTGCTTGCCTAAAGATGTTTTTTCAGTTTAGTGATTTTTATTTTTATACAATTACAATAGAGACCAAAATATGTGCAGTAACTTCTATGTGAGGAAAATCAGCTTTGGGTTAGATTTGGTCTAGCAATGGTCCCCAGGTTATAGATAGACGAATGTGGTTTTGCTTTTGCAGTTTGGCAAAGAAAGGCTATAAATTGTTTTAAGAAATGTAACTGGGGCAGGATTAAAACAGCATTAGAGGAAGTGCTTTCAGATACAGAAGGTTATTTTAAGAGAAGACAAGATGCAAATCTATGTTCCAGCTGTGTGGCAGCATCCTCTTAGCGTTCCTTTCGTCTGGGATGGATCCTTTGGCTGGAAAACGTGAGCAAGTATCGCTGTCGTGATGTGGAGGAGTTCAGCCAGGTGTTCGGTCAATTCAGGAGATGCTTTCTCTCAAATAACCCATTTATAGAGTGAATAACCCAGCTTTTAGAAACGGGTAGCGGGGGTAAAGAGGAGCATCCCTACGCGAGGAGCTGGGGGGAGCCTGCGCCGGCCCTGCGGGGACCTGCGCCCGGGTCCCGGCGCCGGGCAAACTCGCGCTCTCTGAAATGCTGGTCAAGCTGCTCATCGTGAAACCGTGTGTTTTGTCTTGGGCAGCCATTAAGACCGACGCAAAGCCTGCAGATGCCAAGAAGACCGCTGCAAAGTCGCCATCAGGTAATTTTGTTCGGTTTCCGTCTAAATCGGATCCTCGTTGTTCGCGGGTGTGTTTACTGAACAGGCCGCCGTACGTCTTTAGGACTCCAGGGAAGGTTGCCTAAGTGCCGTCTCATCATCAGTCTTTTTCCCTCCCTCCACCTATCGCTGTGGTTATTGTAGCAGACGTGGGCCGCCCTAAGAGTGCTCCTGGAAACGCTGTGAAAAGCGGCGCCACCACTCCTTCCGCTGCCACCCCGAGCACGGCCGCTCTACCTGGGGCGGCCACCGGTCGCCCCAAACCCAAGCCTGCTGCAGCCAAACCCGCCACAACCTCGAGCACAACAGTGGATGCTAAAAAACCAGCTGCTAAGCCTCTGACTAAACCCAGCACCGTTTCCAAGCCACCTCGCCCGACCAGCAGCGTTTCTGCTCCGGATCTGAAAAACGTACGTTCCAAAATTGGATCAACAGATAATATTAAGCATCAGCCTGGTGGAGGAAAGGTAAGTCTCTTCCAACTCGAAAACCATGTCTGTTTTGAAACCGTGGCTCTAAAGCATTCCGGGTGCTCTTTGCTAATTTTGGTGGCTGTGTACTCACTGCTCTTCTCGTATTTATACTCTGCAGAGCTCCTCTTTTGGGTTCTTGGTGTGTGCACAAGGCATTAACAAGGCAGTGATACTAGTGTGCAGAAGGAATCCACCCTAAGAGCCTTCATGGGGTTTGCTGGCATATGTACAGGAATCCAAAACTGTGGTTCTGTTTCTCTGCCGTGTCTTCCGACAGAGAAACTAGTTGGTATTGAAAGCTCAAACCTTGGCTGTATTCCAAAACTTTGCCTGGGAATAGAGGGATTGAGCCTGCTGAAGGGTATCGGAGGTGGAATAACGCACTGCAGTGCAGGAAACCTGGATTCAGGAGCAAGTCCCACGGCACCTGCCCCGTGCCTAGGAGCCGGGGCTCTGCCCAACCCGTCAGGCCTACAGCCGAGTGGAGCGGGTCTGCGTCTGCGGCTCCGGGACGATAACCTCTAGCGTCACGAGAAAGGGAGACGATAACGGCGAATGAGCTGTAGGATGGGGAGAAGCATGTACATAGATGTAACTTGAGGCTCTTGATCAGTAATGGGCTTAAATTACTATTTCATTGTAAACATCTACCATGTAAATGATAAAGGTTTTGGGATGTACCTGTAGCCCTCCTCTGAGGGTTTAAAGTCATCTTGTGGATATGCGTAAGCCTAAAACCTTTATTGGGTGTTTTATAACGGATACGCCCATCTTGCCTGACCGAATGTGTTAGCAGCTTGCCCGTAGTCGGACGGCTTTAATTTCCACAGAGTGGAACAAATTTGCCCACTTATCTTTACTGCAGGTCTCCTGGAGTGAATAACCCAGCATATAACTTTAATCTGATGCCAGGAGAGCACGCTTCATGCTGAGAGCCTCAATCTCTTTGTAGGCGTATTAAAGTGAAGGGTATTCTTGCTGTATATCACAGTATCGATACATGCATGGAATTAAGCTTTAAAAGTTAAAAATGTCTTAGTTATGATCTTAGCCAAGGTCATAATATGGTCCTCAGAGCTTAGAAGTCTAGAAGACCAACTTCCACTCCTCAAAACAGAGAGTTTCTGGAAATGATGAACCAAATCTGCTGAAAGGCTTTTGAAGCCAGGAGGAGGGTGACCCTTTCAAATACTGTATGTGCAACTTGAAAACAAATTGAAGCTCACAAATCCTTCAGCCATCTGGTCAAAACGAACACTTGAAGTTGTCCTGCTGTTTTAAACTGTTAGGGCTCTGAAGGATTGCAGAGCTTTTTAGCTTCCAGGTTCACTGTGCCAGTTTAAGGGAAATTATTTTTACCTTTATTTCTACTGTCCTTTATTTTGTAAATTTTTTTGATAGAAGTGGTAAAACCTAACAACCCTACATTTGAAGAAAAATGTTGTCTTTTTCATAGTCTTAAAGTTGCCTTACGTATGCTGGGATGTGTTCAGAGTATGAGAACACCCTAGGAGTGCTGGGGGTCTTTCGTTTGCTATTCCATTTCTGGTAGGTTAGTGGAACATAGGATTTATGCTGGCCCAAAGAACTCAGGTTCTTCTGCACTTATCCAGATCTAGATTTGAATGGATGTTCTCAGGTAGCTGCTTAATTTTCCTAAAAACTGTAATTTTGGTTCAATTTTCTGCTTTAGTGGGTTAATTAGGTCCACCTGCATTTGATTGTGTAAAAAAAAAAAAAAAAACAAAACAAAACAAAACACAGCTGTTCACAGCTGATCTCAAAGCCTGAGTCAGATCAGTGTGGGGGTGAGAAAGCAGAAACGGAAGCAGAGCGTATCTGCATCCAGCAGAGCACTTGGAGCGCAGAGGCAAAGGAAATCAGCCAGGAGATACGTTGGCCACCAAGAACTGCATAGCGTCTTCAGCACAAAGAAAAGGGTCGGGCACTGCTGTTGGGTTACTAAAGGATTGGGTTTATTATTTTTTTCCACGGGGTATGATATACTGTGTCCATGAGGAGACCTCCCACTGTGACTATTGGGGAAGTGGTGGAATACTTGATGAAGGGCACCTACAAGCTTGTTGAGAAATGGAGAGCTTTCCTTAGTTATTGACTTACGGACCCCAGAGTGCCCACTGCACTCCATGTCTGGGTGTAACTGCTTCCCCTTCCCTCCTGTGTTTGTCCTCCCTGTGCACGGGATCATCCCTTGCCTGAGAGCTGGAGCCCGTATGGAGTTATCCCGGGGTTGCCTGCTCCACGGAGCTCCATGCTTTCCTGCCCCCACTTCTGCTGTTGCTGGTTGAAATCATCCATTTGTCTCCATCTAGGGGAAAGTAGAGAAAAAGCCAGACTCAACCGGTGCTGCGCGAAAGCCTGAACCCAATGCGGTCTCTAAAATGGCTCCTACTAAAACAGCTGTAACAAAAGAGGGTGCCCCAAAGCAGCCCAATGGGAAAGTGAGTTTATTTCAGACTTTTATCTGTGGAAGATGAAGGAAAACATTTCCATTTTGAGTCACTTTCCCTTCTCTTTGCTCTTCTCCTTTCTCCTGTCAGTGTCACTGTCCCTTGCACAGACACCTTTCCGATTCTTTCTCGTAAACCCTACGATGCTCTCAGTTAAACACGTTGAGGCATCCCGGGTGATCGCCACTACGGACATCCCTTTCAATGCCTGCCTTAAATGTTTTCGGAGCAGAGTCCTCCGTTTGCACTTTGAGCTGGAAATTTCCTCTAAAAACAGGTCTTCGTACATGACACGAGTTTGTAACAAGGGGGAGAGGTTTAGTTCAACGCTGCTTGTTTTCATTAAGGTTGCGGAACGTTAAGAGCTTAATTTTTCCAGCAGTTTTCCCAACGTAGTTGCATCAACACTCTCGAAGCGCACACGGTCGAGGGGCCCCGTTAGTCTACTCTGACGCTCTGTCGTGACATCGTTCTTCAGGACGTGAGCCATGGGGGAGTGGATGGGGAATGAGGAGGCCGTGGCCGTAATGCTGGGTGTAACTCGGTGTTATCAGGTAGAGCCCGTTAATTTGTGCCTCTAGAGAAGTCAGCAAGCCAGTATGAATCACACGGCAAGAGTACGTTTCAGAGCTGCTGTTGCACTGAATCCAGCCTTTCTAAACAGGCGAAGTAGCTTTTGGAAACCTGTCTAAAGTGAGAGAGTTCTGGTGGTTCCTTTTGTGCTTTGAATTATCGCCTCTTTCTAGAAGTCCTCCAGGATACAGCTTCTGCCACGTTTTGTGCCGTGTTAAATAACTCCTGGACTAAGCCCTTGTTGTAACTAACCTTGCGTAAAAAATGGACCTGTTGCTCCCGCTCAGTTACTTCACCTTTGTGAGTAAAAGCCAGCTCGTATAGCAGAGTCCTTTTGTATTTTTGAAAAAATCGGAGTCAGTTTAAAGGAGAAACAATGCATCTATTTAATTAACATTAGATGTGTTCTGATAAAATTTAACTGAAGGTTTTACAGCCTTCAACAGAGAAGCTGTTTCTCAGGTTGGGCTTTACTGTCCAGAGGTTTTGAAAGACATTACCCAAGACTAGAGTCAATCCAGACAAATGGGAATAGTTTAAAATGCGGAGAATAACCAATTAATTGGTTTGTTAGGAGTGGCGACGCCACGGTTTCAGACCCATGGGGGGGAAGGGGCAGCTGAGCCAGTTCAGTGCTCGAACGCACGGCTCAGTGGGCTCTGGGGACGCTCCCACCAGAGGCCTCCTAGGAGGCTTCGTGTGGGAACCACCAGCGTACACCAAACTGGTCCTTCAGGCAGGCAGGCGCTCGGGTAGCACTAACCCAGGGTGTAGATAAGTGCTCAGGTAGTGCTAACCCGGGGTGTAGATAAGTGCTCTTTCACCGTAGTGCTTACGCTCTTGCACTAACACTGTCTGTGCAGCCTCTTGTCTCGTTCACTTTTTTTCTCACTCTCCTCCTCAACTGCTTTCACACCTAATACTGACGTTGGATCGAGTTTAACACGATTCCTTGTTTATCCATGTTAGAGCATCCGCTCCAGCCTGCCGTATGACAGTTCTAACCAGTCCTCTTCCCTTGTGTTGTTTTTCCATTCTGTAACGTTCCAGGTCCAGATAGTCTCCAAAAAAGCGAACTACAGCCATGTTCAGTCCAAGTGTGGGTCCAAGGACAATATTAAGCATGTCCCTGGAGGTGGGAATGTAAGTATGGGCTCTGGGCAAGCTGTCTTTCCACTAACTCCTTTTCTTGTACTACGTTTTTATTTGTGGGTCTTAATACTCTGTTTCAGGCAGACAGGTATGGCAGGATTGCAGGGCTGCTGGAAAGACCGTAGGTGGGAGACTGCTTTTCCCAGAGATGCTGTGGGTGTGTTTTGTTTCGTAGTACAGATACACCTGACTTATTTCTCATGTGGCTTCCATGGTATTCATTGACCAAATGTGTGGTGTGCACGTTGACCTCCGGAGTTAGTTCGCCCTGAATTCCCTTCGTAGATGGAGGCGCTTCATCAGTCCTCCGACCTACTTTACATGTCCGATTTTAGGATGAAATGARTTGTGCCCTAGAAGAACCCGTTACTCTTCGCTGGCTGATAGAGCAAGCCCGAGGTCAGATTAATTTCCCTTCTTGTTTCATAAGAAGGGAGACATTGAAAAAGGAGGAGGCAAATACTCTGGGACTTGATCTTTGAGCTGTGATTAATTTCTAAGTTTAAAGGCTACCTACTAGTGTCTCTGGTAACAGAGTTGAGCTTATTAAGGTAGAGGGCTAATCCTGTAACATCTGTGGACATGATTTGGAGTATTGTATCCTGAAAGTGTGGGGTTTTTTTTCTTCTTTTTTTTAAAGTAGATGCTAAAGGTTTTGAAAACATTGTGGTAGCTTGGCAGGCTTGTTTCCTTCTTGACACAATCTGTACTACCTTAATGAACCTATGCTAGCCTGTTTGTACTAGCGATAGTTTGTAGAAATACGAGTCTTGGATGGTTTCAAAAAGGCAGTGAAGTCCTGAAGTGCAAGGGAGTTCTTCCATTGCTGTTTATACGTGCCCGGAGACTGAAAGGAGAGCTGCCCCGCTATCGCATCTTCCCGTGCTTTCTCTGTGCCCAGTGTCGATGAGCTTCCTTGCATCCTCGCTTTGTTGTGTTGGAGGCGGTTGCTGCCTTCTGCCCCTTCCCCTGTCTGGGTGCGGTGGCAGGATTAGACCCTAACAAAAACGGGAGAGCAGGTCCTTGCACCAGTTCTTCCACAACGGCCCCAGGAGGTGATCTGCATCCTCAGTCTGCAGACACTCAATTTCTGGGGCCGGACTTAGGGTCATCCAGCAAGTTCTGTTAGCCACGTCGTCCAGAGGATGCGACTGCTGTGTAGGACATGACCGTGGTGCAAAGTGCTGTGACCACTTTTCCTGGGAAACGTATGTGTATTTGCCTAGCTGGCTGAATCTTTACTCTGCATGACCAAATCTTCCTGAAATCTTTACAAGAGGCTACCAAAGACCTTTCTGGGGTTTTTAACAAACTTGTTCTTTACAGGTCGGTTGCAGCTGTTCTTCCAAGGTGTTGAAAGACGGAAATTGCAGTCGCGCATGCAATGTTCACTTAACTAGGCTTCGCTTCCTCTTGGGAGCTGTTGGCTTACGAGCGTCTTTGCTGTCCTCCTTGCCTTCCAATGTGCCGATACTCACCAGTGGGGGGATTTACCGTTCTTGCTTGATATCTCTGTGGCTTACCTAACGTCTATAGGGATGCATATGTATGTATGTGGCGCTTCCTGTAGAAATGCTCAAACAGGAGAATTCTGTGCTTTGCAACACAGAAAGCAAAGCTGCGGTTGAGACCATGTCAACTGGGTGCCCTCATGATACAGCTTTTCTAGCTATGCACATCTGTTCCTAATGCGTATTTCATCTAATTTTGTGACCCAAATTTGGTACAGACTGTTTGTAGCTAATCTGTGTTTTGTGGCAGAAGTCCCTTTGGCCGTGCTGTTAAAGAGCAGCTGTTGTAACTGAAGTGTTCGTGCACTTAAAGGAGTTCTATAATCCACTTTTCTTTTACCACTTTTACCTTGTACAGTCTTTTAATGGGCAAGGGGTCTCACACATGCATTTCCTTTTTTGGGGTCAACAGAAATGTACTTTAAACATGGGGGATGTTTTTCTTGCTCTATTAACTACATTAATGAATTATTATTTCTTCTATTACTTCACCACACCTGTCCCTTCCTCTTTGCATTTTGCTGTTCTTCTGTCCTGTCCTGGGGACATTTCCAGCTCTAGGGGACAGGTGTCTGTGCCTGCTTTCTTTTTCTCTTCTTCCACACTCTCTTCTTACTGTTGCAGTTTTTATCCTTGCTCCACTACTTAAGCTTTTTTCTTTAAGAATAGAGAATAAAGTGCTTATTATTTTCAGGTTCCAAATGCCCAAAAGCCAGCTTCAGACAGTCGTTCCCAGCTATCCAACGCCCCCAAACCCAGCCCAGGCAGTACCAATGTGAGTAGAAGAGACACAGTGGCCAATCTGGCATCCTGTAACAGCGTTTCCTTTTATTCATTTTTATATCCGCTCCGTTGCTTTGGGGCACTGTAAGGTTAGTGTCCTCTTCCAAGATGTTTTCTCGTTCAAATAGTTAAGGTGAACACTTCTGACAGAAGATTTGCTGATGTTTTATTCCTGAAGCACACTGCTGAAGGGGGTGACTGAAAAGTCCATCATTTCGGGCTGTGGCTTCAGTAAAGATTTTTAGGAATCATATGGACAAGAGATGTAGTTAGCAGGAAATTCTGATTCAGCTTCAGGGCTGCTCTGGCAGAAGAGATTGACATCCTACCCAAGTGAATTAATTGGTGCTCATCAGGCAAATTCCATGTGGACATCCATTTTGTCTTCTGTACACGGAGATAACTTCTCCCTCCCTCCAAGGCACCTAAGAAGACATGTTCAAAAGCAGTAGATGTTGTTGCTACTTCCATTGTATTTGATAGAAACATCTTGACACAAACATCATTAGATTTCCTGGGCAAAAGCCTTTGTTGCACTTTAGTATTTTTCCCCTCTCACTGTAAAGAAAGTAATGGTAAAGAGAGACACTTTCCAAAGCGCAGATAGTATAGATGTTGTTGAAGGATTTGAACAGGGTGATTTGGAATTTACATATGTTTCTCTACCCTGTGGCTTTACCTGGGTTGTGAATGGTCAGAGGTAGAAAACCTAAAAAGAAGTGAGGATCACACTTCCTATCTGAGCCTCTCTATCTGGCTTTTTTAAGTCTAAATTTTCTGGCATTTGAGTCTTAGTATTCGGCCCTGTAAACGCAAGGTCAAACATTTAAATCAGTCTGGCATTGCAAGCGTAACAAAACTCACGTTGGAAATCTTACAAGCAATACACTTCCGTTCAGGTCTACTAACTGTTTAGATGCCCAGGTGAAATCATGTGGAGTCATAACTGCATCTGTCCACCCTAGCTGATAATGAACGTTATTACATTTTGAATGCACTTCTGTGAAGCTAAACTTAGTTTTAGTCCAGTTCCAAGCAAACAAATGCTCATGTTAGAAAAGTTCTAGCAACTTTACTGGCAACCTCTAAGGAAATCAAATCCAGTAGCCGTGATCTCACCTTCTCAGTGTGTCCGCCTTCTCTGAGTCAGGGTACAAAATACATTAGCATGGAACAACGTAGCAGGATGTTGAACTATATTTGCCTGCTCTTGTGATTCTGAACAAGCAAGACGTGAGAGCTTTGACTCGTCACTCTTCCCAAGTACAGGATGGTTTTATGCTTCCTGAGGAAAAATGTATTACAAATTATCATGATAGTTCTCAGTAAGCTTTTAGAGTAGTTTGCAAGGGAAGGAACTCTTGCCACATTCAGAAAGAAAGAAGTTCACTTTCTCTGAAAGAGAATCTGTAGCAGAACTTTGTGGCACACAGGTACTAGCTGATGGGTGCTAACGTGGATGGGAGAGGTGATCCTCTTAATATTACTAGGAAAAAACATGCTTTTTTTTCCTGCAGAAATGTTGGTGCTAAGCATTTTCACCTGGCATTTCACAGCTTAGCCAAGCAAGAATTGACTCTTATGTTTCTGAAACTCATCATAACATGACTGGATGAGGCCCCGAGCTCCCTGATCTGATGTCAAACTTAGCCTTGCTTTCAGTGGGAGGGGTGACCAGATGTTCTCCAGAAGTTCCTTCCAACCTGAATTATCCTATGGTTGTATGAAATGACAGACTCTCCAAGCAGTTACACGAGAGGTTAATTCAGGAGTAGAGGAATCTTTCATCTACCTGGAGCTGCAGGAGGAGTTTAAAAATATCAGAAGTGGGCCTCTGTACAATGCACTTAGGCTGAGTGTCAGGGATATAATCTCTTTTTTGAGGAAAAGGCATAAAATCTATGACATTTTGGCTTTGGCTTTGTCCTACCCCAAAGAAGACACCTTTCTCCGAATTCAAGCTGTTGTCCACGCAAACACCATGCTAGAACATTTGGCTTGGAAGAAAATCACTTAGTCACGAATATCATGATTTCATGATTGCATCACTGTATTTTTCATAGAAAGTTTTCTGTGCCAGTATCAAGTCACTGGTAGAATGAAATTAAAGAAAATAATACTAGGACATACTGTCCCCACTCCCAGTGTTTTGGCTCTGAGAAACCGTAAGGATAGCTTGTGAAGGCAGTTTGTTCCATCTGGGCATGATGAGCCTACCTGATCTCCTGTCCTTGGGTAGGAAGGACCATTGTGAGGAGGCTGCAAATGTATCTTAACAATTACACTTGGGTCGGTCTGCATCTTGCTTGAGGATGGTAGAAAGAAAAGACTGGAGCTGATGGTATATCTATGGCCCTATGGCACAAGAGCATCTCTCTGAGTAGAAGCATGAGATGACATCTCTCCTGGTAACCGTCTGAAGCTACCCTGGCCGTGGCCTGTATCTTCAGAGGCAGAGCTAACAGTCTGGGGAACGTGGCAATGGAATTGGCTTTTTGGTCCCTCTTCCAATGCTTTTGTATTCCATGGATGTGCCAGGAACTCAAGACTCTTGTTTCTGGTCACTATCCATCTCTGCTGGCTTTATCTGGTCTCAATTTCTGTCTGCTCACATTAACCACTTTTGGCTGGTGCAGGCCTTTAAATATTACTAAAGCCTACTATAACATTTGGCATACAGTGACCAGGAAATTAATAGGAAAAAAATTATTCAGTGGAAAAGGGGCACAAATTCACAAAGTATGACCTGATATTTGAGATGGCCATTGGCATCCGGATTCACAGGAAGTGTTTCTTTGCATTGAGTTGTTTCCTTTTGTCTCTTTAGGTGCAGATCCAGAACAAGAAAGTTGACCTTTCCAAAGTGTCTTCAAAGTGTGGCTCTAAAGCAAATATCAAGCATAAACCAGGTAGAAATTTTACCATCTTCTAATGATTTGTCTGTGAATACTGCAAGTCACTTAAACATTGTCCTGGATTGTAGCTGGAATAGTTTAAAGGGTTTCTTGCTTTCAGAGGGTGCTTCTAAGAGAACTGTCTAGATTCTTAGCAATGCCTAGTGGTTTCATGAGGGGAAGAGGGGATTAGGAAGTGTGGGGTTTCATCCCAGCTGTGAAGATAACCTACTGCTTTGACTCAGTTCTTCCTCCCCATTTGAAAAAAGTCGATATTTAGCATGACTGTGTTACAGGAGCCTGGAAGCTTCATTCATGCTTAAAGGCTTAGCAGTTCTGTGAATGACGGCACCGGCACTATGGAAGGTTAAAGAAACTTCCTTCCATTTCTTCAGGGCAAATACAAGGGACTATTTAGCCTACAGTTCCGTATCAATTCTTGCCTCGTATAAAACGCTTTTGGCTCTTTAATGACATATTGTGGAGTGAGTGTGCAGGAATTCATTGTTCCCCACAGAGAACATAGCAATTATTCTGCACGAATTCCTGCGAATCTCAGGTTTTCTAACCAACCAGTGACCATCCCTTGGCTCAGCTGGAGCATAAGCAAGTCTGGAGTTCAGGGTATTGTGGCTGTTGGTAGCTTGGCTAAATGATGCTTTTGTAGGCTCCTGAAGTATGGTCAGTTTACTGGTTTTTGCTGGTTGTCTGTATCTGAGGGCGCTTGCTCTGCACAGAAAAAGTCCTGGCAATCAAACACCCATGCATGAGGGACAAAGTTCACTGGCCAAAGCTGCAAACAAATGCTACAAGCTTGTCTTTGTCTGCTTCTAGAAGGTTTCTGTACGCTGTCTGCCGGCCTGTTAGGTTGAAAGCAGTTCAACCTTACGCATARAGCACCATGGTTCAGTGCCTCGAAAAAAGCACTCCCACTTTGAGAACAAGGTGCCACAACCGTGGCCTTCCGTTTATTCAGTACTCTCTAATAACAAGCTGTGCGTGACAATAACTGCTCTTGTCCAGGCTGATTAAAGCAGAATAATCCATCCAGAATTATCTGGTGTCAGATGTTTAACTGATTTTGTGTGACCGAAACAATGGGCTTCCATCGTTGGGCATGTAAAGCTTCGCAAAGCTTCTCTACTGYGTGAGGACTTCTTGCATTTAATATTGTCACTGAGAAGCAAAGTTGTGTTCAGTAATATTTAAATAGTTTTATGAGAAAAGTACTAGAGTATGGAGTGCACGTACCCTCTTATTTATTAACTGGAACTGCAGTGCTCCAAATCCAGGAAAATCTTGCTAGAATTCTCCAGTAGTTCTTCTGATCTTCTTCAGGTTCTCCTGAAGATTTTCTACTGAAATCAGTAGTGTCCATCCAGGTTTCTCCCTGCCAGCACTGCTGCCTCCTGAGTAGTTCAAGTGGGTCTGCATCTTGTCYTGGTCAGGGAGACAGCTGTCAATGCAGGCAGTCAACCAACTGCCATGATGGAGTAGGGGTGGGGATGGGTAACGAGCAAAGGAACACAGTTAATGAAAAAGAATGGGATCTACCAACACCAGCAACTACACAAGTGGCTTGAGCTGCTAGAGAACTTGGCAAAGGATGCAGATACGAGTGGACAGTTGGTATCAGAAACGCACTGATGTGAGATTGGGTTGAACTAGCATTTCACACCTCTGCTGTGGGAGACAAATTTGGAAGCAGATCTAGTAAGACAGTTGGCTTGTGTCTATCTTCCAGCTCGTCTGTCCTGACATGTGCCATTTCCTACCTGAGGGYACCTCCAGGGCTTTGCGGTGCACCCCTGCTTGCTTGCAGTGTGTCTTAGCCTGCACAGGTGCAGATCACCAACTTTGGCCAGTTTTTAAGCTGAACCTCACCTGGAGAGAGGCTGAGACACAATGTGTTGGCTGCATCCCTCCTCCAAAATAAATGGGAATCCYGGTGGTGCCTTTGTGGTGTTGTGGGGAAGGGGAACGGATGTCAGGTGTGACTGTTCCAGATTTGGTAATAAGTTTGCTCCTACACAATCTTGTTCTAGGGGGAGGAGAYGTCAAAATTGAGAACCAGAAGCTGAACTTCAAGGAGAAGGCCCAAGCGAAAGTGGGTTCGCTGGACAATGTGGGACACTTGCCGGCAGGAGGAACAGTGAAGGTGCGTGCAGCAAGTTTGGGCACATCAGGACAGGGTTTGGGTTTGCTGCTTCTCCTTGTCCTGTTGTTGATGTATTCCAGTCCCCCCTCAGCCTTTTACAGCCACGTAAGCATTTCTGTGGGCTCTGTCGTGAACCTCAGGGATAAGTATGAGCTGAAGAGAGCCATGCACCACCTTGGTGGCCTGCCTGAACGGGCTCCCTGCTGTATGTTGCTTGGAGGGCTCATACTGCCCATTTGCGTCCTTCCTCTAAGAATCTGAGACTAGGGATCGCTCCGTAAGCTGCGAGCCCGGTAGAGGAACTGTGCGTGGCCTGTTGGTGCCTCTTCTCCCCTTTTCTACCCTGGAAAAGCTGCTGAGATGAAGGTGCTCCGTGCTGGGAGGCAGCACCTTGCGGCCGGCAGGAGCGCGTCTCAGCCGGTAACAGTTCCTCATGAGCAACCTCTGCTGCAGCCCAGCCAAGGGCCCCTTTGCGCGCGGGGGAGAGAGGATGGTCGCCCCGCAGTCAGCGTGATTCAGCGCCTCTCCCCGTTGAGAGCACAACTCAGGCTGCCCCCAGCCTCCGTTGCGTGAGCCGCAGGTCTCGCTGCGGCACTGAGACATCTGTTCTTCAAGGCGGGGGAGATATTACCCCCGCTCGAACGACCTAATGATGAAGGCGGGGGCGACCCATCACGCCACGCGCTGATCAGAGCAGTGACGGAGACGGTGGTTAGACAGTCAGCGCTGGGGCTTTAATTTGCGATACCGCTGCTGCTGGCCTGGCTGGTAGCCCTGGGAGCTGGCAAAACCGTCCCGTCCCAGCACCAGAACTGCGAAAACGTGGCTTAGTCTTTGCCCCCAGGGGRGTAGAGTGAGGAGAAGAAACCCCTTCCAAACCCTTTGAGTTCCCATGGTTGTCCCAGCGCTGTTTTGTAGGAGCGCTTCGGTGCTGCGGAAGGGCCTGGAGGTCAGCCGGGGTGAGCCTGGGCTTAGGTATGAGCTGGAGAGGAATCGTCCCCGTCCTAAAGAGCAGACCATGTGGCAGAATTCCCAAGAATATTTAGGGTGCGTTTAATCATCCCGATTAAAACAAGGCGAGAGGCGACTGCCGCATGTTTGCTGGGGACGYGCCAGGACTCTCCTATCTTGAGCGGTTTATGTAAAATTCAGCCCTGCAGATCTGAGCTCAGCAGGTGAAAGGCTGAAAGTGGCTCTGGAAGTAGCTGATGAGTTGGGAGGGACGGGCAAGGGGCYGTGCCTGTGCCAGGCTGTCGTTCCTGGGGTGTCTGGTCCACGGCAATACGCTGGTGCCGTTTGCTGATAACTGGGGTTTTCATTACGGTCGCTCGCTTGGAATGAGGCTGGTGCTACCCCATCTCCATGGTCCGGAGTCTCTGGCCATGGCATTCTCATCCAGTGCTTTTTGTTGGCTCTGAAATCTCAGCTGGTAACGTAGAGGGCAGGCCACGTCCCGGTGGCATCCCGCGGCTCTCGGCCAGCGCCGCCGRCAGCGCGCGGCGCCGGCTGGTGCTTCAGCGCCCGCACGGGGGCTTGCGGACGGGTCCTACGCGCGAGGGCTGCTCTCGCTCAGCTGCCCTCTGCGGCTCGCTGGAGAGGTGGGGGCATCTCCCAAGTCCGTGTAGCTCCTGCAGAAGCACCTAGAGATCAGCGTTACCGGTTCATGGGCCAGGAGGGAGGCCGGCGGGTCGCGCCGCTTGCTGAGGCCGCAGCAAGCAGGTATGGAGACGCCGTCCACCACGCGGTAGCGTCCTCGTCGCTGGCTGCCGCTCCTCCGCGGTCCTTGACCRTCCCCGTGGTCTTCCCCACCCCGTTGTGTCCTTGCAGGCGGAGGGCGGCGAGGAGCCGGGGCAGCAGCAGCAGCAGCCACCGGCCCCGCAGGGCGGCGAGGCGCCGGCGCCCCGGGCAGGCGACGTCCCGCGGGAGAACGGCGTGGGGCCGGCGGCGGCCGCCCCGGCGAGCGGGGGCGACCAGAGGGAAACGCTGAGCTTCGAGACTCGGATCCAGGAGACGAGTAAGTGCCGGGGGTCGCAGCCGCCCCGGGGGCACCGAGCGCGCCGCGCCGGCCTCTCGGGGTCGCGCTCTCCGCAGCAGCGGCTGGAGGGTTTCGTCGCCTTTCTTTTAATTCGGAAAATCGCCTTTTATTTTCCAGGCATCTAATGATGACATTATGGTATCGTCTTCCGTTCCCCTCCTCCCCCTGCCCTCTCCCCCGTCCCTCTGCCCTTGTGTCGCTGCAGATTGAACCTCCCGAGCTGTCGTTCCG
>NW_020451127.1:428515-430773 GCF_003343035.1 Apteryx rowi
CTCCCCTCGCCGCGCTCCCCTCCGCAAGGCTCGCGCCGCCGCCGGCCCGGCCCCGCGCTCCCCCGCCTGGCGCAGCTTGGCTCTCTTAACCTCCGGCTCCGCGTGCGAAGGGGCCGGAGTCCCCCCCCTTCCTCCCCCTGCCCCGGCCCCCTCCGCGTTTCTTCCTTTCTTTTTTTTTTTTTTTTTTTTCCCCCCTTTTCTCTTTTTCTTTAACTTCTCCTCCTTGCCGCTTCGGTTTCCGCTGATGCTCCTTGGCGATGATATATCCTATACGCCCCCGTTAGGCTGTTTTAACTGTTGACTTTAACCTTTTATTCTTTGTGGCAACGCGTCGATGGTTTATCGTGCTCCGGACCCGCGCTGAGTTTCCTTTTTCCTCTTTCCTCCTTTCCCTCGTGGTAGCAGCGCAGACGCATTAACCCCTGCCGCAGTGCTGGCTTCTTACTGACATATCCAGCGAGCGTAACGTTGTGTCGGTGTTGTTCCGTTTCGTTATTTTTTGTGTTTGTTTTTTTTTTTTAAAAAATATTTTAAAACGATGGAGCAAATTCACGGGATTAAGCCATGTCTGAAACGAAAGGCGCAGGAACGTGTTGAAGGAAACCTTGCCGTAGCAGAGCAGGTGAAGCCGGTGGCGCCGGCTCCGGGAGGCGCGCGGAGAGGCAGGAGGTGGCTCGGAGCGCGGGAGCGGCGGGTTGGCGCGCGGCGCTTTTGCCGAAGGCCGAGGTGAGGGTGTCGTAGCCGTGTCGTCCGGCGAAGCGCGGCGGTGCCAGGCGGAGAGGCGGCCTCGCGCCGGGCGGGCTGGGGAAGGAGGTTTACCTACCGTCTGGGGTTCGGGCTCCTCGTTTCGTGTTGCGAATGACACTAAAGGAATGAAATGTAAATTAAAAAAAAAGAAAAAAGAAAAGAAAAAAAAAAGCAAAAAAAAAAAAGCGTTCTTGGGTCGTCAAACTAATTTAAAGCGAAAAGCCGAATAACAAAACACTGGGATCAAACGGACGTGTGCTAAGGGGGGGGCAGCTCAAAGGAGGGGGCAGAGGGAAGCCTGCAGCTTCTCATGCTTGTGGGAATATTTCTTTGGGAAGCCGACAGTGACACGATAACCCGGAATCTGTATTTACACACAAAAGGATTCTTATTGCACTTGTATTTTTTATATTAAAGTTTGCATGATTTCTAATAAAATGGCATTAAAATGTACTAGTTTGCATCAAAGTCGTCTGCTAGTTTCGTAAGTGCTTTTTCCTCCGCATACAAATTAAATTTAAGGAAGCAATGCAGATTTGCACCTGGCAGGGGCGGTTATATATACGCCAGCGACCTCCCGCTGCTTCCCTTCCTCCTCCTCCTCCTCTTCCTCCTCCTCCTCCTCCTCCTCCACCCTCCGTGCTCCCAACCCGCTAATCCCCAGCCTGGGACCGTGCAGCTCCCGGTGCACAGCGCTGCTTTGCTCCATGCCGCCTGGCCCGGCGCGGTGGCGGCGGCGTCCCCGCGGCCMCCCCTGCTCCCCGCGGCGCCTCAGCTCCGGGCAGGGCAGGGAAGGGAAGGGGGGAGCCGCGGCCCTGGCGAGCAGGGGGGACCCGGCCCGGCTTCCGCATGCGCCCCCGTATATATCACTGCCCCTTCTCCCGCGCCGCCTGCTTCGGCTCGTTGCTAAATTCGAAACACCGGCTCGAGCGTCTCCATCTGCCGATGGGGTTATTTCTTTTTTCCCCCCCCCCAACACTTGAATTGCGGGGAAGTTTGGATGAGAGGGAATTGGAGAGCGGGTGAATCCCCGGCACAGGAGGAGGCAGGGGCTTTGCTTCCCGAAGCCCTAAAGCGAAGGGGGCAGAGCTGGCAGGTGCCGCCGTTGCTCTTGGTTAACCAAAGAGAAGGTGGAAGTGGAGCTGTCGCCTTCTCCTTGCGTTTCCGCCCTGGGCACCCAGGAGCAGAAACGCTGGGAGAAGGGAGGTTCCCTGTGGACCCCGCCAGGTCCCGGACTGTAGGACAGCGAGTGGCGACGTTGCACTTGTTATCTATATCTTCTGCGATTGCAAAAAAAATAAAATAAAATAAAATAAAAATAGAGCAAGCAACCCCCCCCCCCCCCGGCAGTTTTGCAGAGGGCTGGTGGCTCCGCGTTGCTGCTTCTTGGCTGGTCGGGGTCTTGGCGAGGCGGCGGCGCGCGGGGCTGCAGCAGCGCTGAGCGTCCCCTGCTTCTGTGCCACTTCTCTAACACTTGCTGTGCCTGTGTTTAGCTGACTTTTTAACGCCAG
>NW_020451127.1:431623-459718 GCF_003343035.1 Apteryx rowi
TTGGCCGTGCGGGGGCCGCGGGAGGATGCTCTCGGCTTGGGACGGCACCTGCCCTCTCTGCCTCAGTTTCCCCATGGGCAAGGGGGGGGGGGGAAATGCTACTACTTAACCTCACAGGGCTGCTGTGGGGTGCGAGCAGCGTGTAAAGTGTTCTCTAAATGTGAAGTATTATTATTATTACTATTATTGTTATTATTTTGTGTCATAGGATTGTTGTGCAGCGGCACCGGGCTCCTCTGCCAGCACTGCCCGAGTGGAGGGTGCGGAGGCTCCGTGTCCGCTAAAGCAGCGGGGGCCGGGGAGGGGCTGGGGCGCATGCGGGGCCGGGGAAAACCTCCCGCCGCAGCGCGAGTGCGGTCGGGTTTGCTTCTGCCTTTCTGTTCCCCCCCCCACCAGCACCAGCTCTTTGGGGGGCCATAGGACCGTCACCTTTAGCCAAATTCCCTGATTTGATGTTGTGGTTCTGACTATTGTAAAGGGGTGAAATAATAAAGCTTCTAGATGTTCCTCCTCAGCCTGAGTGTGAGTTTGTGGGGGATGTGGGAAATTGGGGCCAGGTTTTGGGGGGGGGGGGCTTTTCCTGGCAAATTTAGGGGGTGTCTGACATCCCACCCCAGGCTGATGCCAGGTGACGGGATGAAGAAGGGCTGAAGGGTGGCAGTGCTGGGCCCGCAGCAGGCAGGTGATGGCACCATGTGCCTGAGGCAGCTGCTGGCCAGGTGCCCCTGCTCCCTGCCTTCTCCTGCCAGCAGAGCCCAGCTGGGGTTTTACTGCCCCAAAACAGCAGCACCTGAGTCTGCTGCCACCTCTAAGGCACAAGCAGTGTCTTGCACCACTTGAAAGACCCCGCATGAGCATGGCAGCTGCTCCTGTCCCCGCTGCCGGCGATACGGCTCAAGCAGGGTTAGAAACGGCGTCGCGGAGCTCTTCTCCACCCTCCTGCAGGGCATCGGGGCCACGAACCAGCCCCGGGGCCGGGCCAGGCGCACCGGCCCCCCCCGGCTCAGCCCCGCTGCTCCCGCATCCCCAGCCCAGCCCTCTCCTTGCTCGCAGCAAGGCCGCGGTGGGGATGCGAACGCCTTGCCCAGCCCCAGCAAAAGCAATAAAACAACAAGCTTCAGGCTTTGCTCAAATTAAAAAAAAATGTATCTATTAAAAATGAAAAATAAAAGAAGAAGAGGACAGAGGCGTTTACTACTCTATCCCTTTTTATTGTCTTTAATCTATGTTGTAAAAAGATCCAGTATCACATAACAGCCACTGAAGTATCCCAATATCACACTAGTTCTGAACCATTTAGACAATAGCTTAGTCTTTTTTTTTTCTTTTTTTTTTCTTTTTTTTTTTAACCTGCTGGAAGGRGGAAGAAAAAAAAAAAAATCCATACTGCCCATTATACAGGCCAAAAGAAACAAACACTGGTCAAATAATAGTGACAACCTCAAGCAAGTGAAATGAAGATGAAAAGGTTCGAGTGAACACAGGCTGCAGGACTCCGGCCGCCCCGAGCGGCACCGCGGGGCCCCCGCCGGCCCCCGGCCCTTGTGCTTTCGGCTCGCAGCCGCCGCGCTCCGCRCCCCCCCGCTGCAGTCCAGCGCCTCCACCGCAGAGGCCCCCGCTCGCGTTAAAGCCCACGATGCGTAAATTAAATCGGAGCAGCGCTCGGCGGGGAGAGCGAACCAAAAGGCGGCCCCGGAGGAAGGCAGCGGCGCGGGGCAGGAACCCGCTTGCCCGCGGCGCCCGGCCCGGCGCCCCAGCTCAGGCCCCCGCCGTCGCCCCGCAGCGAGCCGCCCGGCCCTCGCAGTCACCCTCGCCTCGAATTCATATACAAAGAGCATAAGAAACGGTGAATAAAAACAAATGATCCCCAGTCCTGTGACCGCCTCTTGCGCAGCGGCCCCTCGCCRCGCGCCCGGCTCCCTCCAGCGCCGGTTGCAGCCCTGCGGCGCTTCCCCCGCCTGCAACCGCGGGCGAAGGGCTTGTTCCCCTACGGCCCCGTCCGGCCCGCGCTCCCGCCCGCGTTACAGACATTCCCGAAGCCTCACAACAGCCCTGTGAGGTAGGTCGCTGTCTTAATTCGAGGCCGAGCTGGGATTAAACGCCAGCTCTCTCCTTTAATGCCGTGCCTGTCGCAATCCTCCTTCCACGGAAATTATGGTCCCTGTTCACAGAAAACAAAGAATTTTGTGCCTATGCTCCTGGCCTCCTGCAGGAGAAAGCGCTCACAGGCAGACTGGCATCTACAATCGAGTCCTGTGTTGCACAAGTTACAGGGATCCGGCCTCCTCGAYGTAGGGAGAACGAGAAATAATAATAATAAAAAAATAATAATAACAACGCAAGAGGACAAAAGTACAGGCAGATTAGGAAGGACAAGTCACATCTCACACTGGTAACGCCACGCCTGCGCTGGCGCCGCGGGGGCGGCAGGGCCTGGCGGTGAGGCTCRGAGATCCCGCGTGGAATGTCGCATCCGGCGCCTTCGGGGCTCGCTCTCCTCTGACCTTCTCGCGGCGCCTGGCGCAGGGAGAGGCGAGACGACAGAAATCAGCACCCTGTGCCGGAGCGGCTGGATCCGCGCTCGGCCCGGCCCCCGGAGCAGGCACAGCCGCAAGCCGAGACTTCCATCCTCCTCTGGAGCGGAGAGGAGCTCTCCTGCGGGAGCTGCTGCGGCCCAGCCCCGTGGGGAGGGGGCAGAGGACGGCGAGCAGCAGCCGTGTCCTTGCTTTCCAGTTCAGGGACTGACGCTGTTCGAGCGGAGGAAGCGGGCGTCCACGAAGCTCGCGGCAGGGCAAAGCGGCACTTCCAGTCCGTTCCAGGCGGTGCGACGCTGGTTCTTCCTACGCGGTGACCATGCACGGAGCCGACAGCAGGAGATTCAGACAACATTAATCTTCTAGGATGGAGAGAGATGACTTCACAAGGGATAAATAGAACTTTATTTAAATAAACATTTGTGAACATCTTTATACAAATTACAAGTCCCCACACAATCCTCCAGCTCTGCCTAAGCGCCAAAGCTGCCGGGAGGGCCTTTGAGCAGATCCACCAGGATGTCGAGCAGCTGGCTGTGCTGGTGGTGCAGGTCCCCAGGGATGGCTGCCATCTCGTAGCACAGACACGTCTCCACCATCTTGGAGAGCGACACGCGGAAATCACGCAGGAGGCGGATGGTGTAGGAGTCTCCCTCCAGCACCAGGAGATCACTGTCTGTCAGGGAGACCGTTGCTCGCCAGCCATCATCTTAGTGGGAAGAAGAGAGCAGATGAGAAGCAGGAAGAGCGCTGACCTGTTCCAGCCTGTGTTGTCCACTCAGCCCTCTCCAGCACCACTACAAGGAGCAGCGCAGGTCCACCTCACACTCATTTTAGCTCAGAGTCTGGGCACYGGGGCAGGCCAGAGAAGTTCCCACCCAGGCCAGCTACGCAGCAGGCAGTGCTCTGACCCATGGCATTGGGATCCTCCCACTGTTTCCTGCAGGAGATGACTCCGATTGCACAGCCCGGCTGAGCTCTAGGGCTAGAGGCTGATCGCAGCTGCGCCAAAACCCAAGGCCTAAAGCAACATGTCCCTGGGGAGAAGGACTCACTCCTCCACACACACACCAGCTTCCTCCCCAGCCACAGCTGAGGACTAGCCCAGTTCCTCATTCCCCACGTATGAGTCTCCAGGCACGAGTCTGCTTGCTCAGCCTGCCTGCGGCTTGGTTGCCTCGTCTCGTTTGGAGATCTAAGGCCAAGAGCAGCTCACAAATCATTCCTCCTGCGGCCCCATCGCAGCAACACCCAGATCAAAGCAAGAGGCTCGGAAAGGAGGCCCAGGAGCAAGAGGCAGAACTGCCTGAACTGATCAGAGGCAGCCAACGTGCAGCCCCTTGGCCTGACGCGCTTCCGGAGGAACAGGGCACCCAGGGCATCAGCAGCTCCTCAGTGATGGGAGGGCGCTGGAGGGGAGAAGCCTGCAGYGGCGCAAAGGGAGACGCAAGCAGACACATTAGCCCCGCAGATGCCGTAAACACTCACCTCGGACATGGATATCCGTGTCAGTCATGAGCAGTACGGCCAGCGGGTGGACCTGGGAGGAGTCCCGTACAAACACCCCACCATTGGACTTCACCGCCATGAAGTACGTTAGCCAGCGGCTGTACAGCTTGGATGCTTCCCTGCACAGGGGAACAGGTTCATCAACCACGGGCAGAGACGCGTCATACTTGGGTACCGTCACAACCGTTGAAGGCAGCGCCAGGGTCCCCAGCACAGCCTGCGGGTGCTGTGGAGATGAGCGAACGGTGCTGGTTCATCACCCTCCCACGTTCACAGCCACACACACATCACTCACCGGTTGATTGTTGACTTGTGGAGCAGAACGGTGCCAGCCTTTGTCCGATACGCATAGCTGTTGGGTTTGAACTTCCCCTGACGGGTCACTTTGCCTTGTCTCACCTGAAACAAGAAGGACATCTCAGCAAATACCCGCATATCCGGTAGGTGCTGCCCACAAGCAGTCAGACAAGGTTTCCCTGCAGTTTTGCCTCCCGACCATGTACGTGTGGGGGGGAAAAATGTCCCTCCGCTTCCAGCAGCACCACTGCGTTAGTGGCACACACATGCAGGGAGCAACCAGACCTGGCAGTCAAATGCCGGACAAGGGGCAGCAAACGGGAGGAGAGATGCCACCTCAGTAGCCCCCAGACCAAGTGACGTGAACCCAAGCACAGATGTGAGCAGGCAGGGACAGCACAGGAGCAGCAGGCAGAAGCGCAAGCAGGCAGTCTGCCTACGACACACTCTCCCCAGAGGAGCATGAGACTCCCGTCACAGGCACCTTTTCACTACACGCTTCCTTGTAACACCTGCAGTGACCAGCAAGCCCAGGACAGAGACCGCAGAGCAGGGAGCCAGTACCTGGATGAGGTTGGGGTAGAGCCCAGCCATGAGGACTCCTTTGACCAGTTCCTCCTCTTCACTGTACTGGTTACACACAGAGGAGGGCATGGTACAGTCAGACGGGGATGACACCAGGAAGGCTTCGTAGAGGTTCTCGGAGAACTGCTTGACAAGGCCTGTGGGGAAGAGACAGTCCCAGGGAGTGAGACTTGTGCTTTCCTTTATTCTACTTAAAAAACAAAGTGACCTTGGCAGGGCAGCACCAGCTCTGGCCTCAGAGGCCCTAGGACAAGTGATCTTTCCTGCCTGGGGCTGCCCTGGCAGCCACCTCTGCGCTCTTGAGCACCGAAGCACCACGTCTATCCCATTACTGTACTGCGCTTTTCGCAGGTGCTTCAGCCTTTTCGGGGGACAGAAGGGAGAACCAGGCCTACGAGACTCACCGTTGATGAAGCGAAGGCTGGGGCCATAGAGATAGTAGTCCTGCAGGTAGTTATCTCTGGCACGACTGTCCCTGCGTCTCAGCACTTCCTCCCAGCCTGCCACAGCTCTGACAAATGCCAGGTGATCACTCCCGCTCTCCCGGCTCAGGACAGCCTTGGCCTGCGAGACAGAGACACGCGTCAGACAAATTGAAGTCCCTTCCCTACCCCCTTCCTACCTTCCTTCAGGAGGGGCTCCTCACCTTGTCCACCTCCGCACGGTTTTGCAGGCTGCTGCTGAAGGGGTCCCGAGTGAGGCAGGAAACGATGACAAGCAGAGGGTGGAGGCAGCGGTAGATGGATGCCAAGACGATGGCCTTTGCCAGCCGAGGGTCTGTGGAGATCTGGGCAAGGCGTTTGCCTAGAGTGGTGAGGGCTTCTCGCTGGTCCAGCACTCCTGCAACAGAGCCGCCCGCACGGGCGCATCCATCAGCTCCGAGCAGGGCCAAAGGGGTGGCCGGCAGCTTCAGGCAGCTGCCAGGAGAACCTTCCTACTGGGCTCGGAAGATCTGACATCAGCACCAGAAGAGGTGCACAGCACAGGTGACTGCAAAAAGCTCCCAGAACCACGCAGGGCTAACTGACCTGAGGCCTCTCTGTCACCTGGCTGTCACAGCCTTTTCAACCACCAAGACCCCAGCTACGAACTCCAAGTCACAGCTTTCCTTCCCTGCCTACCTTTAAAAGGCAAAGTGGAGAGTTTTCCCCACTCCTTGAGCACAGCAGTGTGGCAAATAAAAGGCACCACAACGCGGGCAGTTTGGAGAGTCCCTGTCAGCTGCCATCCCTATCCGTGGGCTGGGAAACAGCCCTGCCCAGTCTGTCCCACGGGATCCGGTGCCAACTCCCGCTTCCCACACTGAGATAGCAAACACGTTCCCCTCATGCCCACCCTCGGGACACAGCATTAGCTCACCGATCTCCTGCAGCAAGATCACTGCTTCATCCACAGCTTTAATGTCAGGGCTGTCCAGAGCCTTGGAGAGAAATTCAACTGCCTGCAACACACAGTGGAAAAAGTGAGACACGTCTCCCAAACAGGAGCGTGGGAGAGCCCTCAGGAGCCCACTACCCTGCCCCAGGGCGACAGACTACAACTGTTTCCCCCTTTATTTGCCTAGAGCTATACGAGCTCAGTCCCCTCCATTCTTGCACAGAGTCTTTTAGACATAGTCCGTGATCTTGGTGATCTGTACACTTCCTGGGCTTAACTTCCCTAGATAACATTGTGGTTTACGAAAGCAAGAACTAGAGTCATCAGCATCTCGGATTTTTCCTAATCAAATCTGCGGTCAGATCACATCTGTGGAACTGGCACCAGGCAGGCCGCATCCTGCTGCTTCAGTCCACTGCAGGCTCGTGGGCATGTACTGTGCTTACCGTTTTCTCCGGCATGTGGATCTTGGCCTGAACCACCAGGTTCTCCAGTGGGGTGCGCAGGATCTCTGGGACCTGGTAAGTTGGCATCTTGTCCAGGCGGCTGCGAGGGAAGAGGTGATAGGCAAATCCCGACTGACAGCGGCCAGCACGCCCTCGCCTCTGTACGACGTTTGACTTGGACACCCACACCGTTTCCAGGCAGGACACCTAGGAAAAGGAGCGTTAGACATGAATGCTCTCACGGCTGTCTAGCCTGCCTAAACTGGAGCTTTACATCCAGTCCAGGGACCCTGGAAACTTCTTGTGACCAGTGAACCATCCCACTAAAGGATTGGGGAAACCCTTCCCGTCCTCCTGAATCCTGCAATGCCGGTCTCCAGCAAACTGCAGTACGAAGGCCTAAGCCACTCGGTGCAGGAGCGAGACCCTGATGCCATCTGCTGGACACCTGCCTCGTCTCCAAGTCACAGCGCTCACCAGGGCCCTGACGCACTCGGCGGTGCTCCAAGCTGCCAGCCAAACGTGGTCCTGACCTCAATGCTGCCTCCTGCCTTGTGCTGCCCACAGGCACTGTTGTCTGCTGTGAGCTGCATTGTGAAATGAACTGGGTGAAGACTGGGCAAATATAAAAAGGTAATTTTTAAACTAGATCTGCTCCAAAGTGTGAATCATCACCTGGCCCTGTAAAAAGATGTTCTAGAGGGGGAAGGGAAAGGGCAGCAGTAAAGAGCCAGGATCTCCTCTTCTAAGAGCAATGGTGGCACAGCTGCCTTCGAGTTGCCATGAAAGCACACTCACAAGAGCCTCCTAGGACCCAACGACACCAGAAACACGGCCCGAGAGCAGTGCTCTCGGCTGATGAACACCCCACTTAAAGCCCTGATCTCTGACTAGAAAACTAAGACATTGGGGCCAAGATGGCTTCAAACAACAGCAGTACCTAGTAAGGCAGAGCTGTTCTGTGGGACTCAAAGTGCTTTGGCTAGAAAGAGGCTTACGAGGAGACTGTAGAAAAAGGCAGAAAGCAAATGAAAAAGCTACAAAAGTTAGCGCACAGAGAAGTTGGAAGGGAGCAGGATTTGCCTGAAGTTTCTTTGAAGACATCAGCCTTCTGCCTGCACAGCAAAAGCTGATGAGGAACCTGGCAGGGAATTGGCTAAACACAAACACTTCCCAAACGATCAGTCAGGAGCTCAGTCCACCAACAGGGACAAGGTCCTAGCGCCTCAGGGGCCAAATGGGAAGTGGCTCTGAAGACACCATCCCATTAATGACTTCTCAAATGTTGCTCTGAAAGTAACCATCAGCTCCAGCATGTCCTAAATGCACTCAGCACAGGCAAGAGGGCATCAGTACCTTGGTCTTTAGATCATAACGTTCCTCCTTATGTGTGCCACTGTCCACCACATGGACAATGTCGTTGATGGTGATGGAGGTCTCAGCGATGTTGGTGGCCAGGACGATCTTTCTGACGCCAGGCGGAGGCCGCTGGAAGATGTTTTGTTGGTCCATCATGGGGATGTTGGAGTGCACTAGCAGATAAGAACAAAGTCAGTCCTGCCCAGCTGAGCTCCTTCACAACAACAGTACAGGACAGAGATACTCAGCTCCCCTGCACCATCCCTCCCATCTTCAGAAATGGAGGGCAGGGGTAGAGGCACCACTTGTAATACCGATTGCTAGTGGTTTCCTGACTCCTGTCTGCCAGCCCCCAGGAAATACTTCTACACATCATACAGAAAGGCCTCTTTCCAGTTGCTTTGACCTCTGGCTTAATACTAGGAGCTCTGACCACTTCCTGCCCCACAGAGGCTAATGACACCACCAGAACATCCCTGGCCTCCAAGCAGAAGTCCCACTCCCTCCCATAGTCCAGTTCTGCAGCTCCTCCTTTTCAAAAGGCTTGTGGGGCAGGGGAAGGGGGCACCCCCATCGTTGTTTGGTCTCCCTTGGTCAAGAACGGTTACTAACAAGGGCCTAACTCTTTTATACCCCATGTTTTCTGTATTACAGATCAGGGATGCAGGAGAAATTCCTGGTGGTAATGGCGATGTCCCTACACATCAGCAGAGGAGCACAAGAACAAACATACAGTTTTCYGGAGAGAGCATTTATTTGCAACTGAGCTGTTCAAAGCTGTGCTCCTGGCTAGCCCTATTTGACATAGAATAGGGAAGCCTGCTAAAAATAAAAATAAATAAAACTTCACAAGCCTTGGAGAGTAATACTGGCCTTTCGTTTTTAAGTTTCCTCTCAGGATACAAAAAGTTAAATTCACTAATCAAAGCTGAGCTATGAAGTACATCTCTATCCCACAACCGTACACCTCCTTCACACAAAACAGGTCTTTTCTGTTTAGGCTCAGCACACACAGCTACAGCAGCGGAGAATTTAGCGGTTTCCTCCTTGCCTAATTCTGAATTGCTGGAGGCAGACAGAAAGCCAGGTTTTTTTGATCACGCACCGGTTTGGCTGGCCTCTGCTATGAGTTGTGTTTTACATGCACAATTATGCAACAAGCAGATACATCAGGGCATTCAAACTCGCTCTGCAACTGAGTGCAACAGCTGAAGGAGTCCATCAAGTCATTTGACCCAGCCATTCTCCTGAACCCTGTGRAGAAAAGGGCTGGCCCTGCCATCTCACCTGGTAAGACGAGGTACCGGCTGTTCTGAGATCCAAGCATCTCTAGCAGGCGCTGCTGCACCCCTTTGATTTCCTGCCATCCAGGAAGAAAACAGAGGATCCCGCCTACAACAGATGAAGAGCAAAAAGACAAGTGACCCAGAAATCCKGGCACTCTTCCCCCAGCCAGAGACACTGAAACCGCTTCTACCGCACAGAAGGAAAACTCCAGGGTACCTATTATTTCCCCAAGTCCACAGCAACCTTTAGTCTAAAAGGCTCCAAGAAAGGACTAGCAGGCTCCAAGTCTCTGCTACCCCCTGCCAACTGGTCACTAAAGAAACCTGCATCATGCTTATTGTGAACAGATGGCCAGATACAGCCATGATGGGAACTCAGACCCAAGGAAACGTTTGGATAGATTTCGTACCTGCTGTACTGTGTCCACTTCTGCAAGCTGGTTAGGGCAAGAGTTTTATGCCAGAAAGAAACCAGGCTTCCTGCGCTTTGAGAGTGAATACCTTCTATTGGCTTTGAAACATTTAAAACTCTTAGAAGTCACATGAGAATCCATCCTTCATCACAAAAACATCATCTCCCAGGAAAAGATGTTTTGTGGGTATAGGCCTCCAACAGAGAAAAATAACCAAAGGTTCTGCCTGTTGGGCAGGAGAAGGTTGCAGGGTGCTGGTAAACAGACAACTCTTGCACTTCACCCCAAGAACAGCTGTAAATCAGAGACACTAAGGCTTTCTGAGACTTACCAGCCCAGGAACCAGCATGCAATCAGATGTTGCCAGATATCTTTCCAAACTCCAGAAAAAAACCAAGCTTGCACAGCTGTTTTAAGCACTGTTCACCTCAGCCTCTGGCTGAGGCACAAGGACTCAGAAAATGCTGTCTTAGCCAAAGACTGAGAGCTAGGTCCTGCCACACTGCTCAAGAGCACTCAGCTCAACAGGAACTCAAGGTGGCCTTGCAGAAGTCAGCTGAACTCCCTATCTTCTCTACAAAGGGTCTGGGTTCCGCAGGTATTCCCTTTTTTCTCAGCAAAAGGAAAGAGGGAGGGGGCAACGCAGCACCTACCTGGTTCTCCATGAGCGTCAATCTGGAGTACAAGGTCAGTGATCAGATCAAGGTCAAGGACACATTCATCATCCGATTGCTAGATAACACAGGAGGACACATGCAGATAAATGAGAGGCAATCTAGCAGACAGCAGAAAGGGACACAGCTTCCCAAAGTATCTTCAGGAGAGAGCAAATGCCTACACTTGGACTGCATGCCCATTACTAAGGGCCAGGAACCTCAGAAGCCTGCTCCTGGCTCCATCTGTAACCTGCTCTGGTCACAACTGCTGACAGTTTCCTCCGTCGTGCAGTGAGAATATGGTCCCTTTCCTGTTCTCCAGACTTGGAAGCTAGCTGAGATTTGTGCACCTCTACTGAACAGCATCTAACAAATAACAAGAAGTTAAAATGAAATTTTTTGGGAAAAAATCATGCTATATGCACCTAGGACTTCAAATCGACTGGGCACAGAACAGCAGCTTTGGTATCTCTCAGTTGGAACATATGCATCAGGCCAGCTTAAAAAGAGTAGGAAAAAAACCCTGCCACAAACAGGAAGATTGCCCTGAAGGCAAACGGACACCCTCAGTGAGTTTGCAGACAATTCAAAATTGGGAGGAGCGGCTGAAACACCAGATGGGTGTGCTGCCATTCAGAGGGACCTTGACAGGCTGGAGAGATGGGCCAAAGGGAATCTCATGAAGTTCATCAAAGGAAAGTGCAGTGTCCTGCACTCGGGGAGGAATAACCCCAGGCACCTGCAGCACGCCCATGAGGCCAAGAAGGCCAATGGCATCCTGGGCTGCATTAGGAAGAGCGTTGCCAGCAGGTGGAGGGAGGTGATCCTGCCCCTCCATGCAGCGCTGGTGAGGCCACATCTGGGATGCCAGGTCCAATGCTGGGCTCCCCAGAATAAGACAGACATGGATTTACTGGAGTGAGTCCAGCGAAGGACCACTAAAATGATTAAGGGATTGGAGCATCTGTTGTACGAGGAGAAGCTGAGGGCTGACTGTCCAGCCTGGAGAAGAGAAAGCTCAGGGGGGACCTTATCAATGGGTATAAATATCTGATGGGAGGGTGTAAAGAAGACTGAGCCAAACTCTTCTCAGTGGTGCCCAGTGACAGGACAAGAGGCAATGGACAAAAATTAAAGATATGGGAAATTCTGTTTAAACGTAAGAAAAAACCTTTTCCTGTGAGAGCGGTCAAATACTGGAACAGGTTGCCTAGAGAGGTTGTGGAGTCCCCATCCTTGGGAGATATTTAAAACTTGACTGGACACAGTCCTGAGCAACCTGCTCTAGCGGCCCCTGCTTTGAGCAGGGAGGTTGGACTGGACAATCTCTAGATGCCCTTGTCCAACCTCAACGATTCTGTGAGCTGTAACTGGAGGAAGACTACCCACAGCAAAGAGTACAAGTTTTCGAAGGCATTTTCCAGAGGAATAGTTTGGGGCAGTAAGACTAGTTGCAAAAAAACCCCCAGACACGAACAAGAGACATGCAAGTCTGCACATGTACGTATATACACATGCACAGTGAGGCATTAGCTTACTCGAACACAAGCTTCATATTAAAGAGGGACAAGAGGGACAAAAGTAACTTAGACCCAAATCTGAAATCATCTTTATCCATAATTAAGTTAAAACGCATGGGATTTTACTAAACTGATTTCAGCTGATCAGTTTGACTTGGAATTAAACCTAAGCAAACAGCCCAAGAACTACAAGGAAAGAGGGACCAATTCCAGTCCCAAACTCTCTCCTGATGATATGCCAGGAGTCRGTGCCTCATCCAAAGGGGAACAGCTTAAACATCATGCTGCATACCTTGATCTCGTAGTGCCGGTGTCGGTGTCGGCCCAGCTTGGCCAGGATCTCCTCCAGGTAGTACTCCTTCACTGGATACATGAAGCCCGGCACCTTGACCACAGGGCAATCCCCAAAGTAGTGCGAGAAGCGCTGGTTGTCTCCTGTGGCGCTCATCAAAACCAGGCGCAGGTCAGGGTTGAGCTTCTGGATGCCTTTCAGCAGGATGAGCAGGAAATCCGTGTTGACGTCTCTCTCGTGGACCTCATCGACTACAACGTGGCTGACACCCTCCAGGCTGGGATTCCCCTGCAGCTTCCGCAGCAGGATGCCCACCGTGCAGAAGAGCAGAGCGCCTCCCCTGGCGGGCGGCTTGCTTTCCAGTCGCACCTGGTAGCCCACGTTCTTCCTCATGTTGGGACCCAATTCTTGGGCCACGCGCTGGGCGACCGAGATGGCGCTGATCCTCCTTGGCTGGGTGATCACTACGTTGCAACGGGCACCACGACCCTCCAGGATATAGTGCTCCAGCAGGAGCTGAGGGATCCGCGTGGTTTTCCCACAGCCTGTGTCTCCTGCTATTACCACTACAGGGTTCTGCTCAATGGCTGATAGTATGGTGTCCTTGTGAGGATCCACTGGCAGCGGGTGACTCTCCTGCCACGAGGCTCCTCTCCTCTTCCAGAGGGCCAGGAGATTCTGACTAAGGCGTACTTCCTCGGCTTCCAACATGGGTATATACGTCTTCCCCGTGATTGCATCGCTTATCGCACCGGACTCCTTGCTCAGGTTCATCATGTCATCGGCAATCCGGGGCCTGGATTCCCTGATGTCCACTGGATACTGGGAGAGACAGAGAAAGTTTGCAGGGACAAAATGTTTAGGTAACTGTCCTCAGAAGGACAGAAAGAAACAAGTGCCTGAAAAGGACTCAGTCAAAGTGGCTTTGCGGTGACCCCAAAGCTTTGTCAAAGTCACCTTCAGATTTTAGGCAACTTAGCCTCTTAATTTTCACTTGAAATGACCTTAATTCAGGACCTAATTTGGGCAGTTCCCTGCATTTTCCTCACTGTGACCCCTGAGGTTTGCAGTCTATTCTATCAGAGATTTTAGAGCCCATGCCTGAACTGACAGGTGCAAAACAATAACTTAAGCTCTCCAGGTCAGTGGCTACACCATACGCAAGCGACGCGACAGCCTCTCAAAGGCAACTTTTGGAAACTATCAAGTAACACCACCACCCTTCTCTCTCTCAAGAAGTCAAGACATGCAACTTGCACAAAACGCAAGTGTTCAGCTAAGCCAGAATAAGCCAGAAACATTCCATCTTGGCACAAGAAAAAGAATTCCACATCCCACAGGAACTAAAAAGAGCAACAGTAGGTCAGGAATTGACTAGAACACAAATCAAAGTTTTAGTCCAGATGTTCACAGGATTAAAAGTTCAGCTACAAATCAGTTCTTTCAGATTCAGTCTTACTCAAAAGTCACAAAACCAAGCCTTCCATGCACTGTGCAAGAGATCATTATTTCATCATCTGYGTTCATTATTTTCACTGATTTCAGTAAGCTACACACATTGGTACCTGAGCTACGCTCAACCTCATCTCACCTTAGCTCTAACTGCTGCTTTGACAGTGAATGCTCCTAAGGAACCTTATCTTGGTGCTGCTTCCCATGCACGTCTGCTCATTCACCACTGGCGTCCCCCACACCAAGAAGAGGGATCTCCTGGGTGAAAGCACTGCCAGGTGCCTGGGGACTGCAAGGAGAGCTGCGCCCAGCACTAACATACAACTGCTGCAAGAGATGCTCCCACAGGAAACCTGCAAATACCGGCACCTGGTCATTGTAAAGCAATAAGGTGAAACTAGATTTTTATGAAACCAGCTCCTTCTGCAAGACGCAGCAGTCATCAGCCTATGAAGCAGGCTGTAGGCAAGTCAAAACTACACTCCCCGATACCTGCAAGGGCCAAGCAACACAGACAAGCGTCACAGACACATACACTGCCCAGAAAGGGTCTCCCTTCCCCAAGGGTCAACAAAGACTGATCAATTTTGTGGCAAACCGCAGCAGCTCTCTCCAATAATTTTGGAAGCCTACCAGCAAGCCACGAATTCCTTCACCTTTCTGACACCAAGCTCTCAACCCATGTGCAATTTTGTAAGTTAGAGGCGATCAATCAAAGGTGGTTCCAAGACACCTGAGCAAGCCTTACATGATTCAGATAGTTCTCAATCTTGCGCAGGGTGGCTTCAGGGACTTTGATGTGGCAGGGTTTCCTCTGGTTCTCACCAAGCTCTCGGAGGGAAGTCATGTTGTACATAGCATGACTGAGCGGGTTGTTGTTCTTGTCCACTAAGCCAAGGCTCTGCAAAGAAAAGAGGCAGGTGAGTATCAGACATCAGGCTGCTGCAGATGAAGTGCTGGTATATGGAAAACACGGGCCTAGAAAAGGACTGGAAGCCTGGCACTTTCAGAGCCAGACAACGCACAAGTCACGCTCTCCCACAGCACAGTTCAGACGGGCCAACTCCTTCCCCTGTTAACGCTCTTGCTTTGGTTCTGCCGTGTTTTGACAATTCAGTAATAAACCCTACACTGTTTTCTTGGACCTCCCTTCTGCTGACCGCAGTCTGCGGCAAAGCTAATGCAGCAGTGTGGGGGCCAAGAGAACAAACTATTACTTCTAGGGTGATCCTTAAGCACACTTTGTTGAGGACACAAACAAGCACAGCAGCCTTTGAGGGGTCATCTTGGCTCAGACACCAGAGGGGTACAGTAACAGTTTGGACTGGATCCCAAGGTTCAGCAATACAGGTCTGTTAAGCATGATGTCAAAGACCAGACAGGTTCAAGCATCAGCCCATCAGGACTCAAACACGGTAAGTTAGCTGTGAGCAGCATCTGTTCATAGACAGATAGGACACAGGACGTAGGAGCCACGTACACCTACCTTAAGCTTCTGACAGGCCAGTGCCGCTGCTTTGTTTTCTGCCTCCACCTTGCGACGGCCCTTGGCAGCAAAAGTCATTGGACAGGGCCAGCGAAGCGTGAGCTTGCAGATCTTGGTCTTGGTGCCTACTGTACGGAACTGCATGTATTCCTAAAAGGCACAAAAACGACATTAGGTTTGTGGAGGGGAGYCTGCTTACTTCGGCAGATATTTTCAGATATGCCCCAATATTTCTAAGCAGAGTTTAAATTGGAACGCTCTGCACTAGAAAGGGTTTACTGCGCTAAATACCACCCCAAGCCCCAGCTCACAAGGCACAGGCTAAGCAGAAGTGAGAGGACGCAGGCTGCTGTGTGGAGAATGTCACTGAGAACGTACGGGGTGGAGCACAGTTAATGTTTGTTAAGCACATGAGGTCTGGAAAGGAGGTGGGTGACACATACCAAGGAGGAGAATCACYGGATACTGGCAAGAATTGAGTTCTGGAAAGATTCTGTCAGCAGAGAAATTACACGTTTGTCTGAGCAACACAAAATTGTGTTTCTAGTTTGTTGCAGACATTAGGGGAAATGCAAACCTAATCACCTTCGAAAACAGTGAAAACACCTTCATTTGCACAACAGTTCCTCTCTTGCTCTGCCCCAGGTAACAATATTTCTGGTGTTTGAGACTGCCTCAGTTCCCACGGAGGCATCTTTTTATTGCTCTTCAGGCTATTTTTTCTTGGGCTAGTTTTAACCTCCCTCCTCTCCCCGATTCTCAGCTGCCCGAGACAGCAACCAAAGAGATTCCAGTTGGAGTCTCTGATCCTCATTCCCAAAAGGTCCCTAGCGGAGCTAGTCAAACAGCACCTTACCTTGACTGTGGAGGAAGAGGTTGCAATCTGAATCACTTGGGCCAGAAGGTTTTTGGGAAGTGGGAACTGTGTCAGAGCACGGATGGCAGTGTTGTCATCTGTCATTTCAATGGAACTCCCTCCCCTGCTAAATGGAAGATAAAAACAGTTTGTATATGAATACCCAGGTCTGAGCATGGAGATGGGCAGAATATCTCCCTTCAGGTCCAAAACTGAGCAGTTAAAGGCACAGATTACTTAAGTCATTTGAAAAGTCAAGCCTTATCTTGCTACTAAAATCTGTCAGTCACAGAAAAATCACCCAGCCCAGGAAAGCCACCTACTAAAAAGCGATCACACGTTTACACTAGCACTACAAACCAGAGAGCATCAACAGCTTTTACTGATTTTTCACAAGGCAAAGTTATCTCCAAACACAAAGGGCATCTCTAAATACATAATAATAATAACCAGGTCCTTACTGATCTTATTCTTGCCTATTAAAAAAAAAAAAAAAAATCTAACATTTGTGCCCACAAAAAATAAAGTCGAGTAAGCCACTACGGTAATGGAAAGGAGTAGACCTAATACGGGCCCCAAAACTGATTTAAAGGGACTGATAAATGCATGTGTGGGGCTTCTGGAGATGGAAATCTCTTCAGGCCCAGACAAATAAGAAAGGCAGCAGACAAGTATGCAGCAGTCTGTGCAAAGAGCAAGACTCCAGAGACAAAGCTTCTGCATTCCCTTGCGACGATAACCCGGTACAAGAGCAGGCTGCCCCACTACCGCTCTCACAGGGACTGGCACAGCAGCCAGGGCTTGGCCCATCCAYGGGGCACACCAGCCGTGGGGGAAGCTGCAGTTCAACTCTGAGGAGCTACAGGGACGCATCACCCACGAAGAGGAATCGATCTTCATTACCGCCCTGCGTTAGCAGCTATCAGACCAGACTAACCTCGCATCTCTGCCCGGGGTTCGAGCGTCCTGATGCGCCATAGGTAGATAATCAGAAACATCAATTGCTTCTTCTTCCAGCTCCCCTTCCTCCAGTTCCCCTTCCTCCAGCTCCCCTTCCTCCAGCTCTTCTCTCCTCATTGCTTTAGGCATCCTGCCTTGCTCCATGGGCTGGATGGAATCATCCGGCTCCATCCGTCGCCAGCAGGTTGACAAGTCCGCGAGAGAAGGTCCGGACTTGGAGCGCCACTTGCCCTCGGAGCACCACCTCTCATCAGGACAGCCGAGCTGGTCAGCCAGAAGCCGGTACTTTGCAGCATCAAACAGTTCATTTCTGGGCCCCAGCAAACCCCAGCCCTAAAATAGAGAAGGGCAGTGTTAAGACAGCTGCAGAATAGAGACAGAACTGGGCATCTCTGCAGGAAACACACACACCTGGCAAAGAAGAGAAATACAGAAACAATTTTTTCATATTCCCACAGACCAGGAGAGAAAGAAAAGAAATCTGTTCACTGACTTCGCTTCTCAGCGCACCGTTGTTTGGTACCACGTAGCTTGTTACAAAGGATGAACCAGGATCTACTGGCATTTTACAAAGCAGCGTTTTGAAGTTCTGAAACCTGCCTCAGAGCACGAAGTGCCTCTTTTTTTTGGAAAGCACAAGYCTGAACAAGTATAATCCGGGATAACCTGAGATGCAAATCAGTGAATGTTTCTTCTCTTTTCATAAAGACAGTTGTTTGCATACGGAGTAGCAAGAACCGCCTAACCTAACAGTTCTTGAAACAGAAGAGTTCCTAATTATTGCTGGTCTGTTACCTACAGTGAGGACTGAACACCCACATGTAGCTTTGGACATACCTAGAGCACAACACACACGATGTCTTACCAAACCACCGCAAACAATTAAAACTTCCATCCTGAGGCCTCTCAGTAGTCCCATATTAGAYAAGGCTGTACTATTTTGTTCTGTAGGAGGGCTTAAGACAGCAGGAATTCACTTTGCTAGCCACTATACTCAAAGTAACTATATTTAGACAGTCTCTGCCCCAATTAGACACTACCACTTTTCTTGAATTGATGACTATTTACTTAAAGCAGCATTTGTAGCTATTTCTATAGCTAAGATTGCACAAGGCCTCCCATTATGAGGGTTTTCTGTTGGTTATAGCTTTGTTCAGCAAAGCATCCRGGTTAAAATTTTCCCCAAGCTTAATCTGTACTTTCAGTTTTTTTGTTTTTTAGTTCTAAACAGAAAGTAGAGTTTAGCCATTTCCTGAAATTCGGCAAAAACATTTTTTAAATGTAGATAGGATTTTTTTTGTTCTTTGAAAAAGTCTAACWCTTCCAGACTCTCAAAGAAAGCAGGAAATAAGGCTTTCATCGCACACTGAATAGCAAGGATAAAACAAAAATATATGTTCAGTGAAAGCTAACTGAATGAGCACCATGCTTCAGGTGGAATGAAGTCAGTCTGTGGAACAAGCTTTGCTAATCATGCAATTAAAGAAACCATCCTAAGCACAGAGGCCAGCTGAAGAAACTGCTTGCTTTAAGGCTGCATTAACTTCTGAAGGCTTAACTTAAAAACTGCATTTATTTCTTAATTTAGCTTTCTTMATCTACAAACAGATCAAAAAGCCTCTTACTGTCAGAGCACCTGTGGCATCCTTTTCAGGCTCTTTAACAGGCAGTTACGACTGCTTCTGCTTTACAGATGAGAAAACAAAATCCCAAGAAGCAGACTCATTTGCTCGAGGTTAGGCAGCAGGTCAGCTGAAGAGCTGAGGACAGAACTGCATCTTATTCCCAGGAGCTGCTATGTAACACTGTCTCTTAAACAGTGCCCTTTATAACCTCGCTGTACTTGGGCGATACTGGCTGCGCATATATATCGACCATTTCCAGCCATAAACAAGTGGCAGATTAGTGGAGTTTTAAACCAGACACATGTAATTGCCACTCCTTGGCTTAAGCGCAGGGGAAATGAGAGAGCTGGAAGCTACTACACGTTTGCAAATACATTCGGGGGACTGACAGAAAGGGCAAGTAAGTTAGTGAATAATAGCACCGAAGACACTGGAGGAAAGATCTACATCTCACCGTAGATGCTGAGACCGAGATGGAAGCTGATTAAAGTCTGGGACAAAAAGAACGAAGAGCAAATCTCAAAGAATTTTTTGAATTCTTGCCTGGCTGTGGAAGCAAGTGGGCCTTAAGCTCAAACTGATTTAGACAGCTAAAGACTTCACTCTTTATGCCTAATTAACAGATACACCAATTAAGAAAGCGAACAGGTAGAGAGCAGCATAAAAAAAAAGTCATTTCACCACAAAGAACAGGCCTGCGCACTCAAAGGCTTGTTTCTTCAAGCCAGGGAAGAAGAGCAGAAGCTCACCTTGAAGAGCTGACACGCAGCAGCTGCTGCCTGCCTTTCAGCATCAATCTTCTTGGTCCCATAGCCTTCCACTTCCACATTCTTAGGCCACTTTATATGCAGAGTGACTTTCTGAAAAGCAAAGATAACCGGTAAGGTGAGACAATRCACAGCCAACTTTCTTCTCCACCAGGAGCATGGTCACTTCAAACATCTCTGAATTCCAGGGAAAGAAAAGAACATGAATAAAAATCCCAAATATACTGCTCATTCAGTGGCTTTGTGGTGAGGCTTTACAAGAGGCTCTAACACGGAAACAAAAGCCTGAAAAGGGGATATGAGGTGCCCACGGTCACACAGAAGCTGCATGGCAGAGCCAGGCCCAGAAAGCAGGCTGACTTCCAGCATGGTGCCATGTACTCTGGGCCAGAGCTTCCCCGACTGCGGAGTGTCAGCTCAGAAGAATCGACTGCCAAGAGCTCATTACAAGAACAATTCGGTTTCAGAGTAACCGTTCCTCGAACTAACAGCTCCATCAGCCCCTCTTAAACCAGCTCAGCTGGCTCGGAGCAGCTGAAAAGCTGCAGAAGCACAGAGCTCTGAAAGCTGAACCCTACCCCCTTCGAAAAAAGAGTCTCCAAATCAAGAACTCGTCCTACTCCTGCCCCTGCAGATGCTGTTACTGAGGTTCTGTAAGGCTCAAAGCAGGGAAATGCCTAAGGAATTCTCTCCTGTTTCTGCAGCAAAGATGAAAGGTGGCATTTAGGTCCGCTGGGAAAACCCCACCTATAACGCTTGAGAAAAGGCTCCTAACTTTTCAGCTGCCTACATCTGGCTGGCTGGCTGCCATCTGCACCTCATCTTACCGTAGGAAATTGCTACGTATTTTGCCTAGGGGCCCTACATGAAAAAGGACAAACCTGCTGAGAAGAAAAGATGTCTCACGAAGGCCGCCAAGTTACTTGGTGCTCACAAAAAAGCTTTGTCCCCTTCCCACCCAAGACTCCTCCAGTCTGTCTCACCTGTCCTTCCATCCCCATACACATCTTTTCCCCGTTTTTTTTTTTTTTCCACCCAACCCTCCTTTTCTCCAAGAGCGCCTCTATCTTTTTAATTTTCTTAAAGGAATCTGAAGTTATGCTCAATGTTAATCTATGTAAGTGCTAGCAAGAATTTGAACCAATTACGCAAACTAAGATGTCGCGCATTGGTTATGGCATTCCAAAATGTAAGTCAGGAAACTGCGCTACTGCTTGAAAAAAGCAAGCAACACAAAAAGGCAAATAATAGAGGAACTTTAAAGCAACCATTACTAATGTATTGCCTAAAACCCAGAGATGTGTAAAAAGGATGTGGTAACAAGAACTGCCTGGGAACTTTTAGACAGAATGTTATTGGAAAATGTTAATCCATCAGAAGCGAAGCTTTTCCTGGAAGGTACGTTACAGCTAACCTTCAGCTGGAAAGGGTCTTCTGCTCCAGAACGGAACGTCTGGGGCTGGAGAGGTGGCGCGATAAAAGGAGGCAAGCCACTGAACACAGAGCAGCCGGCAGTCGAGACCTTCTGCTCAATTCATAGCACAGATTTAGATCTAGGCCTCCGACATCCTACGAAATGCTCAAGCAGCTTGGCAAACCGGCTGCCTGGAATTCTTCTGGTTCGTTTAACCAAAAAAAAAGAAAAAGTCTGTATTTCATTCCGCACTTAAGTAGCATTAAAAGCCTCCCTCCATTCCCTTCCCCACCCCCTTCTTATTTTCTGATTGCAGTTGAACATTTTAGGCTTCCTCAGGCATTTTTGGCATTTGTTCTATAAGAATCTAGAAACAATAAATTCTAGGCCTACTAAGGTCTAAAAAATTGCACTTTAATATTTTAAGGTATTGAGGTACATAGGCCAACAGGTTCAAGAGCAGACTCTGTGTCCTTCCGCTGAGAGAAACCACTTACAGCAAGCTACTTAGAGGAGAGAGGAGAAAAAAAAAACATCTTTCTACAAACAAAAGGAAAGGGACAGGACCTACATTTACATACCTATTACAGTGTGCAGAAATAAAGAGAAACCAGAGGGAGAGGGAAATCCTTTGTTTAAAGGATTATCCTGCAATATGAATTTGGAGTTATAACACTGCTGTTTTCTATATTAAAGAGTTACTTTCAGGTCTGGCAGTATTCTCGGCTCGTTTTCCACTCCGTGTACAACGTACCCACCCACCACCCGCTTGCAAGATAACAGAATTACCTTTTTTCTTGGCCCATTGGTATGGATGTATACCAGTTTATCCCTTGCATGAGAAATACCCAGGGCTCGTCCAATCACGCTGTTGAGCAAGTTTTTAGGCTGTGGAAATTCCTTTAACAAGTCTCTGGAATCTGAAAAAACAACAGAAGAACTAAATGCCTTATAATTCCTGTGCAGTCCTGTTCAAAGGCATGTTATAACACCTGCTTCACTGCAGCTCTGTGAGCAGTAATATCTCTAGGTTACAGACAGAAAAGTAAGCAGAAGCAGTAAGTGGTTCACCCACCATGTCTCCAGGCATCAGCAAAATGGTACAGAGGAGTGCAAATATCCTAAGCCCCAACCGCAAGAAGACATTGCATTTCCAAAATGGCCAACGATACCGTATCTCCCATGCTTTTCCCAAAATACAGACCCTATTTGCTTCCCCCTCTTTCAAAAGTCTGCATGTGTTCCAGTTAGACTGCCTGAGTACTGGAGTTCCCAGTTCCATGATTCGGTAACAAACAGCAGCTTGGAAAGGCTTTTTTTTTTTTTTTTTATACAGTATCAACAGAAAAACTGGCAGACTAAAAATACCCGACTGAATCTGGCTACAGACGACTTAGCACAGAATTCAAAGTCCAGATTAATGCACGGAGGCAGTGCTGCTTTCTAACTACGGAGACAAAAGTGGCTGTTTGTCATCCTTTGATATAAAAAAAACAACCGGGCAATAACCATCRTGAAGAGACTTTAGTACTTGCATTCCCCCCCCCCGAACCAAGCGTATCGCCTCAGGGTCAAACCAAGGGTCCCGAGAACACAAACTTCAAAGAACACACAAGCTCCACGTTACATCCAGATATCGGGGATAAAGTTAAATAGCACCTTGGCATTTCCTACTTCATCTCTAGTCCTTTCTCTCCGAGTTTACTGGGATTTACTTGCACGGAAGGAGGGAACACGGGTTTGTATCAAATTGCTCGGAGAACTCCTTGGAAATAAGTTTGCCAGCGCAGTCTTCAGAGCTAAACCAGCCCGAGCACGACGTCAAGAAGCAGTGCCGGAGGAGGCAGGTACTGACAGCAGGAAGGTTCCCCTGCCTTGACGGATGAGAAATGCTGTTCGGGCTATGGCACGTGCAGGAAGGGGATATTACTGCTCCAAACAAACAAGCGAATCGCACGGTCCCCAGACAGAGCAATGCCACCCCACCTCAGGTCCCAGCCTCCTYGCCAGCAGTTTTACTAGGCAAGGAAGCTGCTCTAACTCACTCTCATACGCATCATCTTTGTATCTGGCATAACAGGAGCRAGCTCTTACTTTTAGCAGCGGCCCAAGCGAGACCAGATTCACTTTAATGCGGTAACAATTATGGACACAGTCACACCACACAGCTGAGCAGATCTAACAGCTCACCATCGCAGAGAGCGGTAGGTGCCACCTCCCCCAGGCTCTAACACCACCGCTGCTCCAGCTCTGGCACAGACCTGATCATACAGAGAGATGACTTACCGCCCTAAGCCGAGAGGAACCTAGCCCAGAAAAATGGAGCGCACTGCTTTTCTCCTGGGCTAGGGAAGTAAATCAGCTCACTGCACAGTCACGCAGGTACCCAAAACCAGTGCAAGGGAAGAGGCCAGAGGAGTGGCATCACCTGTTCTGGCAGCAGCAAGCTCAGCTAAACCAGTCCTACATTCAGATGATCCTGCATTCGGTCAACACCACAAACAAATCGTTCCCAGGCAGTCAGAACTTCATTAATCATCTTCTTGCAGACCATCAATGGGTGTTGGGACTTCTGTTTAGAAGGCGTTTAATTCTCTGGCAGTGTTTGGGGGGAAGTTTCAGCGACTATTGATAAGTCAGCAATACGTGATGATCTGTACTGCTAGAATCTGCATTTCAGATTGAGCTACCAAAGCCAAGGAGGAGAAATGACCCATTAGCAGCACTTACTTGAGCATCACCAAGATCCGCTATCATGTTTTGCTGAAAACTCTGATTGCAGAGTTGCTACAATGAAGGTATACAGTAACTGGCTCCAGAAAAGAAAGAAAGCATTTAAGAGAAAGGTTTTGTAATAGAGACATACGTAAGAGGTATTCTCAAAGAAGCTGCTCACCTAGGGAAGGTGGAAGTTATCAGGAGGTATCACGAGCGTTCACCAGAAAACCAACCAATGCATAAATCACAAGGGTTTTAGGGGAGGTGAAAGAGTTGTGTTGTACCACCGCAGACACATCATTTGTCAGACTGTAGATAACTGGGTGTTGGAAAGCAAAAAAAACCCACATTGCTGATCATATCACTCACTCTAGCAAAAACCATCAGGCTGATCCAGAGTTCAGACAAAGAAAAAAAAAAAAATCTCTGGTGACACGTAGTTTTGAAAGCTCTTCCTCCAAACCAGAGAGCTAACTGAATCTCAGAGAAACTGCTTTCAGAAGCCAAATGGACCAGATACAGAAGGAATTTGGATTCTTTAACATACACCGGGAGATAGTGAAATACAACCTCCACAGCTTGTGATAAGGATGCCAAGAGCAGGGTATCATTCGAAGACGGGTAACACTGTAATCCGACAATTGTCTAATTCTGACCAGCAGCCGAAACCGGCTCAGTTTGGTGTTACTTGTGTTCAATCCACCATTTAGGGGAGAGCATCAAAATGGACAGATCGAAACCGCTACCTGCTCACTCTCCTTTGCCCATACCATCGCGCAGAAGAGCACGGAACACGCAACGGGCTTTCCAGCCCACTCGCACGCACGATGCACGGCAGTCGGCCACAGTATCTTCCATTATAAGGAACAATAAAAAACCCACAGGCTGTTGTTTCTGACAAATACTTGGGCAAAGTCTTGGACAACATACAGGAGAGCATAGCAGGAACTCATGAATCTTCCACGCGTTGGCCAGGAGAGCACGAAAACGGCCTCGGTCTAACAAAGAGCCACATGCCAATTTGCGGTAATTACACAGCGAGTGTGACGTACCTACCTACTCATACAGCAAGCCCCACTACACGCAGACTTTGACCTGTTCAAGAAAACTGGAAAAGTGACTAAGGTTTTGGCACCTTCCACAGTTCTGTTCCATTCCACATTGCTGGGATGCATGGAGGGAGGAGCAGTAAGACAATTCCCCAACGACCTATTAAATTCACTTAATAAATGAGAAATAAAAAAGACCTCCGACAGCAGCATGTGCTATTTGGCCTTTAATTGTCTCCCCTTTCAAAAGCAATACCCTGAGAAATTTTGTGATAAGAAACAGGCAGAGGTAAGAAGTATGTTCTTTTTTAAACACCCCCAAAAATGCAATTATCGAATGACAGAGCCAATTTCTTAGATTCTAAGGTGACTCTGCAGTCAAGACTAAACATTTAATCCATTCCAGAGCAAAGAACAGGATCTCTGAATAACAAAGCCCAGTTCTGGCTTGTAGATCAGACCCTGAATTACCAGCCGAGACACAATGTATTCTTCACAGCTGACAAAGCCATATTCAGCAGCAGCATCTGACGTATCAACAGCAACTCCACGGCTTGATGGATTACCCTCAGTCCATTCTTATCCTGAATTCAAGAGCTGAAAGGATCTTATCTTGCATGAAGCCGTGCCTAACTAGTAATTTTTAAAGAAACAATCCTAAATTGCAGAACTGGATTTGCAGAACGTTTCCTTTCCTGCCAGATTGTATTTCTTGGCATCTTCATCCAAAGAGTGTCTTAGTTCTGACTGTTGAGAATGGATGTTTGGGTAGGAATTATATTAATGGTAGTTACAGCCCTGCAGAGGGAGCGAGTATAACCTAATACTCCCCAATGAAATAAACCCGATTTTCACCCCCGATCCCTATCAAGCCAGAACTGTAGGAGATCTCTACGCTTAGCTCCAAGACCACGAAGGAATATTAAAAGCTTATCTTGGATAGCAGACAATTCAGGGTGGGGTTATAAAAATTAGCCAATTTACCGATTTCTGTTCTTCAAAGCCAGTGAGTGCTTAACTTTATTGTGAAAGTCAATGATAATTCCAAACAACTCTGGTAGGGAGGGGGTAATAATAAAAAAAAAAATAATTAAAAAACCCCACCTTCTATTAACCCCCAAAAATCTGACAAGTAAAAACAACATCAGGTCCAAAAAGGAGGACAAATAAAATGGCCTATAGTCTTGCTTAAGGAAGACAGAGGACCATTAGATTGACCTCAACAGCTCCTATCTTCCCTCAAATCCTCTTCCCTGGAGAAACAACAAACAAGCATCCCTGGAGAAGCAAGAGCAGCCAGGACAAACTATTAAATGCAAAACTCATCAAGATGTAGGTCTCCACTGTAATAAATCCATCTCAGAGAAGAATGCTCCTAATGCCTCAAAAATTCACAAGGAAGAGAAGACTTGTGGCTCCATAATACCCGTTTCACAGGGAGTTAGCCTAGGCACGTTTTACTGGGGAGGCGAGAGAGAGCCAGTCCACCTGGCAGTTCATTTTGGAGGACACAAGAACTTTTTTCCTTTTTTAAATGTCATCAAGAAACCCTGATAGAGGCACCTTTAAAGTATACACGTTAGTTAAAAAAAAAAAAAAAAAGCACACAGATCTTGCCTAAACAAGAACAAACTTAAAAATCAATAAAACTGACAAGGCTTCTTCAAACGCAAGTGAGGTTACCACACCAGACAACTAGAACGACTTGTGTCAAATCTTCATCCTTGGAGACAGCCAAAACTTGACTGGACGCAGCCCTAATCAACCCGATTCAGACTGGCCCTGCTCTGAGCAGAGCCTTAGACCAGATGTTGCCCACAGCTCCACTCCAACCTAAATTCTTCTGCGACTCTACAAGTGGGCAAATTTAACCACCCACGGACAAAGATTCCTTAGAGCAAAACGCAGGTCAAGCTCACGCAAGTCTCAGTAATAAGTGAGAAGGGCCCCAGACCTGACAGAGGAGGCAGAAACGCTTATCTTCATCACAGGTTCTGCTCCAATGTCCTACCACCAAGCCCAATGACAGGAAGCCTTGGGTAGAAATACCTATATAACACTGCAATTTTTTAAGCTGGCCTCGGATAAGAGTCGATTTTTCCACATCTATAACGGTACCCAAGGCCAGCAACAAAAGTAATCCAAAGAGGCCTCCTAACAGGACATCAGCTTACAAGCTGAAGGCTCAGGACTGGCCTTTGAACATAGGTTCTTAAAGCAACTCTTAGAGTCTCCACAGGTTCAAGTAACAGGTAGAGCAGACTTCCAACGAGACCCTAAGGACACTCCACTCGCTAACCCGAAACGAACCTTTCGCTATTGCCGAACTCTCACCAGAAGAGCCTTGCATGCTCGATCCACCACAGAGAAATCGGAAGGATGAGGCCAGTCCCGGGAGCCTCTCCCACACATTCTTCCCGGGGCTCCGGGTGATGTCACAGAACGCACGGACCCACCGCGGCAGGGCCGCAACACCGGACAGCGCCACGAGCCACCGGATCGGATCCGCCGACAAAAACAGGCACTCCAGAAAAGCTAACTGAGGCCCAAAGTACTCAGGTACTCTCTGAAAATGCCTGGTAGAGAAAGTGCTATCTGAGGAATGAAGTATAAGAGAAGAAAAAAAAAATCAGTTTGCTACCTTTCCTCACCACCACCTGAACCGGCTCATTAACCAGTAATTTGGGGTGCATTAGCATTTACTTTAGAAGTAAGTGAATTTGCATCTGCACGGGATGAATGCAGTCGCAGAAGACTACTTGACTCTGAATTACAAGTTAAAGCACAGCCAGGCTCCTGAAAGGAAAGTGGAACTCGGATCCCAAAGAGTTCAGAAACCACAGAGAGAAAAAAAGAAGAAGAAGAAAAAAAAAAGCTGGAAGGTTGGGGGCAGAGCACAGAACACGGAGGGGGGAAAAAAGGAAAAAAAAAGAAGAAGCTTTTATGTCATAACAGAAACCGAATTTCTGAAGTGGAAGACGACAGCCTAACAAATACAGCTCACACTAGAACCAGCTATTTTAGAATGGAAAAAAGTAGCAGGCTAAGTCACAGTCCAGGAAGAGTAAGCACCAGCACAAAATTAGGTATATTTTTCCAAACGAGAAACGTTCTTCACGCCTCGTAAGCGAGCCAAAGACAAGCATCAAAACACAGCATCAAAACACAACAGCAAAACACATTTCCGCACGCTCTTTTAAAAAAGCRGCGACGATTCCTTTTGAAGAGCACGAACGCGTCTCCCCTTCCGACGCCGGACTCGGCGCCTCTCCCGGCACAGCTAGCTGCCGCGCGCTGATGCCCAGAGAAGCGCGCGAGGCTTCGGACAGACCATCCTTGGCTGGATTTATGAATCCGGCGAATAGAGGAATTTACGTTAATAGCAGCGTTTCACGTTTCCTTTCGCGTTGCGCTCAGCCCGGGCGGCAACGCTGCCTGCCCCGAGGCCAACCCCGAGCTGCCCCCGTCCCGCGCCCAGGACGCGCGTGGGCCCC
>NW_020451127.1:461139-468450 GCF_003343035.1 Apteryx rowi
GAGGAAAAGGAGGGGGAGGAGGGGAGGATGAAGAAGAGGAAAAGGAGGGGGGAGGAGGAGGAGGAGGAGGAGGATGAAGAATAGGAAAAGGAGGAAGATGAAGAGGAAAAGGAGGGGGAGGAGGGGGAAGAACCGCTTTCGGGTCCCTGGCGGCCTCCCGCCAAGGCTCCGCGGCCGGGCAGCGCCCCCGCGGCCCTGCCCCAGCACCGGGGCCTTTTCTTCCTTCCCCGGAGCCCTGCCGCCCCGCGGGGGCTGGTTTTCCTGCCGCCGGGCGCTTTGCAAAGGGAAGCGGCACAGCAAGGAGAGGCTCGGCTCAAACCCCACGTAGTTTAGACAGGGCGCGTCCAGCCGGTCTCGCAGGACGGGTATTTCGTAGGTCTCCCCAAAGCCCGTGGAAGGGGATGTCTTGGGACGCGCGCGACCGTGACCGCCACCGTGCGTCACCGGCTCGGAAACGGGGGCAACCTGGGGGCGACACTGCAAACAAGCCACGGGCCCTTCCTCCAAATACGGACTGTGCTTGTACAACCGTCYCTAACCTTCGCTAATCAGAGGGGGAAAAAAAAAAAAATGCATATGCGATTTTTACTATTTGGATACCCTCAGCTTCGCTCCTGCGGGCATAAATGTCTCGCGCGTTTACAGGCGAACCCAATCTTTGAGCGTTTTAATAYAGGCAACTGCAAAACCAAATCCGAACGGGGAATTCGGGATCCACCCCGGAGCCTCAAAGTCGTGACGGGTTTCTTATTCGTTCTCAGCTACGTGTTCAACGCCCCTACGCGCCCATGGACGTTTTGCATTCAAGCGTATCTATAACGAACAATAAAGGCTGTCTGCAGGGTGTTATCTACTAACATTGGAGATAAACACTAAGAATTTTAAAATCATTTACACAGATTGACAGTGTTTCGCCTTTTTACAYGTTTTCCCCCTACTTAAACTCGGGTTCTTTGCTTCTATATGAACGGCTAAAGGTCTCGAGCAAAGTTCTCAGTGCTGTAGTGTTGGTTGAATTTCAAACACTGCAGGGAAATTTTATATTTAAAAAAATCGGAACTATTTTTTAAGCAATTAGAATATATAAAAAACATACATCTCAGACCAGCATAAGCTGTGAGTATGTCATTGTTATGTTAAATAACCCAATATTCAGTGAATAGCTTGTGTGTAAGCTGAAATTTTGTATGAATGGTTGCTTAAACATCAGGATGAAAGAAGAATAAGATTTTTTTTTTTTACATCAGAGAGAGAAGTCTCCAATAAACCACAAAAACATTAACTAGCATAATTAGGTAAGTTCTACAAAGCCTGTATTCCACAAGAAGAGCTTCGAGAAGTGAAAGTTAGCAAACAAAATCTGGTATAGAGGAAAAAACCAAACTCTTTGGAAGCAAACACATGCACGAATACTTGAAAAACCTTACCACATGCATAACATTTGCCTTTTTCAATATACACACTTTTTTAGAACCTCTGTGAATAAGCTACTGATTTATCTCTGTAGTTATTTTTGACTAAAAAAAAMCAAAACAAAATAAAACCAAAAAAAGATCTTGAAACAACACCAGAAAAACCACAAGAAAAACGTAGACACGTCTTTGAGAAAGACAAAAATTATGCTGGCACTTAATTGACAAAGGCTTAGATTACAAATACTAAGAGCATCACTGCACCAAAAAGGAAAACAATCTTGCTAGACAAGTCGCCAATTTAAGGAAATGAATTGTATGTAAATCTGTGCTAGCATGTTGCATGAACTCTTACTTTCCAAAAAAAAAAAAAAAAAAATCCAGTTGGCTTGTAAACGAAAGCTTCAAAGAGGGCTCAAATGAAAGCGTGGCTAGAGATACTAGGTAAATGTCAATACGCCCTTCTGGAAAGCTGCATCTGTTGTGAAACTACTTAACTCGATATAGTAACTTGTTTATTTAGCATCTTCCCAAGATTGAGAGGAAGTAAGCAGCTGTCCATCAGTGAAAAATCACAGCTACTAAGCTGTTTCAAGTTGTGAACGTCAATGAAGAAACAGAAGTGATAACAAGAGCTTGAAGATGATGAAAACCCTGGCTGTAGACCACAATGATTAAAAGCAAAACAAACAAACAAAAGCAGATAAATAAGGCACACATCTCTGGAAAACTCTTGGAAACACACAGTCAATGGGAAGGAGGAATCTGGGAGAAGATGCTGAAAGTCGGTGTGGTGATGCATGCAAAGTCAGACACGAGCAGGGCTAGTGGTTTGTCTCCATAAATTACAAAAAAATTATCATATGATCAAAGAAAAAAAAATAGTTAAGACTCAATTTATTCAAAAATTCCAGAAGTCACAGGTTGCATAATTTTAATCCAAATATATTTATTTTGCAGTGAGGAGAGTCAAACAGCATATAAATAATAGCTTGAGGCCACTTTCCCAGGCTTTGCCAATCCAGGCTCAGTTCGGTGAGCTGTGGTTAACTCGTTTTTACCCAAGCCTTTGCAAAGGCAGCAGCACTACGCAGAAGCCTATTAACAAACTAGGGTAGTTTAAAGATTTCCTTTCCCCCCAAAGCAGAAGCGGTACAGTACCCCAAATCCCCAATCTAGTCTGGCCGTGACAAACCACTAGCCCTCGCAGGAAAAGTTCCTGCACTCTCTCAGGCTCCCATCCAGGTCACRTTTTAATTGGCAGGTCAGAGGCTTTTTATTCCCAACTAAAATTGCTCTACGCATAATTAACATCCTGGACATATAAAGCATGTTTTGTTGTTGTTGTTTTAAATATGGAACCCACAGGTCCTGGTGACTCACTTTGTTAGCACGGCAGCATTGCAAGAATGGCCGGTGCACCGTTGTGCTTCCCAAGCGCTGAAGCACAAGCCTGACTTTGCCAAGAAGGGAGGCAGCGATCCCTCTCTGATTCAGCCATATCTGGAAAATTTCATTCAGTTCTAGGCACCTATTTTAAGGCCAAGTAACAGAGTTCAGAAAAGGATGTAAACAAAAACAAAACAAAACAAACAAAAAAACCCCCCCAAACCCAGCAATGGCCAGTGACTGGAGGGACTTATTAAGAAAAATCTAAGAAGTTCTAAATAAAGAGGTTGGCAAAGCAATGACAGGAAAAGAGGACATGATAACAGTTGACAAATATTTGAAGTATGCAAACACTAAGGAGAAAGCACTTACTGAAGTGGTACAAAAGGATACAGCTATGTGTAGGAGGATGAAATTAAAAGGGGGAAAAAAAAACCCTACTTAAACCAGACTACTTAAAGCTAAACAATAGGGAGCAAATCTGCCTTGTCATTAAGCTAGACCAGACGATACGACAGGTCTTTTCCCCTTTCTGGGCTCCGTTGTTTCCCCCAAATTCTCTCTTGTGCTCCATGTAACAAAGCTTTTGTGCAACACTTATTCACCCGATACACTAACCAAGATAGAATTGAGTTACACTGATTGTAACAACTACAGCTTCACACCTAAAGTTAAGGGCAAGTTTTGAACGCAGGGCTCCACTCGGAGATGAAGAATGTCTCACAAACATAAAATTTGGCATCATATGTTACGCAGCTGTCACTAGTGCAGGTATACTCATGTTGGTATCCACTTCCTTTTTGCCTCTAACGCATTGAGAAGGAAGCCTGGCAAATACAGACATTTGTAGGACAAACCTCTCATTTATCTAGCATAGAAAAAGACAGAGCTATTTCTTAGAAATCTGTTCTCTTCAAGCTGCTACATCTGCTACAGTGTTAAATCTCTGGACAAAGAAAAAGTAGTAGTTGACTTAAAGATTCTCTCAGGTCCTTACCTTTAAGGGAATCCAACGAGAACATCTCCATTACAGCGAAAAGGTTTGATTCCTAGGAAAGCAAGAGGTAGCAAAAAGAAACAGGAAGTCAGAATTAGTGTTTCCTTTGAGATGTATCAAGTGTTTAGTATTTCTGAAACCAACTGTCTTCAGCACAAGACAAAGCTGATCGCTCTCAACCACGCTTCGCCTTGGGTGTTCATATCCTGCCAAGGTTCATTTGAATCCCGCAGGTACCCTTTGCTAACGTGCTACAACCGGCTGCTCTACATCCAAAGGCAGGAAGCGCATTCTCAGTGAGCAGTTTGCAGGTTCTAGAAATCCTTTACCCTCATGAAGATAATGATTTAGGCATATTGGTTTTTAACCCCTTTAAATCAAAACGCCACATGTAGGTAGACCACTGTCATTATTCACCCCTTCCTTAAAACAAACGGAGAAGAAAGATGCACATACGTCTGTAAGTGTTCTTTCCCGATATCAAGTTAAACTTTCTATTTCTTTTCTTTTTTTTTTTTTTAAACAGCTTCTACTCAAATAAGAAAAATACAAAAAACAAATCAACCTGCTTTTGGGGTGCTTTATCTGGCATGCCAAATATTTAATACATTTTAGGCATTCTTGATAATAGAGTAACAGGGATTTTATAACGAGGTTGAAGCAGAGATGCAAGGGTCCTTGTTTAGGCAAAACTAATATTAGCTATCCGTCTTAACGGCTACTGCAGTGCCTAAAATTCACGTCCCAAAACTATTACGCTTCCAAGTGATTCACTTCTACTTTCACCGAAACTAATGACAAAATTACTGTTTACTTCAGGGACAGCAAACAGGACCTAAAAGAGCACCACTGTCAGAACAGAACTGCGTGGAAACGACACCTCACCCAGCAAGTCGTTCCCTGCAGGCACAGAAGCCAGCCCGGGTTTTGCGACAAGTTCACACTTTGTCTTCTTCAATGATTAAATAAATAAAAACGCAGTTAATCAACTTGTTTAAAAATGAAAAAAAAAAAAAAACCCGTACATGCTGTAGTAATGAACAAGATGGCTGAGGAAAACATTCTTCGCACTAGTAACTCACTGCATTGCACAAAGTTAGCAAGCTCTATTGCGGTGGTCGAGCAAGACTCTTGAAGCCGAAGCATTCAACCGTGGAGCTACGTTAAGGGAGTAATGCAGATTCAAAGGGCGAAGGGCCGACCAGATAGCAGTCTTCYGCCTCCTTCGTGTTGGGATCATCTCAGTCCAAGCACAAATCGTATCGCAGAGCGGTTGAGTTAGGCAGGGACCTTTGGAGATGATCTGGTCCAACCTCCCGCTCAAGCAGGGTCAACTTCAGCAGGTTGCCCTGGCCCTGTTCAGTCGGGTTTTGAATATCTCCAGGGATGGAGACTCCATAACCTCTCGTTAACCCGTTCGTAATCATAAAGCCAGTAGTTTTTCTGCTAAACTATAGGATTCCAGTATTATTCCAACACAAAAGAACAAGTCCTTGAACACGTTGAAGTCACTGGAGAGAGACAAATGGTAGCATGACTTGGAATATTGCAATATATCCTTAGATCTAAGTCGTAGAGGTATCTGCAATACCTTCTTCCTCCCAAACTTTTAAGCGTGACAAAAACTGGGAAGCTGTTTGCTTGTAAGTAGACYAAGTGTATTCTCATGAATACAGGGGAGTTAGTCTACAACAGCTCTCTGGAGTAATTCATGCAGATAAACAGGCAAGGTTTACCTACCCAGCACAAATTAGCGGAAAGAAGACAAAGAACATCTCGCCTAAACYGGGATGGGCAGAAGGGCACTGAGCCCAGAAGATCGAAAAATAAACGCAAGGCAAAAAGTTGAAGAAAGGAGACTTTTCTGTTCAAGGCCAAAGGAAAAAAAAAAAAAAGAACTACAACGATGAACTTGCAAGATTAACAACCGAGAACCCCCCCGGCAAGAAAATTCTAACAAAGCTATTATTTATAATAGTGCCTCCACACCCCCAAACGAGATGGGGACTCTCACTGCGTAATCAATGGCAAGAAACAGCCCCTAGACTAGAAGGGCTGGAGTCAGACCAGATGGGAGCAGGAGGAAGGAGAATAAAAGCACGGACAGATGAAACAACCCGAGTGAGGTCCACGAACAGAATCCTGCTCCTGCTGTCCCACTGATGAGGGACCCCTATTAAAGAACAGGGAGGAGCCAGAGTACTTCAAGCTTGAGCTTCCAGTATGAGCATGGTCAAAGCAGAGAGAAGAGCTTGGATAGACACGGCTGGGTTCAAGGTCATCAAGAGCTCAGACCCTGCTGCATAATCACTGGAGTAACCAGCACCAGATCTCCTAGCGCAGCAGATCTTGAACCAAAAATCACCAGTTTTAGTACAGCCAGTAGCCTGGTGGAAATCCCAAATTGTTGGTGTTGACATTGCTGAAGGCACTGATACCAAAGAAGATGTCCAGTTACGGCAGCTGCTTCACCATTCACCAAAATTAATAGGATCCATGAAAAACATTGAAAGAGGGAGACTTTGGATGATTCATAATATATCTGGTTAGGCCCTGAGAACAGCAGAGAAACGTGGGACCTTATAGGACACTGGATTTACGTATGATGACACAGGACTCTCATTAAGAAAGTTAATGATACATTTGGAATGAGAACCAACCGCGCAGGATGATGCAGGCAGGATGCGGAGCACTTTTGTGCCTCACACTTGGCAAAGTACTGGAATCCCAGGCAGCAAAGGAGACCTTCAGAGTTTGTTGGCAAGAGACTTACTGCCATTGCTGCAAAGGCAAAGAAGGAAACCAGCGAGTGGGGCACTGGAAGTTATTAGATAAATTCTCAAAGGCCCAGGAATTAGGTCTTTTTTGAACTTCTTTGAGCCACTGGAAAACATCTACACACGAGTATGAGGAAAAAACGTCTCCCCAAGAAGAAAACTACACCAAGATGAAGAGAACATCATAGAATTTCTGGTTGTTGTCTAGTGTGCTCAGAAGGAACGAAGCCGTGATCTTCCAGCGACGTACGAAGARGTAGAGCCCCAAGAAGTGGTGTGCCACGAGAACAAAGGAGAAACTGCGCTGTCTTACCGCCCATCACCCAGGCTCAAGGCTCTCCCTCACCTACGCTGGGACCCACTCGAAGCGGAGCAGTTTGACTTGCTGCCATTTGGGCCAAAGGAGCAGCGGATGCTTGCGAGAAACCTCTCTTTAGCAATCCCGATTCCGCAGGGTTCCTGTTGCTGAACTCCGACAAGCTGGAACCAAGAAAGTCCCAGAGGAAGGAGCCAGGGTAGGACTTCCCTCGGGCTCCTGGGCACCCCCTAACCGGGCATCCCGGAGTCACGGCTCCGGCAATGAGGGCGGAGGAAAAAAGCGACAGCGATGACCACGCAGCGAGTTTAAAGCGGAGGAAGGAGGCACGAAGCGAGGCGATGGGCTGCAAACCCAGCCGGGAAGCCGCTCCTGGCCGCGGCCGGGGCTGCCCGGGCGGCGCGGCCCGGGGAGCCGAGG
>NW_020451127.1:468948-475545 GCF_003343035.1 Apteryx rowi
GCCGCTCGGACTACAACTCCCAGGAGCCTCCGCGGTCTGCTTCCGGGGCGCCCCCGCTCCCCGCGCCCTCTCTTCCGCCTCGCTCCCCCGGATGCGAAACCTCGCGCTCGCTCCCCCCCCTCCCCTTCCCCCTTCCCACCCTACGAGCGAGAGAGAGGCGCGCGCGAGGCTAGGCGGGAAGAGCGCGGGCGGGGGGCGGGGCCTGTCGCCGTGGCAACGGCTGGCGCCAATGGGCGGCGCGGCGTGGCGCGGCCGGCGGGGGCGCTGCGGCCGCCATTACAGGAGGCGGCGGCGGCCTCGCTGTGGCACCGGGCCTGGTGCTCGGGGCCGCGTCGCGGGTGACTCACGGGGTTTCGGTTCCTCGCTGTGAGAGCGGCTGCGGTGCCCCGAGTGGGAGGGCGGCTCTCGCCGGAGCCGCGGGCCGGCGGCGGTGATGAAAGGGCTGCGGCTGCCGGGGGCAGGCCCGGGGCCCGGTTCCGCTGCCGCCGGCGGGCGGGCGGGGGAGGCCGCAGCAGCCCGCGGAGCTGGACGAGCGGGAACACGGGCCCCGCGTAAGGACGGTTGAAAATCACGGGAACGCTGCGCTGTTGCTGTGTTGCCCGAGCCAAGGGAAGCCGCAGGCGTCGGTGTGCGTTAGCAYGCTAAGCTCGCGCCAACCTTCGCAGCCGCGTTCGTGTTTAACCAGCCTGTGGCTTGGCTGTTCCATACGTAGAAGCTCGCTGCTGATTTCAAGCACCCCGTTACCGTTTAGATTTAGATCTGCTGAATATCCGCAGAGGAGCTGCCCCCTCTTCCTCTGGAGCAGGCTTACTAACGACCGAAACCGGACTGGGCTAGCAGCTCCCTCGTTGCAGCGCGAGGCTCGTTGCCGTTTCCCGTCACGGCAGCCGTAACGTGAGCAAAGAGAAGCAGCGTTGGTGTCGCCTGCAACATCGGCGCCCTGGTTTGCGGTCGTCGCCTCGCTAAACGCTTGTGTGCGGTTCCAGGCACTGCCCAAAGATACGGGGTGGTAACCCTTAAGGTAGCGTGACTCTTGCAGCGTGCTTCCTTGCTTCTCACCGCCACTGGAATACAGTACCGCAGTGACATACAAAGACTCGTTACGTTCTCTTTCTCTGGATCAAAGGTTTTAGGAGCCAAAACGTGTCTTTGCTTTCTACAAAATGCTAAAACTGCTGGGGTGCAATGGTGAGCTGTGTTAATGGTTAATAGGAAATGTGTGAGGAAGGTAGCTTAATTTATTAGGGAAATGGGCTATTGATAAAGACTCAGATGAAAAAAAATACTGTTATAGTCTGGATGTGCTAGTCTGCCATCATATTGCTGATCCTCTGGTAATATGAGCTTGTATAACAAGGCAAACATGAAAAAAGGTAGATTTAAAATTATGGAAATTTGTAATGTCTTACGTTCTGTGTAGCAATTTAACACTAAACACTTAACCAGTTTTAGCAACAAGCTTGCATGCACAGCTCTTTGCTTGTTTTTTCTGGCCATTTCTGTTCACTCTTTCATCCCATCCCCATGTATTTATAAAGCAAACTTTTCAGACTACTAATCCCAAGAAAAGCTTTGTTTCTGGGTGACTGAAATGACATTTTGAAATATTCCCACTGCTTAGAAGCTTTCTTCCCAGAGAAGCGTTGAGATGCCTGCAATATATTTAAACTCACTAAAGTTCTCAAATTCGTACCGTGGTCTGCAGGCCCCAGCTCTGTTCACGCTAGTCGTACAAAGGACACGAGATAAAATGCGGCGGAAAGGAAGCCACCTACAAGTCAGAAAGTGTCAAAGTGGAATTTCCCAAAAATTTATCTGCCTGTTTTTAGAGCGGTAAGACCAGTAATGCAGACTGGAGAGTACACGTGGGATGGGAGGAAGTAACAAAGCGTATTGAAAATTTGCATCTGTAGCAGATGATTAGCTATCTCTAGCTACTGCACCTTTCCTCTTGGTGGTTTATTCCTCAGCGTTGTTCAGAAGATGTGGYGTGAAGTCCAGTTAAATCTGTAGACTGTGGAGGATGGCAGAAAGGTTAATGGGTAACCTGCATCGCTCTGTAGTGTTTACAGATGGGCTGTGCAAGAAGAGAAGGCGTTAAGATAAGGGGAACAACTTATGCCATTATTACAGGCTTAGCTTAAAAACCCTGCATAATCATTCAAAAGTCATTTGGTAAAATTGCTTTAAGTAATGCAATTAGCTTCAGCAGGCTCAGAATGGAAAATGCTTTAATATAATGACTTTGTAAAGAATATGACATGCCATCTAAAGCATGATCATTTAATATATGGTACTCTACTTACTGATCACAATAATTTCATTAATATTATCTTGTAGTCTTTTTTACAAGTAACTTAACAGGTGCTGCAAAGGCTGTTTTTTAGACAAGATTTAAATTCAGCTGATCACTCCCTGTAACTTGTAAGATGAAGATAAAACCACAACTGATATTTTGATTTTTCTTTTTTGTTCTCCACTGTCTTTTTTCTAATAATTTCCTTCTGTTCTGAAAAATGTATTACTGAGCTAGAGTAAGAAACTTTATTTCAAGGATATTTGATTATATTGGGTCATACATGTAAAAAGAAAAAAAACTTAAAAAACATCACATGCAGCAGAACTAAGTAAAAAGTTTCCTGTCTGTTGCCCCCTACTTAAAGCAAATTGCAGTAACAATCGCTACAGCACCTGTCTCCCTGCCCCATGTACAACCCCAAACAAGGGAAAACAGCACACCTTGCTACTTTACGAAATAGCTCGTGGTCCTCCACTCTAATATCTTTAGTTCTTCACTTAGACACCTGAACACTCTTGTATTTTCCCCAGCTGCATCCCCTAAACTCCCCCTCCGTTAACCTCGTTCTGTCCACGTCCCTTCACCATCGGCTGTGCAACAGGCAGCAAGTGGTGTGAAAGCTGTGGCCATCACTGTGGGACTGCTGTGGCCAGGCTGCTTGAGCTTATGCTGCCGCATGCAGATGGGAGGCTGATTTTACTCTCTCCCACAAAAGAACTTGGCGTCTCTACATTGAATGTGCCAAGTTCAGCTGAAATCGGTCAGCAGCTGTGAAAGTTATTAGAGAAGATGACAGGTGGACAGCGCCATCAGAGGGACAGTATTGCTTTAGGAAAAAAAGACATCCCCGTTCCCCGTCCTTAAATCAGAATAGTCAGGTGGATGTGTTTCTCTCCCAAATGAAGTTCCTTACAAATAATGGAAATAGTGTATTAARAAATAAAAACAACCCAAAACACTAAGGTTCTGTTTCTGGAGGTGGAAAACCGTTCAGTTTTCAGTGAGTACAAGCAATGAAGACTTCTGGTAGTTCTGGTAAAACATGCTTTTTAATTTGAATTTCCTTTCCTGGAAAACCTTTACCCACATGTAGCTCTCATTCAGTGAATTAATTGAGTAGCTGATATTCTTTTTGGAATCTGTTAGGATCTAACACCTTTACAGTCCAGTTATTATGTTAGACTTTCTTGCAGGTTCGCTCATACAGTTCTGCATGTGGTCATACTTGTTTTTTTTTTCTTGTTGCAGTCCTAAAAACAAAGAAACTGATACTGTGTTAATGTCATTTTATAGAAGATTATCGTCAGAAGAGGTAAGACAGATTGATACTTTTTCTGACACAATACCCAAATGATACTGAAAAATATGGTACCATAGAGGAAAGTATTTCCATTTTAATTCAAGCATTTCTAATCTTTGTCTATACTAAAAGGCTAATACATTTTTTTTTGGAAAAGCTTTGAGGATTAACTTGAAAAGTCAGTTGTCATTAATGCAATTTTTGAGCTTATAATTATTCCTAGAGAGTCAGAAATCCTTTTTTTTTTTTTTTTGTCCTTGGAATGCTACCAAAAACTGCTACCGTGACATGGAATCTTAAAGGGAAACTGCAGTAATTTAGTAATCAGACAAACACAAAATAAAATTATTGAAATTAGCACAGGGATGAGTTAAGGAAACCGTAGYGTGAGAAAGTGTGTGTAACTGGCCAAAGAAGAGGCAGAGAAGCAAGTAAACCAGTCTAGCTAAATAGCAAGGCACTATAGGTCTATTGAATCAGACTGAATTATTTTGTAACTGGAAAGGCTTCTATTGGAGCCAACAGAAAGGAACATAAGCTATCAAGCAATGCATAAGATATTAGAACTTCTGAGGTGGAATTTGAAGAAAAAAATCACTGAAGTTGTTAAAAACAAAAAGTATTCTAAAAATACAAGAAGCGGGAAACCAGGAAAAAGTCCCCAAACCCCCAAACCTCCCAAAGGAAACTCTGTCTGGCCTCATACATCATCTGTAATCAATGGAACAAATAAGAAAGATCATTTTCTGATCTCCTGTGTTGGGAAGGAGGATGTTAAAATTCTCTGGTGTACCTTTTAAAATTTCTGGTAAGCTGGATAAGGTGTTTGATGTCAGAAAAGAAGGTACGGGAGCAAGTGGATAAATTGCATTTTAAATTAAGTCCAAGAATTGTGAAAGCAAATTATGTGATCGAGCTGCTAGGAAAAATATAAAATGTGCCTCTAAGGGAAGCTTTTATGCTGGGTTATTGGTTGATAACACATCATATCTTAAGTTTTTATAATAAACTCCATGCTTTCATTTCTAATATCACTTCATGGCTCTCATGACGAGACCTGACTGGATGTGTATAGTTCTTGGGTATTAAAGCAGTTACATGAGCTGAGGTCCCTGAGGTCAAGAAATAACGTATGACCACTGGATTCCCCCAAGGCCCCCCATTATGAAACARTTATACCCAATGATATCTTACTGTAATTTTATAATCAGTTCCCAATTAAGCATTACTATTAGGAACAGAAAATCTTAGTTGCTTGGCAGTGGACAGGCTCATCAAGGATCTCAGAAAAACTATCCTTTTGATCTTCTTTCCCTTCTTAAATCCGTTTTTTCCTCCTCTTTTTTTTTTGCCTTGCCTCAGGCACTTTTTTGTGGTTTAGTGTTTGTTATAAAGGATACAATTTTCTTTGAATTACATGGGCCTGAAAATATGACCAATAATGACACTACCTCCTCAGCTGCAGCTGTATCATAAAATAAACCTTTGGGGATAGGTTTTGCATGGCCAAATTAAACAATTGTGAACATTAAATTCTTAAATGTTGCTTTTGGCTGATTACTTTGATAAAAATATTTAATCAAATATTAAATAACATTTTCACAAACCATGTTTTTAATCTGCTACATCAATAAGGAAAGCTTGCCACAAACCTCTAATAAAACACTACAGAGCACAATAGCTAACTCAGTGACCTTTTTTAGCAGAACTTCAAATAAAAGTATTACTGCCCTTTCTTGAAATAACATTGAAACGCCCGTCTCCTGATGAGCATGTGTGGAAACACTGCTGCTTCAGTCTTGATGTTTCTTTTGGTGTTTTATATGCTTCGGCTGCTCTGTGCAACTCCTTTATGTGGTTTTCATTTGTTATTTTCTAAAGAACAGATTCCTCTTCCACAGTAGAGTCATGTAACTCTGCTTAATCGGTATTCTGCCTAGTTTCTACAGGAAACTGTAAAAGGGTAATTCAGAAAGATGTCAGCTAGAAGAGACCAGAAGCGACAGCAGCCCATGATGTATCCTGGAAACACTGACCTTGGTCATGGTCACGGTCCTGTCACTGTACTAAATTCCCCCAAGACCTCAGCAAATGCTTCACATGCTAAACTGTGGCTTTACCTGACAAGGCTTGACAGAACATTTGTGAGATCCACTCACGTAAAGAGTTACAGCATTAGCTTTTTTTGTTAAAGCTCCTGAGCTGAATATTCCCATTGTGCCTGCTATTCTGAATTAGTTATACTGAGAATTCCTGTACCAAGAGAGCTTGGTTTAGCTAGTTATCCGCTTTGAAGACCTGGTTGCATCCTGTTGTGATCATTGTCCTCTTGAATTGTTGTTACAGACTGCAAATACTGAGCACATCTGTTCTGCATGCCCAGACAGGATGGAAAGCCCTCAGGGAGTTAGTTGAGCCTTGACTTATTTATTTATTTATTTATTACTTCGGCTGGATTAATGGTGGGCTGAGATGCTTTTAAACTGGATTAGCATGCAAAAGGGGTCGGGGTGGTGGAACGGCTAAACGGCGGAAACTGGCCCTACACCGGGGCCACACCATGCTGACAGGACTGACAGGACCGGCGCTTTGTTTYGCTCTGCCTGGGGATGCGCCGTGCCGCTGTGCAGCCAGGCCCAGGCTGCGCACCGGGGACCGCGGTGCGCTGTGGTGATCACGGACGGCAGCAGAGCGCCGGCCTGGCCCGGCCCAGCCTCCTTCAGTGCTGGAGAAACGCCCGCTGCGGCCGCTCCCGCCACGGGACAAGATGGCGGCGCGCCCCACATAAAGCAGCACCTCCTTCCCCCTCCCCGGTTGCCTTATATAGAGTCGGGAGGCGGGCTGACGGTCGTGATTGGCTCACCAGCCCGCCTTGCTTCCCTCGCCAGCACGTGCTGGCTGTATTTACCCGTTTTGATTGGTGGGGGCGCGCGCGCGAGCGCCCGTTTTCCAGAGAGCGCGAGCGCCGGGAGCCAACCGGCGGCAGCGGTGGCGGCAG
>NW_020451127.1:476409-526840 GCF_003343035.1 Apteryx rowi
CAGTCAGGAAGGGGCGACCTGAAGCTCCGCGTCCCGGTTTCTGGCGAAAGGAAACCGGGGGGTGGGGTGCCAAGTACGAGTTTCACAGGGGAAGTCCTGTCTGTGGTCTCCGTTGTGTCCCTGTTTYCTTCCCACGTAGGGAACAGCATTCAGAGCCTCGTCTCTCGGGAGTCCTTTCTTTGAGCGTAAAGGTGGTGATGTGGTGGGAAAAAAGAAGCTTCAGACTACTCGGAGATGGTCTTGATGCACTGGGTGGTGAAGCCTTAGTAAAGGATGTAAGGCTTCATTTTGACACTATTATTTGTGAGCTGCTCTTTTTTTTTTTATACACCAGGTACTTTAGCATATGTATTTTTTTGGTGTTTACTGACACACTTTCTGTTTCACTTTGGTTTGCATATATTAGGTCCGAAATACTTTTACTATCGCTTTATCTGTAAAGTGGTATGTTGAAACAGCCCTTGCAGTGCATGCTGCTTTACAGTGCAATGCTGCTGTATCCGTCCTCATTTAAGGATATGAGCAAAGCCACATTTGAACGCAGTGGTGACCTTTTGTTAGACCACCGGATGTAACCGGGGAGGAAAAAAGGACAAGGTTTGGCACCCGTCTACTAAACAGAGGTAAAATAGGACTGCTTGCGGTAATGTAACGTGGTGAGGCTAACCAAAAGGTAGCTGATTGTGGAACGAGAAATACCAAATGGGGAGAAACAAGCAATATGAAGAGAAAGCTTTCATCTTTTTGAAGGAAAAAAAATTTCTTCCTGCTCCATCTTCCTGGAGCCCAGTGTCTGCATTGATAATGGTCTTTTATGTTATTCCAAAACCAATTTAAAGTATTTTTGAAATAGTAATGTTTCTGAAGTGCACTAGAAAGCAGTACATATCAGTTTTGATGTGTTAGAGTTACTGATTTCAGTGGTGGGCTGTTTTGCAATAAACATGCAGGACTTTCCAAATGATCAGTTTTGCTTTTTTTTGTGCGAGGCGGCCAGTAGTCTGAAAACTAGCCCATGTTTAGAACAGAGAAGATCTTTATCTTTTTCTTAATGTTATTGCCCAAAACCGTACTTGTGTGGTGCGTTTAAGAATGCAATTTGATGCAGCTAAGCCAGCTAACTGCTAGGTGCTGGCCAAAGGGGTGGCCTGCTCCCTGCCCCGACTCTGCCCTCTCCTTCTAGCACAGCTACGCRCCTGGCTCCCTGTGGAGGGGCTGATGGGGTGGAAGTGTGAGAAAACCGGCTCTGTAGAAAAATGAACGGTGTTCTGTCTTTTTCTGTCTCTGGAACTGCTTGTCAYGAGTTCAGGTGTTCGCCAAGGGGGGCTGTTGGGGTTGGGGGACAGAACTACCTCTTTGGGCTACTGCTAAGCTCTTGGGAAGACTTAACCATTTCTTAGGAAATACCCAAACCAGCAGTGGTTCTGTATGGTAATTTTAGTGATTAACACAGACTGCAGATTAAMACAGACCTCTTTTTCTAACTGTTTTATTGAACTATTCTCTCCACCCTCAGATGACTTGTTAAGTGGAAACTGGGATGGCTGACTTGAAAAGAAAAAGGGAGAAGGAAGGAAARGAAAGGCTGCATCTGGATTTATGTAGCCTATATTCTGCCATTCCAGCTGCCTAGGGAATCGTATATGCTGTGTTTTTTCTTRGTACTGCTGTTCCCAATATAACTTATCCTTTTTTTTGTCAGTCTGTGATGAGTAAATGTTTTGCACATCAGTTGTCCTCATTGCACTTCAGAACCTGCAGGCTGTTCAGGTGGAAATCTCTGGAGTTCTGCGCGCTCTCCCTTCCCTGTAAACAGCTGCATTCCTGTCTCTGGTGATCCTTGCAGCTTTCCTAAGCATCAGCAAACTGGAAGTGAACTGATTCTCCTTCCCTCAGGATTCTGAGAGCAGCAGTGAAAAACGATAAGAAGTGACAGCCCCTTGGAGAGATATTGGTATGAGGATGGAGGACCCAAAAAACTGGCTGAAAGGGTGTTTGTTGGAAAAGCATACCCACCRGGAGGCCGAGAAGGTGGCGGAATASAGGGCAGCAGCCAGGGAGTTATGTCTTTGTATGGATGTTTTTCTACTTCTCTCTATTCATTTTAAAAGAAAGAAAAAGGAAGAGAGATTTTAAATTTTTTTACTTGTCAGTCAGAAATAGAYCCAAGAATTCTTGTGAGTGAATTCAAGGCAGCAGCTTCATAAAGTTATGATGTCCTTCTTAGCAGTTTTTACTCCTGCTTCAGTGGTGGAGGATGCAGCTGATCTTTTTTTCTCTTCCTTTGGCTTGTATGTCCAAAAAGTATCTCTCRCTGCACACTTAGAAATATGCAGAATTTAAAGACGCATTCCATAKTCACTTATAATTATGGATTTGTGCAGTGTAGTTTCCTTTGGATGTAATTTTGTTTGGATTTTTATGGGAACTAAAACACTTCAAAGGGGTGTTGTGTGTTTATATTTATTTGTAGTAAAGGTATTTAAAAACACAATTTTGTTTTCAAATATTTTTCCTGGTTTTGGCATCATTCTACTCTTACAAAACCAACAGAAGAACCTCCCATAAAAACTTTCTAAAAGACATTGATGTTCCCAGGTTATGCCCTCAGGAAATACTAGGATTGTGCAGCTGCATTTTTTGTGGTGTGTGTTATGCTGGTTTTGGTTACGTTGCCATGTTTTTCCCCAAGAACCCCTGCTTTGTTCAGYGTATGGGATGCTGATGACTGAACAGGCAGCTCTTCAGTATTTTCTCTTTRTATCAGTCTATGGCTGATTATTTCTTAACTAAATTCTTAACTAAGATTATTTCTTAACTAAACTACAGCAGAAACTCTAACTTCTGCTGGAATTCAGGTGAGGATTTCCAGGAAAGCTGGTCTGCTTAACAAACAGCTTCAATCCAAAGGATTCGTTTGAGAGCGCTATGAACAAATGGAAATGGCAATGCCCTGGGAAATGTTAGGCACCCTTAGAGGGTGAATTGGTAGCTCCAGCAARTCTGTTTTCAGTTATGTGATTTGTAGTGATTTGTATAATGCCCTAAGGTGCAATATGCGTGTCTGCTGATGTTTTTGAGCTTGCTCCATTAACTGTATAGTTAGTGTGCTGTTGTTTAAACCTTTTAAAGGTACATATGGAGCGAGTGGTATAAAGACAATGCTTTTCACTTTTACCAAAGTCGGAGGCTTTAATTGGTTAATGCTGAGTTGATTGAATACCTTTGCAAATCTCTTAATACTGTTTCATAGTTTAGCTATGAACCGTAAATGTTGATTTGGAGGGGGAGCGTTTGTTCTTGGAATGTGTGGCTGTTGTAGTACGGATTTATGGAAAAGGTGGGACAGCTACCTAGCCTGTACTGACCTTCTCGTTTGCCCCTTCCTCTGTAACCCGTGCAACACGTACATCATGCTGTGTTATTTGGGTGAGGCAGCAGTGCTGCCCACCTCCCTCTCAACGCTGGAGCAGTAGGCAGTTGAACAAATGTATCCTCTTGCACTGAGGTTTTTAGAACTCATGTGTGTGTTTTTAGCATCCCAGTAAAACAAAGGCATGTGGTTGTTGCTACGTCATATGTAACAGTTAATTATGACGGCATCATCTGTGTGTTTTTAAGGAAAGACTCTTCAAATGTAAAATTATAATGTAATTTATGATGTAAAATGGCACAGCGTCTAAAAATTCTCCAGTTTGTTTAGAGGCGAAGCCTTGTGATATTGCATTTATTTTCTCCTTGGACAATACTTTGTCAGGAGTTATGTCTCTTTCAATTTATTCATGCTTTGAAGCTTTATTGATAGGGTGTTTTTGTTTTCGAGGAAGAGGAGAGGGGGGAAGGAAAGGTCACACTCCACAAACAATACACAGGCTGTAATGTGCGTACTTGCCAAACACATTAGTTGGTAAATATGGAATTCTGCTTAGGACAAAGAATGGATAATTCTGTCTTCAGTTTGATTAAAAATTTAATGGGTGCCTCATTTTTACTTGTCTCCCTAAAGATATTAGGCTTGGATCTGGTTTAAGCGCAAAAAGTGAACCAGTTTGTTTAAGGTTTATTTTGTATCCTAAACCAGAACACTAATTTTGCATTGATCTATCTCCTAATTAAATGGTATGCAGCAAGTCCTGACATGGATTTTACTGAAGAACTCATGCGTTCATTGTGGGGTGGAGATGATGTTCTAATTTTACGCACGCATCATTTAAGCCACCCTCACTCCCCTGGGACTAATTCCTGTTGAGAGGGCTTTATTTCCAAATGGTGAGCCTGAGATTCAGAATTTAGGGCTAATTAATATATCCGAGCGAGTTTTATTGGAGAGTAGAGAAACTTGGATGGAAAGGAAATGGGTGGGGGGATACTTTTTGTTTTTCCCCTCTGGTCTGGTTCCTTGATTATGTGTATTGTGAAAAGGAGCGGCTTTCTGCTTGAGGCTACTTCTTACTCTGCTGCTTAGTGCAGTTTGRAGGATAGAGGTGGATTGTGCATTATAAGGTGTGGAATTGCATGTTTAATATGTTTGGATTTCTCTTGAAAACTGTAACTCTCTCAGACCTACAGCTGTTTTGGAGGTTTTGCAGTCCTGTATGTGTTCTTTAAAATTGAATGATCTGTTTCCATATCATRGATGGAGTTGCTTAATCTGCAATGCTCTCATAAAACAACTTATCTAAAGGAATTTTTGTTCTAAGTTTGTGTAATAGTGCAGAAATGGGATGAAATTAACTTTTGATATGGCAAATGACTTGAAGGTGTATAGAATAAGTAGAAGGTGTGTGGCGTTTTCTTTTGTTTTTTTTAACTTCGGTTTCAAATTTCAATGTACTATCAGCTGCTTTACATCTTTCTGAAGCAGCAGAAACAAGCAGATCGCTATAGCTTTCAGGTTGAGCTCACAGTCTTTTTTTGGGGTTATTAGAGACATAAGCTTGCCTTTCTGTATTCCTTTGCATGTACTCTCATGCAGGCATCCACAAATCTGCTGCGTTGGCTACTTCAGCTTAGTTTGGTTGAGTGAGATCTTATTTTAGTTTTTGTACGTTTTATCTACCTTGCAGAAAGACAGCCTTATCTGGGTACATTCTTGAGTTCAAATTCTGAATCTGTGGAAGGCATCCACAGGTTTAGTATTAGACGAATGTTGTATTTTCTTTGTCCTCCTTTTACTTCAGAGTTTGCATGCACAGACATCTTACAAACCAAGTTCCTTGCAGTTTTATATCAAAGATTCTGTATATATAATGCATGTTGCRCAAAAGGCGCCATGCAGTATACAGGTATTTATGGATAATGTCTGTGAACCTTGTGCAGCTTGCTGTCTTTGCTTTGGCATAATTTATATGTATGAGGAATGTGTCAGCTAACTCTGTAAGTGCAAATACTAATTTAAAAAATGAAACTGAAATTTAGTTGGGGATCACTGACTGGAGAGCAAGGCGAGTCTGGGGCTAAAATGCTCAGTTCTTTAGAGAAAGAAGATAGAGAGGCACCAGCTGGCGAGTATGAGTGTTCTGCCCTTAAGCAGGTTTGCTTAGGAAGTGAGGCCTCTGCTCTGCCTCGGTTCTGTTCGTAAGCCCTTTTGAACTCGCTCTGGCAAAAGTAGAAGTTGAAGAATAATATAAGTTAGTACAAGTTTTATGAAAACAGCAGTTCAGACTTGCGCTCTTAATTGAAGGAAGATGGTTGTTAGTGGCTGACCAGTCAAATGTGTGCCCCTGACCACACACTAGTTCTGGACTAGTCGTTGCTTGTTGGCTGTGTTGAGGGAAGGCGCAGCACAGGCAAGCAGGGAGAAGCTGGGCTTATCTGACGGGAAGTGGAGTCTGCAGAACACARATCGGTTGGAAAATAACTTCATTTCTTCCATTGTTTGCAGGGTAATTTCTGAGAGCGTTAAGCCCTTTAAAACCTTCAATAATTGAGTTCTTGACCTTACCATGATTAAGAGAAATACTAGATTAATAAGGAATTCCTGGTATTGAGTCAAGAGCAGCAGTTGGGCTGTTTAGGAGCTGAAAATACTATTTCCACTCTATAGCGTGTATGCTCAAAATGGCATTTCTAAACTGTTAGGAATAGGTTTACTTCTATAACTTATCACTAAAGGATAAGTGATCCTGATTTACAGGACAAACTTCTTATTTCTCTGTTGCCATATTGTAGTTCTAGTAAAGATCTGAAAGTCACCAAAATCTTGGATGTATACGGCCTGATGCCACTGGTTGAGATGTCCGGTCAGAACTGGTGGAAATGATAGGCGTTTTAGGAATTGCACAGAATATYGATACCAGGTGAAAACACGACAAGTTTGCCTCCGAAGCACTCCAAACATTCCTCTGAAGGCAGGGCTTTTTTGCAGTGAGAAGGGGAGGTAAGACACAAAATACCATGATATTATCACAAGTGTAGTGATAGTTAATAACACCTTCAGCCTCATCTTGGCATCTGGTGCGTGGCAAACTGTGCTGCTGTTGGAGACTTGCATCTCCTAAACCATTTTGCAGACTGTTCTTTCTTTTTGATGGACAGGTAGCAATACCTGTTAAACTCCAGCACTGCTTTAGGGGATGAAGGGCTTTGGAAATGTTTGTACTGATAAATGACTTGCTAATAGTTGGTCTCACCCCTGCCTTATGCAACTTTTTGCCTTACTTGGGTGTAGCTTCTGCCAGATCCTGAAGCAGAATGCTTCTGCCGGTGGAGGGAAGAGCTAGTTCACGTGGGAAGGGAGAAACCCCATGAAGTTTCTAGGACACCATAATCCGCTTCTGTGTGCGTGTCATGTCATGACTGCAGTTCATTGTGCAGATGAAATTTATTTGGGATGCTCMAATGAGGTATCTTCTGCTTATGTTCTCTGAGGCAAGTGATCCCATTTGKGATCACTTCATCAGATCACAAGAACTGCAGTACCCACAGTTATAAGAATGTTCAGAAACCTTTTGCTGAAAAATATCACCAAGGAGAAAAAAGGTGTTGGTGCTTCCTCTTGGAATGGTGGCTTACCAATTTGAGCGCTCTTCCAGTTTCTGGGTGCACCCCTGTTTAATCGCGAGGTGTTTTACCCATATTCTAATTTCATGCAATACTTTTTTAGTAACCTGAATGTGGATTGTTTAGAGGTTTATATAGATACACAAAACCTAGCTTAAAAAAACTACCTCATGCATGCAGRTAAAGATGAACAACTACCTATGTAACCCAAGGCTTTTGCAGTTCCTTCTATTTCATTTTGAAACTAGTATTTTTAATTCATTAGATCTGATGAGCTTAAGTTATTGCCCGGAGGAAGAGATAAGGCTTCCCGAAAAACTACTAGCAAGATAGACATCTCCAGCAAACAAAAGTCTRGTTATCCAAGCTCAGCCAGAAGTCAGTAACATTACTGCATTGTCGTGAATGGCCTTCTTCGTCAAAATACCTAAAGGAGAGGTAGTAATTCGTTTAAGGCRTTGTTTTGGCTTGTTGTCTGTTCTTTATGCAAAAGATTATTTTCTGTAGGTATTTTAAGACCTTAGTAGTAGTGGCAGGTGTCACTTGAGAAGAAACTGTCTGGGATTCGTTGCCAGGGTCAGGCTGTCAGTAAGCACGTGCTCTCTCTTGTCAATGTTAGTGCAGAAATAGCTGGGGAGAAGTGAAGACAGGAGTCATTGCAGATGAGAGCTTTCAGAGGGGAAAAACTATTGACTTCGTGTTTTGGGTATCGCCAGAGAAACCATTAGAGCTAATTGAGTGCATGGCTACTCTGGCTGGGTCAAGTAGCTACAGCGGCACTGTGAGGCTTGTTCTSTGAAAGGCTTTGGAGGTGTCTGCCTGGAAATCAGCAAAGCTTGCTTAAAATAGGAGGTGGTTTTATGCATTTTCTGTGGATACTCGTGTTGGTGATCTTAGGGTTTTCTGCTATAACTCTGCTGACTTTCTGTCCAAATGTCATTCTAGTTTGGATGGGTACATACATATACACAAGATGATACTGATTAGGTCCACCAGTATTTTCTCTGATAAATGCTATACCGTTAGCAACAGGAATGTCCCATGCTCTTTAAGTCATAAACTTCATTGAAGTATATATGCACGGGGTGGGGAAACTTACTACCTTGACTGAAAAGTGTGAAATAACTGTGCTATTTCATTCCTGTATTTGTTTGGGTTTTCTGTTTTYTTCTTCTGTAAAACTAAGTCATTCAACTCCAGAAATTTACTGCCTGTTAATCCTTTGAAAAATGGATTCTTCTGCATTCTCTCAAATAGCAGACCTAGACCATTTTACTTACTTTATGTTGTTTGATGACTAAATTCAACTTCTGTGTGATTTTTCTTATTTCAATACTTGCCTGTGTGCTGCTCTTGCTGCAGAGAAAGACAGAAAAATCTCTTTGACGGTCATCCAAGTCTTAATTGGTTGGATACTAAAGTATAACAGTTGTTATCAAGGCTGTGGAAAGTTGTGATATGCCAAAGCTGGTAATGCCCTTGTGATGATTGCATAATGGTGGTAGTAAATGTAATATAAATTTCACTGATTATTCATATGAGTGCTCTCACAAGTTGTCCTGAATTTTTTTCAGAATGCTTGTGTCTGATCTAATTAGTTTTATGAATTTCCCAAGAGCAATTTGGTACTAATAAATTGCTTCTGTTATAGACTCCTTTTCATGTAATAGCCCTTTTCTTTTCCTAATTCTCTGTACAAATAAATTCTGAAACGTATTGATAGTACAGGAACTTGGGTTTCAAAACTCTAATTGCAGCGTACTGTTCTTTTTACTTTGGGTTTTCTAGGGACTCACCTGGATTTGAGAGATTTTGTAAGGTGCATCTTAAGAATTCATTTGTTTGCTGCATTTGTTGCAGTTAGCTCTTTTGGAGCAACTGGAAGGGATTAACCTGTATGTTCAAGATGTTAATGGAAAATATAAGTAAAAGCAGTATACTAGATTCCTTGGGAAAAAGATTAAAACCAGACTTGTGTAGCGAGAAGAGAGTGCCTAAACAGCTGCAAGCTGAACAGGTGACCTGCTATCAGTCRCACATCCACCTCCCATATTGCTCGACATTAGAGTACAGCCGGCTGAGAGGTAAAAAGTGAGGCCACTGTATCCAGCACTAAATAGCCAAGGATTGTACGGACGTAGACCACTTCAATTAATTATTACATTTTTTATATTACACTGTGTACTGCTACTTCTGTGGCTTCTTAGGCTAAAGCAGCARTTCTGAGGAGGCTTTCACTTAGCTTTTCACCTTTCTGTAGATCTTATAGCCTTATATTCTCGCCTGTTTTTCTTTTTCTCGGCCTTTAGGCATCTTTAGCATGGAGATTTTTAAATTTTTTTACCAGCTGCTTTTGAACTGTGCTTGCTTTTTATCCTTTAAAATCAGACTGCACATCTTAAACTTTCTGATATGTTGCACTGCCATGTTTGGGAAYGGGTTAGATGCTCCAGTGTTTTAAGGCATTTGAAACGACGTGATCTCACCATAGTGTATTTGAAAAAAACAAAAAGATCCTGACCTTTGGAAGAGGACGGTGGTAGTAATCAGAAAGTGAATTCAATGAAAGGAAATGTCTGCAAGAGAACAGATTTCAGGCTGGAATGGAAGTGTACTTTGGAGATGCAGTGTTTGTGTTGATCAGGTCCTTGCACCAGTAAAGGTTGGTCTGTTTTGGGGAGTGCGTATCAACTAAACTTTTCCTGAGGAGAATCTCATTACAAAGCATTTGGTCAGTTGAGTTGTTGCTTAGTTTCATTTTGGTGTGAACTTGTTAATGAGAAGAATCTCGTTCGTTAATCCGCTAACTGGACTCTGAAGCTGCTTTGAGGCTGCGTCGTTAGGTTGGGGCCCTTCTGAGTCTTATCTCTGCTCGCATATTGATTCCTGATGCTTTCTAGAYGTTTTAATTTAAAGAAAATCCAAGGTTTCTCTTTATTTGAGAAAGCTGATGTTTTCATCTAGTCAGTGCTCTGTTCTTACGTTTGATTTATTGTTCCAAAAAACACAATTTCTTGATGCATTTCTTTATTAAAATTAGAATTCTTAAACTGTAACTGCATCTGATCACAGCAGCCTTCCCACGCTGATGAAAAGGAACCTCTTCCCAAAGTGATTTTAGACCTAATTGTTATCTATTCTTTGTTCTTTAGTCRTCATACTGCTGATGGAAAATACATCAGATTATGAAGCGAGTGGTCCTGAATTTAAAAACAAGAGATTAAACTTGAGCATGTTTTTTTTTCTCTCTCTCTCCCTGTGCAGGCAGGTTCCTGTCTGCACTAACAGATTTTGAAGTAATTTTGTGTAATTTCTATTAGATGCTACTGGTGATAGCAATAGTAGACTGTTGTAAACACCAGAGCCTCTACAAACCTCCGCTTGTTAAAAGTGATGTTTGCATTAGTCATTGTTTCTAATCGTCTCCCTTTTCCTGTTGGCGTAATGGTTGTGCCGAGTTTTACAGTGGCTGCACCGGGTTGTCGTTTGTGCTGGGCAGGATAAAATGCCGGAGTGAGGTTTGTCGGCTCTCGTCCGAGTGCTGCAGCGGTTCTGGTTTGCAAGCAGGGCTGCTGCGTGGCAGGTGGATGAGGTTACTGCACAGCGCGCAACGCTCGGACCTTAGCTGCTGAACCCGCTACGGCTTACGGTGCAGCCCTCTAAGGTAGACCTTCATTCCCATGGTAACTTTGAATGAAGAYGGCAGTGACTCTTAATCTAAGTATTTAAAAAAAATAAAGAAAGAACCACCAATAATTCTTTCTTTATGATATCTGGTGTTCTTCATATCAATAGTAGAATGATCTACTGTTACAGCAAAGGAGATTCAGGTGATGCCCTAAAAATCTTCCAGCTGAGATAATGAAGCATTGGGGTACTCTTCCTGAAGGGCATAGGGAATTTCTCTCGGTAGAGGTTTTTTAAGAACATGTCAGACAAAAARCTATGAGGAATGTCACAAAAACCATTTAGTGCTGCTCTGTGGCAAGCAACACAAGCTAGTCTCTGTCCCTTCTGGGTTTTTTTTGTTTTTTTTTTTTTTGAATTTGTACAAAGGAGAGAAATCTTTCTATGCTTATCTAGAGGGAGCTGGACTCTTGCCTTGGTTTGTGATAGTCAAAATTTGCTCCTCACTTTATTTTGTTGCACAGTTGAGCTGAATTGCCCATTCCATCTTGGGGAGAGGGGCTGGTATTAAGGCTTGTTATTCATAGTATCTGTGGGGGAAAAAATTCATTGGTTCTGTATCAGAGACGAACTCCTAAGTGATTTAAGAAAAATGCATTATATCTCTTTTTAATAAACAAATTATTCTTGGTTTTCTGTGAATTTTAATTTTTTTTGTTGCAACTAATTTACTTAATATACATGATAAGCACAAGCAAACTTTTGCTTTTCAGACGTCATCATGCAGAGTGTCAGTGGGCAACGGAGAGAGCGGCCATTATCTGCCGCTGGACATGGCTGCAGGCTCAGATCTCTGACTTGGAATATCGAATAAGGCAGCAGACGGATATCTACAAGCAACTGCGTGCTAACAAGGTGAYTTCAGCTGTCTATTTTGTGACTTGGAAAGTTCTCTAGAAGCTGTCAACTGAGTATTTCTTTTGCTGAGGTCACTGGTTGGTGGTAGTGTAGAATGTATTACTGTCTCTGTAGAAATAAAGGCAGGCGGAAAACCCATTTGAGCTCRCCCATATCAGTAGGAGGTGTCACCTGCATCTTTTGAGGGCTGTGACTTCTGTCTGTTTCTCCMAGACTAAAGTAAGAGCTTGCTGAGGGAAGGGGACAAGATTTCATCAGCAAGTCCAGGCACAGCAGGTCATTGATAAGAACYCGTTTCCATGGTGGCTTAAGACACCAGGTAGATCTGTGCCAATGTCAGTTTAGCTTGGCAGAGCACCGGTGTCACCTTGTGGATRTTGTTGCTTCGCATCAAAGGTGCACACCTTGATGCCCACTGGAAAGTGTTATCATTTGAAGCACGCTAGCCTTTAAATCTCAAGGAYGTTGTGTATACAAGCCCTGTATTTTCCTTTTAGGACGTTACCTTTTAAAGCTTCTCTTGAATATCTGAGAAGTATTATGATAGAAAAAGGMTAGGATAAATACTTATTTCTTGAGTAGAATGATACTTGCATGTGCRTGGCTAGGCTTGCTGGGGAGAAATTTCAACATGGCTTTCCATCTTCAAAACTCGAAATGCTTTTTGGGATTTCCCCTTTTTAAGAGTCTCTCAGCCTACTGCAGAAGCCTCTGGAAGCACTTCAGAAGCACCCTGAAAGGATAACTTAAGTTTTGAAATCATTTACATGTTCCAATCTGAAATAATAAGAATCTCTTTGGCTCTCAGTGTAAACCGCAACGCTCGCTTCCTTAGACTTTGAAAAGAACAGTGTGTGAGGATTTGTACTTGGCTTGAGCTTTTTTTCCCTCCTTTCTTTTCTGGAGGAGAAATTGTCAGTGTTTTTAAGTATTGTCCATAATATATATGTGTATATTTTCTCTGGATAAATGCATGTTCCTTTTGCATCAGCTTTATAAATCAAATATGTTGGACTGCTTTTTGATAAATCTAAAACTTTACGTTCTGCTGGGTTATAATGTGTCCATGAGGCAGCAAAAGAGAGTAGTGTCCCTGTGCCTTTGCTCCTCTTCTGTAGGWGGTCCTGCAAGATCTCAGGAGAAGGAAGCCTGCAGTTAGATAGCAGTAATACAGTTTCTGCAGTTCCAGACTTCTATCTGTTTCCTCCGGGAGGTCACACCACCCAGGCTGTCAAACAGCCATGGGATGGTTATAGCTTCGGTGCACTTCCAGCACAGGCTAATTAGAAGTGGCAGATAGTTTCTGGAAGTGTGTCCTGTTAGGTATCCTTTGCCATCCCTTCAATTCAAAGGATGACTTTGTGCTTTTTTTTCCCCCACCTATATAACGGGCATGACTGCTAATATGACTATTAGGATTAGTGATCTGTTAGTTTTAAACCCTAATTCTCATCGCCATTGTTTTGTGAATACAGGAAAGTACATTCTATCTGATAAATCCAATAAATGAAGATGAGATTTTAAAAAGGAAATAAAACCTAGCTGAACTTTAGTGACAGGAATACCTGTCTTTTGGTGAACTTGTGTTCTTCTATTGGAGATTGTTTTACTTTCCTGGAAAAAAATCAGGAAGCCACTGCCTCTTTTTAAAGCTGCTTTATGGACAGGTCTGTTTGTTCAAATCTTTAAGGAATAAAAAAAACCCCCCTGTTTTCATTAGCAATTGACTTTGCTTATGGGACCACATCTGTAGTCCTGTGTGTAGTTTTGGGGTTGCCAGTACATGAAAGACATTGACGTATTGGAGCAAGTTCAGCAGAGGGCCATCAAGATGGTTGGGAGCTGGAGCATACGGTGTGCAAGGAGAGACTGAAAGAACTGGGTTTGCTTGTCCTTGAGAAGAGAAGGTGAAGGGGAGATCTTGCTGTCCTGCCTGATGGGGAGGTACAGAGAAGACGGAGCCAGACTCTTCTCAGAGGTTCATGGTGCTAGGACAAGAAGCAATGGTATTGATACCGGCCTAGTAACATTTCCTCTTTAAACTGCTTCAGTTTGGGGGTCAACACTGTTAATTCAGAATTTATCAGTGTTCTATAGAAATCTAACTCCTCGTTGTTTGCTTCCCTGTTAGAGCATTCTCAAGAAATAATTGGTTGGACTGTGGCATCTCTTGAGTGAATTTCTGTGTCACTTTTTATTCCCAGGGTCCAGTAGTCCTTGGTGGTGACCGGCAGCCTGAAGACTTGATGAAGCAGCAGGGCCAGTTGGGTTCTGTATCACTGATGACTTCTAAAAAGAATAAGTGGCTCTTGCATTCTTTGTCTTCCGTCCCAAAATGCCCTACAGGAGACACTGTTCCCTCCCGTTTCTTGCATAATATGGAGAAGCAGGTTAGTACTCAGGAAACGCATTGTGCAGTGATGGAAGGAAAGAAGAAAGCTTCCATGCATTAAAGAGCGTCTTAAATTAACAGCAGTATGATTTGCGGAAGCTAGTTCATAAATCACATCAAATACTTTGGTCTTGGTATACTATTCTAATGTTTATAATTCACTGTTGCCATTTTAAATTTTTCTCATACATTAATACCTCAGCTGATACCAGCAAACCAGTATTTTATATTTGACATGTGATAACTGAACTTGCTTCACCCTTTGCTTTTAAAAACCTCTTGCATTTTTTGCATATCCTTAAATTCTTGCTTCAGTCAAATTGAATGGATAAGCATTGTTAGGAATGGAATTTTAAAGCCTTACTGCTTGATCTTTGGAGCTTTAGAACACGACTCTAAAGACTCAGYTGTTGTGTTATCACTTTGCATGCTCACTGAGCAGAAGCCAGTGCCCCAAGGAAAACAGTGCTTGATGGTAGGAAACCTGAACTCGGTTACCTGACAGCAGTAACAAAAGAAGATAAACATATTTCATTGAAATTCTGTGTGCCCAATATGTACGTCTAAAACGATCCCTGTTACGGCAAATTGACTGGTAATTGTCAGAGCCACGAGCAACTTTTTGCTTTTCTTAGCAAAATACACAAGGCAGCTGTGGTGATAGGTACAGTTATGTTCATCTCTAGGTGTAGAGGGTAGGGAGAAGTGGAAGTTAATTGTAGTCGGAGGATGGTAAAGTGCTTTGGCTGTTTTACTTGTGAGACCCAAAACTCCAGTGGGTTGACCGCATACAAATTTCTGACTTGATTCCCCCCCACAAGAAATTTGGAGATCAGCTCTATTCATTTGGTAGATGACAGGGGCAAGTTGGAGCAGGGAATYATGGATTTTGCTTCCAAGCAGTTTGTGTAGTGCCAGGAATGCGGTTGTTTCTGTTAAAATCACGGTCAGAATGGCTGTTTCTTGCTGGGGGAGAGATGAAAAGAGGATGACAGGGGCCTGATGTCTGAGAATCACCCATGYGTTTCTGGCTTGGAAAACATGTTCCCTGCCTCTGACACCAAATATCTGATGGATTAAATGAGTAATTTCCAACCAGCTCATAAGCAGTGTAGTATTGGAGAGACTTTTTCTTTGATCAGTGAAGACAGTGATCCTTTCATCAGCTGCAGTTTTAAGTTGAAGTTCTCCTGGAAGTATCCTTTAGAGGTCAGTGAAAGTTTAAAGATAAATTCAACTGAAACTGGCTTTGCAACAGCAGCCTTCAGCTGGCTGTCACAGTCTGTTATAAAAACCACATTGTACTTAGCTGGCCAACGTGTTTTTTCTCAGTGAGTAAAGTGGAACTTGCAAGGCTACTTTGTAAGACTTAAATGAATGATTTAAACAGTGGAGCATAAGAGAAATAGCAATTTGATATCACTGAAATCAAAAAGGAGATTAGGTATCTTTCTTAAAAATGCTGTAGCCTGCCTCATAATGATTCTTTTATTTGTATGTGCAAGGGGGATGCAGCTGTGCTGAGCTGTGTGGTTAATTTAGTCCTTTTTTATTTTTTGGCTTTGGAGTCTGACCTTAATTCACCTGTTCATACTTTGTGTGGAACAAACCATGGAATTCCTTGTTATTGGATATTATGGATGATAAATGGTTTCAAAAGTTGACCAGAGGAGCTGAGAAATGCACTGAGAGCTCTTGAATACAAGGCCATTACTTCTCGCTCAAAAAGTCCCTGAACAGCAAGTTGCTGGAAATCGGCAGAGTCTTCAGGGTTCTCAACACATTTCCCCTTGCGTTTAGACCTTCCTAGACATCAGCTATTTTCCGTCCTTAGGACAGTTTATTGGACTAACATCTCTTGGTGCAAACTGGCATGTCTCTTCTCTTGATGGGCAAAAGATGGGGGAAGGAGTGGCAGAATTGCTGTTGGCAAATTTATAATGCCTGCAGCTATGCACTAAGGCAGTTTACAGATCGTCCTGTGTTCCAGAAGGTTGGAAGGAATCATTTTCTCCCTGGTATGTTCTTGATTTTTATCTGAAACGAAGACTACAGAGTTCGAAGACTAATACTTTGGGGTGGCTCAGAAGATTGCTCAGCTCTCTGAGTAATGTGTTGCTGGAGTTCAGCAGCCGCGATAAACCTGAGTACCCAAGACAGAGAGGAATTTCCTTCAAGATCACGTGGACACGACCTTAGGTTTTTTGGCATCTCTTGCAGTGTTGGTCTTGGCTTGCCTGCTTGAATCAAAGGCCAGTAATTTTCAGCTTTTGATCCGTGAGTTTTAGGGGTCTGCAAAAGACCCCCTAAAATAAAGAAAAACAAACTAATCTACTGTGGAGTTTACATTTACTGTTCAGGGTCCCTGGAAGGTGCTCGAGTCTGCAAAGTCACAAACTGAAAACCATTGCTTAGGAATATTTTACCTTCTGATCTTAAGGTGTTGCTTGTGTTTTGGTGTTGATGGTACTTCTGACTTATGTTCTTTGTTTCGTATTTTTAAGGACTTTTTTTTAAGGATTGAAATACTTGATCTCTCAGTAAAAGTTTGGAGCATTCTTGGGTGGTGCAGGTAGCTTGTGGTAGGTATACAGGTCTTTAGACCAAGTGACTTAACAGTTGCTTTAGCCTTAACTTCTATGAAGTTATGAAATGGTCAGCTGTCACAAGCTGCAGCTGTAGGTTTGGGAGAATATTTGTGTTGCAGGGGATTTAAGGGAGAAACTCCCCCTCTTTTAACCCAGCTGAACTTTTTCAGTAGTAAYGGGGGACACTCTTTGTGGAAAGAAAGGCAAGAGGTCGTGCTCAATAGATTCACGATGAACGTGGAATGATTATTTTTCACTATACAATAAAAATCGGTGTCTACTGAAAGGAGGTGCAGTGAATAATTACATTCAGAATCGAAGCATCCTATGGCAAAATTAAATTGTTCAGAAAGGGATCAAACAAGTTAATGAGAGCTCTATCCAAAGAACCCTATAGTCCAGGTACAGTCTCTGACTCAAATCTCTGTAGAAGTTCTTTGTCAAGAAGATGGGAATAAAGAGGATGGATGAGGGCAAGGGTTATTCCATAGATGCCTTGTTTTCTTGCAACGGCTGCTGCTGCTGATGTGATGGCTGCACTAGCTGACCCTTTAGTCTGACCCATTTTGACACCATGTTTCTGGAGAAAGTCTCATCTTTTTGGTACCGTAATCTCTTACAGTTAGACGCGTTTCCTTAGAACAACACATCAGAAGAAGTTGAGGCCAACAGGAGTCTCAGAATGGTTCTGATGGGAGCCATAAAGCTTATCCAGGGAGTCTTTGTTTTTGAAACTAAACTATGTAACGTGGAAGATGGGACAATTATAATCCTGTAAATCTATCTGGCTTTAAAAGTTGGATTTCTTAGAATGAGAAAGAAAAGTTCAGTGGCTAGYTCAGTATCACACAGCAAACACAGAAGCTGTAGAAACAGGATGCAAAATCTCTCTCAAGTGAGAACATAAGAATTGTAACTTCAGGTTTATCTTTTCTTCCAGATGTTTAAGGAATATCTTGACCAAAGGAATCATATCTGTGAAAATCAATACAAAGTCTTTTACAGTGGGTCATGTTGTCATTTATGTGAATGTGGTTTACTGATTGCAGTATACTTATTTAACCCATTTGTAGACAAAGTATCCAAGGAAAAGTGTGGGCTATTTGGTTTTCTTTAACTGTAAAGAGTAGCTCATAATGTGCTTTCTCTTTTAAAAAATTTTGTAGTAGTACTGTTTTGCCAGGAAGGTTATTAACGCACAAGTAGTTTAGCAGAGGGCAGAACACAAAGTGAGAGGGAGGGGGGAAAGCACTCATATGAGCACACTTATTTTTAGCTGTACCATAACATTTTATGTGTTTTTGTTGGCTTCTGTGCCAATTCCCTGGTTTAGTGCAGGGGAACAGAAGCTCGCGGGCGCAGTGTTAAGTACTGTGAAAACTGCGGTYAAAACCTCGTGCTTTCTCTGTAGGTAGAGAAATTGGTTTAGTGGTTCCATTTCTCCACTGGTATAGTGGGATATCTGTACCCACCTTTCTCGGGTACGATAAAAAGGTGTGATTGCACTCTGCCAAGCACTGTACCTTGTTCTTCTGGTGTTTCTGCGTCGGGGGGTGGTGGTGGAACTACATGTTGAAACCCTGGAAGAGAAAGCTGCAGAGTCCTGTAACAGCTGCAGGTGTCTGGGTGAATAAGGAGTTAGTAGCTAGCTGAATTGGTGGCTGATGAAAGCTACTGAAAATTCTTGCAACAAGAGCCAAAACGGTCTGCTAAAATAGTAATAACCTTGAAGGATTCAAGGGCAGTTTCTAACTGTGATAAGTCTGTCTAGGAAAGAAACCTGAAGAGTAATAAGGTGCTCAGTACTGGCTGCATCACCGGTGCTGTGGTATTTGTGCTGCTCCCAGCCGTTTCAAGCTTTTATTTGTTTCCTGTGAAACTCATTAACTCTTGTCTAATTTTGTCTGTGCTTCTCATAAATCAAGATGGTTGATACACATATATAAACAGAAACAGGTAACCTATTTATGTGGGAAAGCTGTAAATGTTTTGATATTGGCATTTTGTGTCACTCTAGAAGTATGGTTTTTGCATTTTTATGTACGGCCCGTGAATGTTAATTCTGGGTTGGCCAGATTAGTTACTGAAAGCCAAAGGGATTTTTTCCTCATTTAAAAAAAAAAAAAAAAAAAAAAAAAAAAAAAAACTTTCATAAACCTCATGTTGCTTTTCAGTTTTTAAATATACCTAGTTGAAGCAGATAGCCTGTGCTGTCCCAGGACCAGATTATTGTGTGTGCTTTTTGTGAAAGCATAAATTCATCTCAATGAGGCAAAATTGCGACCCTTTGCAATTTAAAGTTGCTGGAAATTTTCAGGTTATAAAGCATTGCCTAGAAACATGCAGGATTTTCAGCAGTAGTTGTGATGGGAGAAGTTTCCAAAAGGTCGGTACAGTCAAACAGGTAAGTGCAAGTACCTTACAGGCGTAGAAATTCTTTCTAGAGAGGTCTGTTCCCGTCCATCCTGATGACTGTGACCTCCACTATGAAAAGGTATCTACCATAACTTTTCCCACACGCAAGGATTTGTGGTGAAATATGGTAAATATTAGTATTTTAAAGCCTTTAAAAAGGTGAAACTTTTTCAATCACTGTTATTTATTTTTGTATAACTTTCATACTTGCTAACCTTGCCATATATGCTTCCTTTCTTTTCTTCCTTGCATCACTTTCAATTTTAAGACATCCTGTTCCTACCCAGTGACTTTCTCAGTAAATTTAAGTAATGCATTAATAGGTAATGGTCCCTTTTCTGCATTTTCATGTTCAGAAACAACTGCTTGTGAGAGCCCTACAAGATTTGCCTGCTTCCATTTTCTCCCAGTTATGCCTGGTAACAGTCTCCTGGACTTAACTGTTTTCCATTCCTGTAAAAGTCATTTGGAACTTACAGCTCTCTGTTCACTCTGTCAAAAACTTTTGGCCTGAAAAATATGCAGGTTCTTTGAAATCGCGAGTGAAGATGTTACTAGTTTGTTCCAGGTGAGTGCTAGGGGCTCAGTTACTTACCTAAGCGACCAGCCATTCTGTCTTCTCTTGCCCTCGCTTCCTCCAAAGCATTTTAGGTACATGTTTTTCCCAGTTTGCCTTAAGCTTTTTTTTTTCCAGTTGATTTTCACTCAGGCAAGAAAGGAGTGCTTAATTCACACACTGTATCCTGATGAAATGCCCCTTTGAAAGCCAGCTTTGCAAGCTCTGAATTCCATTATTTCAGTAAGCAGTTGAATGTTACAAGAGACTATGTGTTATGAGTGACAGTTTTTATTAACTTGCATTTTCAGAGTGCCTAGTAATCCCAGTGGGTCAGGAGAGCTAGATGTCTAGAAATCTAGTACTCTTTAAAAACTATTTTATATAGCATTGGTTGGTAACCGTCTCTGTTCCATATGTGTGCTATCTAAACAAATGAGATTTAAGGACAATATTAAACTGTTGTTTTATGAATGGAAGCTGAGAACAGGAGTTAATTGACTTACCAAGGTAGTACAGGAGTTTGCAGAAGACTTGGCGGTTCAAGGATCCGAGTCCCACTCAGTGCCAATATGGCAAGAGCTTTACATCTTTTTCAAATCTTAGGTCAAATGGATTTAGATGGTCTTTTCCTTGTATCTGATAAATCTTACACTTGTTCAGGGATCACTTTGTTAAGTATGAAAACTTGGTTCATATTAATCTTTCTGCGTTGTGTGAAATGTGTTCTTAAACTTTAGAATAAACAAATCAAACATTTATAGTTCTTCTGAGTTAATGAAATATCCCACATTTTAATAAGATTCCTTTTCTCTTTAAGGTTTTTCCCCTTCCTCTCAACAGCAAAGAAGGTTTGTGCAATTTTCAAAATGTTCACACGCATTAGTTGAGTTATTTTGTACATCTAAAAGTCTTTAAAGTTCTGCTCTTCCAAAATTTGTGGCAACCTGCTTATGAACATACAAGCTGTGAGCATAGGTGAAAGCAGTTTGCTCTTGCTAGAAGTTAGCTCAAGACAGCTGCTTTTGTCCTTTGCAGCTTGAGTTTGTGTTTAGCTTTGTCCTGGGTACGTTGGTAGGCTGAGGCTGGTATGCCTCCAACGAGCAGTGTCCACCACGTCCAGGGCTGTTTCTCTGCATCCTCAGCACCTGATACCTTGCTGACGTTGCTGTTTCTCTGAACTTGCTTGTCCAAGGTGTATGATGACAATGTAGCTAAAATAAATGCAAATACAGGCATTGGCATTTTAAAAGCAAGTTGTGCTACTTTGTGAACTTCTGCTTGAGCCAAGTTAGGCAGAGCTGCTCCTGATCCCCTGTCCACCTCTGAACAAAGGCTAATGGACAGTGCATCACATCTTGGCTAATGCACTGGGGATATAAAATTGAATGTTAGCTCGGTATAACGGATTAGTCTCTCCCCAAACTACCTAAGAGAGTAGGTTTCTTTACTGATCAGCACAGGATGCTCTCTGCAGCCAAGACTTCAGCGGGGACTGTATAGGGTGGGAGAACTGTGACCTGTTTGAATGAAGAGGATTTTTTTGCAATTTTTTCTTTCTAATTTGAATGATGCATGTCACTGTCATACTATCAGATGCGAGAGCTGTCAGTAAAATCTCTGGAGTAATCATCCAATGATCTCCTCRTCTCTTCCAGTTGCCCTCTTCTACTCCCTTCCCTTCCTCCTGTTCTGTGTCTTTGTCTTCTAGAACTGAGTCTAAAACTAATCTGTCCATTTACCCCTTCCCTTCTGAAAGTTTCCAGATGTAGCTTACTGTCACCAACAAGCAGCCCTTTCCTCTTTAACCCTTAAAAATTGTGTGTCACCATGTATCTGTTAGTGATTCCAGACCAATCCCACTTTTAGGGGGCTAAGACTTCTCCATCCCAGGAGCGTGCAGAACATATAACCAATGCTGTCCCAGGTGCAGAAGTGATTCCTGTGATGAGGCTCCTTCCACTTCCTCTGAGGACTTCCCRAATAAAGGTGGACATGCAAAGATAAAGCCATGTTCTAAAGTCACATATTAAATGTGTACTAGAAGAAAACAGGGTGAAGAGACAAGACTCTTGATGAGAGGATACGGCAAAGCAAGTGCTTGGGATTGAAGAGTGGATGAGAGCRAACTTAACGCAGTATCATTAGGCAACTCGAACTCCTGATTTTTATCCTCTCTCAGAAGGGGGGAGGTAGGAGCCAGTGCTGATTTGTGCAAGTCAACAGCTCTGACCACTTTCTCAGATTTCATTTGTCCAGCCTGTAGTGGAGCTTCTTTTCCACGCTGGATAAAAACCCCTACTTCCCATTACCATCAGAGAGCTCCTTGGTTATCTTAATTTCTCAGGAACGGCTTAGGGTGGGCCCACAGCAGAAGACAGGCAGGACCTCCTGGTATGTGGAATTTCTTGCTCAGTTCCTCTGGTGTGTAGCATTCTTGTTATGACCCAACCTTCTGATTTCTAGCCTGTAATCTTGCATTTCTATGCCGTTGTGCGTATCYGTATGTAGTTGTAGGTATACTCTGCAAATAGGTGAGTTCTGTTTTCTTTACTGCTTGCACGGTCTTTTCAGTAATGCCATGCCCAGCACTCGGAGCATTTTTATTAGTGTTTCTGGTGAGAACAAGAGTCTGCAGACTTGGACTGCCYGTGGCTGGGAGACTAGATGGTCAAAGGCCGTAGGCAAGCTTCAGGAAGTAGAGGATAAGCACAACATAACAATGTTGATTGCTTTCAAAGCTGCAAGTTCACAGTGTTGCTGCAGTCAAGAATTTTGCACAAGCTAGTTTGCCAYGCTGCGGCCTGACTCTCTGGGTTCGCCCCGGCAAGAGGGTGAGCCGTAGGCGGCATTGATGGTGCCTGGAATGATGTCTTGAAGTCAAGCTCTGAGGCTTCTGCCGTGTCCTCTCCTGTGATCTTGACAAATACATGTTGCCAGGGCAGATGGTAGGACTCGAATAAAGGGRAAACTAGTTTCCAGAGACTTAGCAGGATCAATGTAGTCTTTAGGTGGACATGTAAACTAGTTCCTCTATTCCTTTAAAAAAATATGTGTATTTTTCTTCTATATTTTTCTTGTGTTCAGTAGCATACAGTTTGTTTAAAAAAGGGAGGGGGGGAGCAACAACAAAGTTCTTCATTTAAAAAAAAAAAAAAATCTAGGTTTCACCTTGCCATGGGAACAGTTTTAGAGGTACGAGACTCAGCCAGAATATATCAGCATAATTAGTGGAACCCAAATTACTATGKTTTTTTTTWWWATTTTTTTAGMTGTATTAAAACCAGCTCTAATAGTGATAATTTCTTGTCAACAGTACCCTTGTAAATGAGTGCAAGTATACTTGCCTGTTAAGTTTTACCTTGGTCACAAACAGCCACTCTRGAAAGTGGGTTTTGTGTAGCAGAAGCTGTCTTTTCAATCATATTCCTGTGAATTTGAAGCACTTATTTTCAAAGCTGATAAATATATCTAATGTTTTGGAGTTTTTTGTTTTGGGTTTTTTGAAGAAAACCTGCTCTTATTTATGTCAGCAGTACGTATACCTGCTGAAAGAGTTCTCTGTACCCATAAAGACGCTTCCTTCAAGTGAAGCTGCCGTGATGTTGATAGTGCAGCATGAGGAAAGCTGTATTTCTGTTGCTCTTGTATCTTCGTGGGGTTTTTGTTGTTGTTTTTTAACTGACACTAATGTAGGTATATGCATGCAATAAACTGAAGATACTGAGGTTTAGTGATGTGGAATTCCAAAGTGTTTTAGTCTTGACACTTCAGAAACGTCCAATGAGTTTATAATTGTGTGAGCCATCAAATATTCTTAAATAATCCTAGAGTTTTATTAGAACTTCAGAAGTTTCTATGAAATTAGTGGGTTTTAGTTCAGCATAAGCTTAATTTGTCCAGTTGAGAAGGTGAAATAGCTCAAAAATTAGGGGGTCTTGCTCTGAGAATGGCCTCCAGCTTATAGAACAGAGAGCTACAAGCTGTTTGTAACTTTTTGCGACATTTCAGAATGTTTGAAATATGCACTTAGGCTAATTTGGAGACTGTTACTTGAAATTAAGTTGATTAATTGCAAATGACTGATTACATTGGGTCTGCTCAAGTTCAACATTGTTTGTAATTGCAAAATGTTCCTCAGATTACTCTGCTCTTCCAGTTTCCTGGCCTTTTTCCCCCCTGCTCTCATCCTCCTTGAGATTCATTATCACCTTAAGCTTTCCTGAGTTTGAGATTTTTTTTCTCTTGCAGAGCTCTGGCCTTACGCAGTCTGTAGGAAACCCTATGTGTCAAAGTCCCTCCTGTGCCCCCATCCGTGGGTCTCCAGGACCCCCCAAAGCCTGCACCACGTCACCCCGCCAAGTCAACGGAGTGTTTAACTGGTCAGTTCTCCTTTTCCTATAGGTTGATCAAAGTAACTTTGTATTTAAGGCACTGGTGATAGTGGCTAAGAATGTGATCTTTAGGTAAAAGACTTTTCTATGTACAGTTCATGTTGTGAAAATGAGTTTGCATGCCTGTTGGGAGGATTCCAGGGGGGAATTTCTTTTAAGGATGAATATTAAATGAGTAGCTGTGATCTATTTTGTAAAGGGGGAGAAAAAACTGCCAAAAACAAAGAATGGCAAACGTACATGATGCTGCATGTCGTGTAGGCAGCCTGTTGGAAGGTGTTAACCTCCTTTTTATAAATGGATGATCAAAGTGTACCTTACCTGTCTAGATTAGGATAGGAGGTTGCCCAGCATCCTGGTGATGTAATTTTGAAATTTCTCCTAATGACTGGATTTCTCAGCTTTTTCAGTCCCCTCATGTGTGCAGAATGTAGAACCCCTCTTGTGTTCTGAACATGGAGAAGTAAGGCTTGGCGGTCTTGTTGGTGATGGAGAACTGCCTGGAATTCAGCTTCGTAACTTCTCATATTTTTATGGAGAATTGAATCTTTATTAAAGAGATTCCTAATCAACTGTTTGCTCAACAATGTTGGGGGGGCTAATTTTTAATTAAATTGGGAACTTCCCTTCTGTTGTCCAGCGTTCTCAGTTGCAATCGCTCATTTCACTGTCCTGCTGTTTGATTTAATCCCTGGGGTTGTACTTCCAGTGTAAGCAGCTGGTGAACGTGAATCTCTAAATCTGCAAACTAGCGTTAGTGAAGCTCTGATCTTGCGAGGAGCAATGTTTGGTTGCTGTGCTGCAAACAGGTTGAAAAACCACTGCTTTGCTTCGTCTCTCCGAATTGATCGGTCCCATGGTGCGAAAGCAGGAGCTAAAGACCAGGAGCAATAGTGGGATTTAAGGCAAATGTCAGTGTTGCAATCACTTGTTGTTTCTGCAGATTGCAAGAAACTTCTCAGTGCTTTTTCCAAACAGATGTCCAGGGCACTCGGGGCTGTTCTCGGGTGGTCGTGTTTGGGAACAGCGAAGTACAGGCTGGTCAGTAAGGTAATTCCCCAGCTGGGTCAGCGTGCCCTGTGCTCTGCCYGGAGAGTTGCCAGAGGTCAGGGGCCAATCTTATATTTAACAATTTTTTTAGGAATATGCACGTCTAAAGGACTGGCTTATTCTGTCAAAGTACAGTCTGGATCRTGCAACTCAGTATAGTTCATGAAGACAACATTTGTATGCTGCTTGCCTCCGTTTTCGAATGAATGTCTGCCGTCTTTGCAGCATTTAAAGAAAATGTTCCTTGAACAATGTTCTTCTTTTCTAAAGGAAACATCAGTGTTTTTAGTGCAGCTAACGTCAGCCTTAATGCTGACGTTATGCACCAGAGCATAAAAATGGTTCCATAAACTTTGTGAGTGTTTTGTTAGTTCCTGTGAAATAATAAGTTATAAAACTCCACGAGGTATGACATTTGATGTGCCAGGGTTGATGACGTGTTGGAGTTAACAGGGCCGACAAAGTGCCTGGGTGCGATTTGAGCCATGGTAGCTGGTCGAGCCCCTGGTGCCTCTCCAGCCCCTGGGGTTAAAGGCATCATTCGGGAGATCAGGCCCCACTGGAGACCTGATGCCCAACATCTGCAGTCTGAATGCAGGAAAACAACTGCACGTGTTGAGGTCCGCGTGAGCTGTAGCAGTCAGGTTTTGGCTCTAGCTTAGGCTGATGGGGGGGCGAAGAAGAGATGCGGTAAAGCATATATGTTTTTAGCCTGCTTTTTCTACCTGCTGAGAACCTCTCATCTTCTACTCCGTAATGTGTGAATCCTCATCTTGCCTTTAGATCTGGTCACGTTAATTCGAACTTGTTACCTAGACTATCACTGTAGCCTCTTTTTGCAAATACTGCATTACTCAGTGTTTTCAGTAATATATTGAGAGCAGTCTCTTCGAGGTACAAGCATTGTTCTGTTTTTTTCCTTTGGTACATAAATACTTTTAATTTTTTTTCCCAGTGCTGTTTACCCTTAGGAATTGGCTGGGTGCTTGGTGGGGGAGGAGGAGAACAACTCTCTCATAGGCAGAGTAGAAAATCTTTCAGAACTTGTGTTGTGTCCAGATCATGTCCCAGGATAAGTGTGGAAATATAAATACCCAAACTGGAATTTCTGTAAGATGTTGGGAATTTGCTTTGTGCCTTTTGGGGGAAGAGATGAAAGGTTTTCAAGTGCATGTTCAGAAACAGGACTTCCATTTGAGAACTCGTAAAATAAATTCCTGTGCCTAGTTCTTGTGCTCTGTAGTATAATCTACTATCAATCACTCCTAAACAAGCAGGAAACATAATCTCAGAATTTAAATATCTTGTTTCTTCAGACTTTTAATTAAAAAAAAAGTCCTCTGCTTGTGTTGGAAGCAGAGTCTCAACTTGCTTGTGTTGTTTCTATAATGGCTTTTGAGGCTCCTATCTCTCATTAAGGGAAAATTTTCTGTTAACTTAACTGTGTAGATCTGAATGTATGGACTGTACAAGCTATGCAATAACTTCTTCTTAGCCTAAAAGTTTACTCAACAGTCAGGAAAGAGTACGAGCCACAGAATTCCTTTCCGTACGATTTTGATACATTGAACCTCCTGTTTATTTAACACAGAAGGTAATAGGAATTCCTCAAACTTTTTTTTATTAATAAGAGCTTCTGCATTTTAATAAATGCAGTTAGACTGCAAGCTCTTGGACAACTTGAGTGCAAGTCACTTAAAGTTAGACTTTCAAAGTGCCAGGGAGACGTTTGTACCTGTGACTCATCTGAAAACTTGCCTTACATTTTTTTTAGTGTGGTTACCCCTAGGTTTTTATAGGCTAATTAGGTGGACTCCAAATTAAAAATTCACAGTGGAAGTCTAAGACTGACTTGTGAGAATAGTATTGAGAAATTGCAAATAAAATGAATCATGTTTGTATTCTTTTCCCATACTGTGCTATTAGAAAATTAAGTTCTAAAGCTTATTTTTTCTCGCGTGTGCYGAATACCAATAGGGCAGAAATAGAAACGTGCATGAATGAGGCTTTTTTGGTGAAAGAGATGATCCTAATGACTGCGGTTCTGGACCCCCTTTTTTTTTTTTTCCCCCTTTCCTTGTTATTCCGCTTGTGTGGAGCAGTAGTAGCAGTGAATTGTAAGGTGGTGGCCTGGCTTCGGAGGGCCCGACGGATCTGCCCCTCAGCAACTCCCCCCCAGCTGGCCGAATGACGGTGTTTCGTCTTCTGGGTGCGTCGTAGTCGGGCAGCAGGGTTTGCACCATAGCACAACCGAGTGTCGCAAGGGAGAAGTGATGCCGAGGATCGTTATCAAAGTACGAGATGATGTGTATTATACCATGAAATCCTAGAAATTAGCGCTAATTTGTATTGATTTGTAATGCAAATCATCTTACGGCTCATCACAGGGCTAACACTGCTTCCAAACCGTTGCTTGTGTTGGTAGGACTGGTAGGTAGAGCTACAACGTGCTCTGCAACGATCCTGTTTTCAGATGGGATGGCCTGCTTGTGTAACGCGGCAGTCTGTTCTTTCAGGTTTGGGAGCTGACGTCCCATTACGGCAAGCCTTTCCTCCTGTTCCCCGTCCAGGCTCTCCGTTGTGGAAGTTGTTATGGTTTGTAATTGTTCGGGTACAAAATACGGACGGTGATCACCGCATTGCAGCACAGCGAGGGGCAACAGGAAGCGTGAGACTGTTGGGGGGAAAAATAATCTCATGCAGTTCTGCTGCAGATTTTTAAGGGCTTCTCCTGTCTCGTTTTATATAATTAGTTTGGTTTCGCTTATGGAACATGCACATTCGATATTTCTCACTCCCGCGTTTGCATTGCTGCCTTTTTCTATTGTCCATAAAACTTCATTGGTTTCCTAGTTTGTGCAGTTAAGAGGTAACTGGGCAAATTGGGGGCTCTAAGTGCCTCCTTTTTCTACAGGTACGTTGCCTCGTGTGTATGTAGTTAGAGAGGATGTGGCTGATAAGTCTGGAGCTGAAAACAAGTGGGTGACACTGTAGAAGGATCTAATTTTAGATGAAACCAGCAACTTTCCATTCAGTGAAGAATTTGGGGACGGACAGGGGTTTGTTGTTGTTTTAAAGCCTCGTCACCAGCCAACACCTAGGGTGGATATCTGGTGACATTGATTTCTGACAGCCAGACCTGCAAGCTCAGCGTGGAGTTGGAATATCCAGCTAGTCTTTTTGGCTCACGTAATAAAAATACAGATTTTACATTTGTAGTTTCAATAGAGCTTCTGCTATTCAAACGGTTTTATCACACTTGTATAGGGACAACAAAGATAATGAATAAATGAGCTTTCCTACGGCTGATATGAATGCATGACCAAATACAAAGGGAGAAGATCTTTTAAGAAGGCACCGTTTTTGCGGTTGGTTTTGGTAGAAGAGTACACTGTGAGGCAATAACATTTTATCTGCTCATTGAAATATTTCCATTTCTCTCTCTGTTCACCATGCAACTGTGGTTATAAGCTTATGTTTGGCACTGTCTAAGTTTAACTGCTATCTTTCTATAGAAAGCAAAGCACTGTGTTATCAGATGATAAATAAAGCTGCTGATTAAAGTTCTTTGTCAGAGAAAGAATGTGTGTTCTTAATGGCAACCGCCTCTGCTATGAGAATGTCTGCACTTCACTAGTGAAAATATAGCTGTTAAGACCCCTTGATATCCATTTCTGTGTTGAGAATGAAATATGCAGAAGTTCATATACCCTTAAAGAGATACAGTTTAGGAAAGACTAAAAACGTGATGAGAACAAAACCGATGAGCGCTAGCCGCTGTTGTTAGTACTGAGGAGGCCCCAGGCAGCAGGGCCACGATGCAGCATCGCAGTTTCCCTCTTGCTCTGAGATAGCGACAGCTGTTTCTCGTTTGGTTGCAGTTTGCACACCGGCTCCTCCGGCAGCAGTTCTCTGATCAGCTTGAGYGTTGAAGAGATACTCGGCAAACAAAACCAGCTTCGTAACCTTGTGCCTACGTCACCTACGTCAGACAGTACCTGCGTTGCTGCTAGAATCCGCCCTATTTGCAAATACAAGAAACGCAGGCTTGTCCGAGCTACCTCTGTGTCTCACTTGAGCAGGAAGGTAAGTGAAGGATTTATCTTGTGGTTATGAAGCTACGCTGTGTTTTTACTTAGAACGCGTGCTTTTATTTTTAGCAAAAAATGTCATAACGCAAGACTCTGTTCCTAATCCAAAGTTTTCTGAGCTCTTTTCTAAACTTCATATTCTGAGATAATACGCAAAGAATGGCATGAGCTGTTCTCTGTTTAACTGTGGTTCAGAAACTGAATCTAAATTTCAGTTCTTAAAATCAGGCTGCTTTTCGGAGTCTTGATGACCAGAGTGTACCTCAGATTTTAGCCTGGGCAGCAACCTTCTGCCATTGACTTTTTGGAGTTGATTACACTGGAATGGTCAAAAAAAAAARGAGAGAGAAAGGGAAAAAAAAGGAAAGAAAAAGAAAATCCAACACCAGTTGAGCCTTGGGGTGTTGGTGTGTGACTGAGCGTTTAAGTGGGTTGTGGTGATTTGACTTGTCACCTAAACGCTGAGCTACCAGGCCTGATCAAATAAGCACCTGTCAGGCACCTAGCTGTGAAACAATGAGTTACCGAAGCAGATGTTTAAAAGATGTTTAAGCTGGTTTGTTTAATATATTATGACAAACGAAGAACGTGTGTGGTCAGAGGCATCAGCTGACAAACAGCAGTTCATTACGCTGCTCGTACCTTATTTGCTTGCTTGTTGCCTTTTAAACTTCAAATACCGGCTTACAAGTAACAGAAATTAACAGGCTGCAAATTTAAGATGAAGATTCAAGGTTAAGTGTTATTTTCCCCAGTCTCGGATCGTTTGAGTTGCCAGAGCGCAAAGCCAATATGGTCTAATTCAGCCTATTTATTTAGGCTATAGGTAAAAGGACTGTGAATGCTCCCTCTTCTGGTTTGGCTGATGTTACAGAACCTGATCTGTTGTTGGGGAGGGGACAGGGGACATGACGTTTATTTTAGCAACTGTGAGGAAAAAGAATAGTTGACCTAAGACAGGACTATTTTGGTTGTAGCTTACTGATACCTCAGGCCTGGACTAAAGCTAGGCACTGTACAGCACAGCCAACGGCCCCTTTGTAAGGAGCTTATGCTCCAAAAATAAGACAGCAGCCTGTTACAGACACGGAAAGGGTGGAAAAGGAGACAGTACTGGTGAGAGTGGTGGATGCTGTTCTCGATTAAAACGTTAGGCCAGCAAAGCACTGAGGGTTTTGTAAGCAACACAGCTGTGGAGAGTCTTTAAGGAAGCTGAGAAAGAACAGCAGGGGAAAAAGCATGGAGATGTTTGAAATTTTAGAAAAGGAAGTGATATTATGGCTTCACTGGAGTTGCGAAGGAAATATTTTGGCTTGGAAATATTAATAAAAGAATAACACGTAAAATGTGTCCCTTTCATACAGTTAATTATTTTGGTGGGGATAAGAGGTGCAAGTATATCTACTGGCTAAAATAGCAATTCATCTGTGGTCAAAACGAGAGAGAGCCTGTTGTAGTGCTCTTACGCGTTGTTCTAACRTTGACCCTAGGTCTTGGTTTTATTTTTCACCCTGCAGATCTGCTGCTTATTTTTGCCAGCACTGCTGGGATCTGTATGTTTGGGACTACTTTCTAACTTGGAAAAGACGATTATGCCAGAGATGTATTTTCAGTTTTCTCAAAACTTGCCTGGCTTTGGTTTTAGTGAATGGAAACTAGYGTATCTGTAGAAAGCAAACTGGAAATATCGGATCTCAACTTCAATCTTATTTATTAAATCTGAAACGCATAATATTTCCCTCTTTAACTGTCTGATCTCCTCTCTCCTGCTAGCCGCTGAAACCTCTCACCATGAAGTGCAGCTGCGAATGGCCCAACTCTTGCATCCTGTGTAGCTGCAAACCCTCTATCCAGACGGTCGACCCTGACACCATGTCATTAGGAGAGCGTATAGCGCTGCTGGATTCTGGCTTCCATCCCATCCTCTCTCTATCTCACGGTGAGTAGATCACATGCTCATAACGTGAAGCAGGATCCGTTATTGTACCGTTGCCCGCTTTGCTCTTCCCTTTCACAAGCAAGCGGGTTTAAAGCACGCTAACCAAATTCCAAGCAAGCTTCTAGATGATGATAGAAACCTTCCACTGAAGTTCTGCAGTGCAACCAGAGCCGCTTCATCCTCATACAAGGTTGCAGTCTGTGGAGACCCCTGAGCCCAGCAAAGCATGCTTCTTCGCTCGTGTCCGAGGCAATTGCCATCTGTAGCTTAGTGCAGACTAGATCATTTCCTTAGAATTGGCTCTCTGGGCCTTCTCCAAGGAATATTCTAATTCTGCAAAGTTGTAGCACAGCTCTTGCAGGTTCCTTTCAGGTCTCTGCCCTGGAGAGCTACTTGGCCAACTTGAAATCTATTGCTGATTTTGACAGGCCACGCGGTGGTTATTTCGTAGACCTCTGGCACCAGTTTTGAGTGCGAAATCCCTGTTTGAGTTTTGACAGTCGCTCTGTCACTCTTCATTTAAAACCCTGTGGCCTTCCAGATGTGCTCTGTGGTTATTTATGAAGTACGCTCCCTAACCCTCCAGAATCTTGCAGGCTTAGTTTCTGTTTAAATAACTGAAGGGTGATAGTGGCTGTAGCACCTCTAGTGCCTTTAACCATGGAAGAGCGAAATGTATATTAAGGAGTTTTTGAATAGGCTAAGGAACCAAGAGGAATAGACTATTTTCAGTATGCGACTATGAAAGCATCTTTTAAAAAAAATGGTTTTTATTAAATGAAAAAAAAAAAAGAAAAGAAAAATCCACAGAACAAGCAAGCATAAAATCACCTCTTAGCTCTGCTAAAGCTCCTCCAGTAAGGATGCAAAGCAGCGCCAAGTAACGTAGCTGGACAGGATTCAAGTCATCCTAGTATAAGAGCGAGGAAGCTCCATGGCAGGGTGTCAGGTTCGGGCTGTCAGTTTGCACCAGAGCAGAGGGCCAGCACAGAGGCTGCTGTTTTGGGGACATGCTCATCCTGCCCCCTCCGTATCACATCATTCGGGTGGAGAGAAAACCTCCAACAGACCGTGCTTTTTATTTTTTATTTTTTAGTAAATAATTACCCATGTCATTCCATTGTTTTACCCAAGTACCGGCAGGTGTTAATTGCTATTGAAGTGCGTGCAGCACTGGTTTTTGTCTGTGAAAAGAGGAAATTTCTGCTTACCAGAATAACTGGTTCTTTTTACCTTCAGGCAACCCTCTCCACTTGCACTTTGAAACCTTGCTGAGAGAGGACAGACTGCACAGACTGCTGAGCCGTAAACTCACGGCTCTGAAGATGTCCCGTTTTGGAAAGCGACAAGATCCAGCTAGCAGCCTGTTTCCAAAGCTACGCTCCTCGCTTCTGTCCGCTTCCAGTAAGTTAAGCAAGACTGAGTTTGACATGAGGTTGTAGAGTTAAATACAGGTTTTTAACCAGTACTTGAGGGCAACCAATCAAGACGTAATGGAGTAAGTGGGTCCCTTACTTCCAATGGAAGATAATCCTGAACTCTGTCCGATAGTAACGCCCAAGTGACCGAGTCCAGCATCTTGCAGACTGTAGAAATTCAGACCACCTTAAAAGGACACATAAACACTTGCTTCAGTGAGATTATATAAAACAAAAAAATCACCATTATCCGTGTTTCTTTTATAGGAACAAGCTAACCAAAAAGAAGCTTTTATGATGTTTTATTTTAAAATAGAGTAGTCAGTATTTGCCTGGAAAATCCTGACATCTTTTCTTCTGTTGTGATAGCAACTGACTGTTGTTGACAGTTGCATGCTGCTTGTACTGATTTGTGAGGTCTCATTTTTCTTCAGCCCATTAGACTTGATGTTGTTAAAATGATCTACAGAAGTTTAAGATGAGTAACAGAAGACTCAAACCACTTTCAGGCTAGGAACAGGGAAACCCAGATAAGAATATCCTAATTCTTTAATGAGCTAGAGCTGGTGTTCCATTTGGCTTTCTTTAAAAGGCATGTTCTTATGCCAAATACTTCTTTTTTAAAAAGTAACATAACGTGCAGGCTGCCAGCTGGACGTATCCTTGACATTCTCGATATGGGACACGCAACTGCTGAGTCCGAAATACCTGTTATGTTCTGCGGTTGCTGATACAAACTGTCATGAGCAAACCAAAACAAAAAACCAAGAAAACCAACCTGCTGAAAGTAAATCAGCAGCGTCAGGTTGTGTGCTTGCCAGCTGAGTCCTGAGCTACAGCTTGATTTAACACGGTTTAATCAGGCTAAACTCTTTCTTAAAGCTGAGGTTCCTCTTGAATGGAGGTGAACACTCTCTTCCGAGAGAAGCGTTCTGGAGATACCGTCCTTTCAATGTCAGCTCAGGATGTGATGAGTGAGTACAGAACAGGCAGGCGCTTAGTGCTGAGCAGAGGTAAGGAACCTGCTAGAGGAGGCCTGAACACCGCACCAATATAAACTCTATCGACTGCTCCTCCTGCCTTCGGTTCCTGTTACTTTTACTGTGGGCTGTGGAACCTTGTTTTCAATAATATTCTAGTCTAGGTTGCTCTTTTCAGAGATTAACCATGGCTCCTCTCCAGTGGTGCTGAATTTCTTTTTTTTTCCAGCAAGCGATTTTTTTCGCCAACAGTCTGCCTCCTTCCTGTACGCCTGAACTGATAATTCAGTTTGAATCGGAGTCGGGAGAGCACATAGTTTTCTTTGTTATTTTAATTAAACAAGCTGGCGTACTTCTTTGTGTACTGAGGCTAAGTAATTTTGATCTCCTATTGAATTTCACCACTGAAGGATTGTTTGCATTTCAGTATGGATTAAAGATCAGTCTTTGATTTCGAAGTAGTCTCATGAAGAGAAACTGCAGCAGCTGTTTGACTTTTAACTAATCCGCCTTTCTAAATCTCCTTCCTTTTCAAATATTTAGCCAGGAAACTGCACAAAAGCTATTATTATGGACAACATGTCTGTTGTGTGAGTACAGCACCCACAACGAAGAGCATGTTCTAATGGGCGAGGCAGTAATGCAGGATAACTTTTATATACTTTTAAGTTACTAAGAGCCTCACAGAAGAGCCAGATCTGTAGGAAAGATTTGAATAGTGAAGCATGGAGTAGTTTGGCATGGTAGGTTCGGAAGATTGCTCCGTTRTGGTATCCAGCATGGAAGAACCCAGTTGCAAATGGGAGAAAGTATAAGAAATTAACTGACGTGGAAAAAAAAAAATATGTCAAACCGATATTATATAGGACTTTGAAGAGGAGAGTACATTTGTCCTAAAATCAGTGCGACTTGTCACTGGAGTGGTTGTTAGAAATGGGACCAGCTTGACCATTTCTACAGTGAAGGAWGGATTTTGGTTGTTTTGTTGTTTTGGGGGTTGTTTTACGTGGTTGTATTTTGGACTGAGAAGTCTTGGTTTTGGTTAAAATTTTTACTTCACCTTCCCCCTCAGTTTGGAAACACACAGCAAAAGCAACATTCTTGAGCTAAAAGGTTCAGTGCTGCATAGCAGCGACTCTTCATTTGAGGCCCCTGTGTTCTGCGTTACGTTTGTTCTCCCGTGTCAGCGTTCTGCATGGTGTTCCCCAGGAGGGTTTCGGTGAACTTTCGGGTAGCAGCTTCACCAACCGGTCTTAAAATAGTCTGACTTCATCTTGGTTTTCTGTTCACGTTTTATTAACAGGTTCGTTGTTTAAAGGGGAAAGGCAGCTTGAAGGAACGTACAGCCACAGCTTTCCTGTTTCCAGTCCTCAGGCCCATACGTACAGTCCTTTGCACCAYTCGCCATCCTTGTCCCCAGAGACTCCGACTCCTTCTTGCAGCCAAATCCCTTTCCCTGGCGGCTCAACAATGGTGAGTCGAAACAAAAGCTGCAGCCTGTGAATCTGAAAAGGGGGAGCAGCCTTAGAGGCACTGGCAAACGCTTCTCTTATCCGGCATTGCCTCGGGGCTGCGGACCTGCTGGGAATTCAGCTTGCGGATGGATTCCTGGGAAGTGTGTTTTGGGATGTTGGGATTAAATAAACAGTTACAACTACTTGCTTCATCTTTCCTGAGGCAGCACCTGGCTGGCTAGGGGCCTGCAGCGCTGCTTCCCCAGCCAGAATGGTCGGTTGTGAATTTAGTATTGTGGGTTTTCTTGTTTGTTTTGGTTTTAAGTGAATAGCTATACACACGTCATGTTACAGCTTTATTTTGGCTAAAAATAACAGAAGAGAACTTAATTGCTGTGGACTTCTCCAGGTGAAGCAGGAACATCAGTCAAGAGATGATCTTTAACGTTTGCTTGTTTTTCTAGAAGTAGAAGAGGATTAAAAAAATACATCCTGCAATAACATTTTTAAGTGTAGGAAAGCACTGAATAATTCCTGGTTCTCCAAGTACGTTGTCAAAGGAGACCTTGAAGGACAGGGCTGCAGATTTGTTATATTTAACACTATTCCCTTGCTCTTTTTGCTAATAGGTCAGTGTCAGGTCYRAGTGACAGAAGCAGACCTTTCCCARCGTAGAGGCTTCCTCATRTAAYTTTKYTAGGTTTGACCAACTCCAGGCTTGCTTTAGGCTTTAGACCCTTCTCATGGGGGTTGACACAGTGCTTGTGTGGACCTTCATGGACTCTTGCAGAAGTAGGGGGCAGTGAGTCCTTGGTGGAGCCTGCAGTCCTCGTTACACCTSTTTCACTGCCAACAGCTGCCCATCTTCTGTTTTTATGGCTCCTGTGTTATTAGTGCCACCTTTGCTCTTCTCCCCCCCTCAGGTACAGAAGTTTTAACAGGCAGCTCCGAGTTGGCTGCTTGCCTTGTTGGCTTTTCTTCCTTAGGGAACAGTCTCTACATAAGCTTCCTAATCGGATTTTTAAGGATGCTTCTGAGCATTTCCCTGTGTCTGCTAAGGCGTTTATATAATACCGCATCAGTGATAAATCACACCTAACCTTTTGGCCACTAACAGCTTCAGTTTGGGGTTGGCCTTTTCGCCTGGAACCGAAAGGATGGTTGTTCAAGAATGGAACAAGCAAGCAGTAGCATCTTGGAAACTTCTGGTTTATAAGTAGAGGAGAAATGTCCATTCTGAAACATGGGTCTAATCCCCAGCTACTGCGGGCAATCACAGTATAGGGCCCTTTTCATAATCTGATCAAAATGCATCTCAGAACTGTTCAGGGTTCCTTTTATCTCAGTGCTCCTAGGAGGTTGTTCCAGAGCCTGACTCCTCAGTTTGGAAATCTTCTGACTTCCAGCCTAAATGAGATGATGTTTCCACTTGTTGTCTCAGCAACACTCCTCTCAACATTAGGAAAGTGGTTTCTTCTATGTTTTTACCTTCCTATTGAAGGGGTTTGTTTTTTTTCCTTTTCAGCCCTTGTTTTGCAAGGCCAAACAAGTAAAGCTCCTTTATTCTACTAAAATAACAGGATTTTACTCCTTGAATCATCCCTGTAGCTTTTCTTTTCCTGTTTGTATATATTCAAGTCATCCCTATAGCAAAAGTAATTCAATGTCATGAGTGAAATTCAACCCACAAAGGTAGGTAAATATTATTCTGCTTAATACAGGAATAAACTGAACCATAGAGGTTGTACGATGGGACCAAAATATCATTGAAAGCCAGTGTAAGTGGTATGAAAAGAATCTACTGCACTTGCTGTTATGAAGTTGCTTTCTGTGATATATTCAAATATGCTTTTGTGCTAAATCAGTATTCTGCCTCTAGGGGGTTTCTTATCATTCTGTGTTTCTGCAGTCCTCCAAAAGAAGAAAAGTGGAATGTTCCTACGACATCAATAACATTGTGATCCCAACGTCGATGGCAGCAGCCACTCGGGTGGAGAAGCTTCAGTACAAAGAGATTGTGACACCGAGGTATTTACAAATGGAGCTTTAATGATTTTCTGGTGTGGATGACAGGAGGAAATTGCTTTAGTTATGCATAATGAAAGCTTGTTCCCCTTGTGTTGAAATTTGAAATGACACAGAAATTATTCCTAATGGATTAAAAAAAAAAAGTATATCCTTTAAAAAAAATAAGTGATTAGTTTTTCCTGGATTTAATTGTTAGTACCAAACAGGTCTTTTCCTTTAATAAGCGACCTCCAGCTCTTGATTCATTCKTAGATATTTATCAGGTTAGCCTGGGAAATGAAACGCTTGACTGTAGGGAAAACTGAAGTTTTGTTTGACTGCCAGCRCATACTTAGTCCAAGAAGTTAACTTTTTCTCATATTGGTGTTTCCAAGAATGTTGTTCCCCGTTCTGAAGACTGAAATAACTGTGCATTGCTGGAGGTCAAGGGCGAAGGCTACTGAAGTGTGCGCTGAGGAATGCAGTTCTCTGCTGTTTCCCGGCTGTCCTGGCTGCTCGTGTAGCAGCCGGCGCTCTGGTGCTGCCAGCATGCAGTGAGACCGGTTCTTTGCAATGTAAATAGGCTGGAGTATTTTTGTGGGAGAAGATAGACAGTCGCGGCTGATGTGTTTAATTCCAGTTATTCATGGGCTTAGTCACTTCTGCAGACACCAACGAGACTGCTTTGATCAGTTTTTCTGATGTCACGTTTTTGGGTGGCACAAATCTGAGAGAAACACCTTCTTTTCAAAAAGATCTTCATATGGTGAAGTGCTGTGGTATCTACTAGGAAMTTTTGTGAATAAAGTAGACATTCAGTGGCTTCAGAATTGCTTTGGCTGTTTAAACCCACTGCTGAGTTTGGGACACAGTGCAGGTCCAACTGAAAGCRAAACAGAGGCCAAAGGCCCTGGGCACAAGCCAGGCCAAATGCCAGCAAAGCCAAGACTATCGGTGCTGATGTGGAGCGTTGTCTCTTGCAGCTGGAGGATAGTTCAGCTCAAGGAACTGGAGCCTTTCAGTCAAGTGGATTTCGAGGTAAGAACGCTGTTTTGTCAATTTGTCCCAAAAACACGTAGCCGCGCTGAGAATGTGCAAATGGCACTTTAACGGTTTTGTAGTCAGTCTTTGCTATTTCTTAAAGCCAGGTGGCCCGGTAAGCRAAGTCAGCGCGTCAGCTGCTGTTCAGCTCTGCCCGCTGCAGCTGCAGCTTGAGTCAGTGAAAGGTGTCAGAGCTGAGGGTCATAGTGGGATGTCAGCTGTTACAAAAGTCATCTGTGCGTCACCATCGCTAGCTGCAGGCAGAACAAATCTTTYAATTGTGCATGATTTAATGGCCTTGGCATCTATTTGTATGATGCATAGAAGCGCCTGCGTCTCGCRGGTACCTCTGAGAATTCAGGCTGACAAGGTCCCAATTCAGTATGTAATGAAAAATAGAAAAATGAGGTAGCGATTCCAAATGTGCATGCTGGTTCCCAAACAGTTTGAACGTGTTAGATATTGCCTACCTGAATTCTTAGAACAGTAGTCTTGCCTTGCAGGCAAGATTTCATGCTCTAAGTATTCAGACAAAACATCTTTTCCTAGCTGGAGGATACTTCCGATGAGATGTACTTGAGTCATCACTCCAAATACGAAGAACTCGAACGAGCCCACTGGGCTTCCTGGGCACCGGCTGTTTCCCATAAGCGAGGAAGCAGGTACTGGTCTCACGAGCAGACGCAGAAGGCACCGTTATTTGTTCTTCATTTTAAGTTGTACAGAGACCTGGATTCCAGAGGTGGTTCTTAAGTGCCTGTCACTTTTTTCATATAATTAGTYTGTTAAACAGCAGAAACAAAACATTGATAAAACGGGGTCTAATCAGCAGGATAGTAACATGGCATGTTGTAGTCATGTTAAATAGCTTCATACTAACCTCAGTCTCTTGTGTTAAGAGCTTTGCGTTAACTGTAACTTCCTATTTCTTTTTCCAAAAGTTTTTCCTCTGGCTTTCTTAACACCTTTGACAGAATCTGYTCTGTGTACCCCTGTGTGGAGGTTGCCTTCTCTATCTCCTCGCCTTTTTGCCTCTTGTCCAGACGCTTCAGTTCTAGTGGTTGTGTCTCTGGTAGCTGGTGCGTTGTTTTGTTTCGTCTTGCTTTTTACAAGATTTTAATCTTTCTTAATGCTTAATTGTTCTCTTCATGTTCAGCGTCAGTGAAATGGTCGATGGTTGCCCAAGAAGACAGTGAGATGCTCTTTGAAGAGGTGATAGAAGAGAARGGGCAATTCAGCTAAAGCACCAACTGGGCAATATGATAATCTTACTGTATAGAGGCRATAAAGTGATTTTGTTCAAACTGTTTTTCAGCTTACATTTTTCACTGTACAGTGATCTTATTTTTATTTGGGTTTCATGTTATAACTAACTGTGCTCCGAATATTACTTTGCTTTAGGTCCTCCAACAAAGTAGATGGCCGATGGACTGGGCAGCCTCAGCCAGCATCTCCAGTCACTGGACTTAATTGCCTTAATGATCTGTATATGCACTCTTCTTCTGCTGGCTTGCACAGCCCTGAGACTTGCAACAATTTGCACTCTCCCTCCGTAAACAGTAGGACCAGAATGGTGCCGTCCTGCAACGAAGACGCCAGATCTTGCCTAGAAACATCAGACGGAGCAATATGGGTGAGGTTCCTCCGGGGAGGTTTTGTTTATGTCTGTTCTCCGGGCTTGTTCAGTGACGTTGCAGTGAGTTAATGACGTAAAACAATGACAGTGGTCATAACAGTGTGATATTGCGGCCTTGGTATGCAAAGGCAATGCTAGGAAAAGTTGAAGTTTGAAAACAAATTTGAAATGGAATCATGTACAGGCAGGTAACTGTTCACCAAGTTATGCTAATATATAAATGTCGGCTGGCTTCAGCTTCTGTGTTCTTTTCTAAAAACAAGGACATTTATATTGGCATATAAAGTAGGCTTTCTGAAAGCTACGTGATGAGCTTCATAGTGCTCAAAGGATAGTTCAGTTTGTATCTCTGCAGAGACTTGGGTTGGTTAAAGGATTCAGAGTGGAATAAAGAACTTTTCTTCTTTATGTCATAGTTTAAATCATTCTAAAACAATATTGACCAGGAGCTTGAGATTCCTCCTGGTGGGTGGGACCGGGTCACCTACATGACATCTCTTCAGACAGTTGTCCACATCATAGGCTACTACTTTTTTTGGTAGAAGGAGTTAACTTTGTTATAGATTAAATTCTGAAGCTAGCAGAGGAATTGGACTTCCCTCTTGTCCTTAGGGATGGTCTTAGGAAATCTTACAAGTATGGTCTTTCACTTACCTATATTGCCATAAGACCATACAGATGGTCATAACGAAGTGTGCCACATCTGTCCTTCATATGGACTTCAGTGTCAGGGCACAAGATTTGCTTTGGAAGCCTGTTCAATTAATGAGACTATGAAAAATAAGGACTATAAGTAGAAATGGCAAAGCAGTAGTCTTTATCAATGGAGAACTGAACTAGTGAGCCTGGGAATGCTGTGAATGGCACACAATGCTTGATCTTAAAATTGGGCTCTGCTTTGGGACCCTGATAAACTCAGAGCTAGCTTTCTAAACTGAATCTGTTGGTCTTTCAGGAGATGAGGGAGGAGACAGGGAGATGAGTATTGTAGTGCTCTTTGGCTATTTGATTCTAGGCTTTTAAGCCAGCAACACTGAAACTTTTCCCTTTTCTCTCCTTTCCACTCCATAGAGCGTCGAGCCGTGGGAGCCTCGCACGTTTCCGCTCTCAGATGCCGCGTACCAAGCTCTTCTGCAGCAGTCAAATGAAGATAGCTGTGAACAGGCTGATTTTCAACCATGGGTGTCTAGCCATAAGCAGGGCATCAGGCCAACGTCTGCAGACACTGCCATATCCAACTTCAGGGAGATGCATTTTGCAAGTACGTACCTGCAAACAGATGGCAATAAAAACATGGAGGAATTCATGGTCCAGCAGTACAACCCAGGAGCACTTGTCAACAAAGATAAACCTGACCTGTGGGGTGTATGAAGTGTTAGATGCTCATGCTTCGGTATCAAAAGGCTGGCTGCTGAAGCACTGCAGTGGAGCAGCAGCAGCGTGTAGCACTGCTGGGCATGAGACCTGGTTTCAGCAGGTGACGTTCCCAGATCCAGGAGGGGTTTAGGCACCAGACAGAGCTACGGTGCTGCTCCTCGGAGGGTGGTGCTGTTCAGAAAGACCAGTCTCTGATCAGCTCTGGAAAACGAGGCTCAACTGCCTTGCCACAAGAAGGTTAGGTGCTGCTACAGCCACAGCAACACTGGGCAATACCCAGGGAGGGGAAAAGAGTCAGGTAAAAGGAATTCCAGTGACAGAAAGGAAACGGATTTGTTTGATCTCGATCTTTGTAAAGGTGCCTACTGGTGGGCCATCAGGTGCTTAGGGGCTAGAGGCAGACACGTGAACAGGTTTCAGGTGGTGCTCACCCACTTTCAGATCAATTTACAAATGCCCCAGAAGGTCTGAGGAAGTCTGGCTGTGAATTAGGTATGAACCAAAGGCCTGATGAGGAAGAAGGAAGGAGAAGGCCTTTCTCTAGTACTGGTTGCTATTTACTCTTCAATCAGGTTCCCCTTGCCTTGCACAATTAAAGTTTTGTATCAACTTTCTTCAAAGAAACTGCAGGTCCATTTTGTAACAGTTGTCTAACAGTATCCTTGCTGTAACAAAATTGACAGGATGAATGGAAATTTCTCTGACTTTTTGAACTTTTTCAGAATTGCCTTCTCTCTTGGGAGTGAAGCCGTTGTCTCAGGGATTTTAGCAACAAGCCACGGAAAAGCAATACAGCTGGGGAAAAAAATGTGCGTTCTGTAAAAGGGACCTAAAGTTGCCCACTGCTTCACGGTGAGCAGGGCAGTAAGCCATTTTCAGGGAATGCACTGGAAACCTGGCAGGTCTGATAGGTGTCCTACCAGAATGTGTCAGATCTAATACTGCTGTTTAAAAGGACTTGGAACTGTATTAAGTTAATCGGGAACAGTGGTGTGTTCCAGCTTGACTAAATCTTCTCACTTGAAATAACTATCTTAAAGAATGTCTCTCTTTTACATTCTAGAGCTAAAAATAAATAAATAAAAGTTCTTATTACCAGTTTAAGGAATATACTTGCTTTGCTGTCTTTAAAAATGATCTGGGAAGTTTAGGTTTCTGGATGTTTGATTGTTCTCATCATTCTCTTTTATCCCCAGAAGTGTCCTTCCTTGCAAGTATTTATTTCTGGGTTGGAGTGCTCAGGGGCCGTGGGAATACTACAAAACTATAGTGAAGGCAGCGTCCTGGGACTGTGATTCTGACGAGTGTTTTGGGGGCTGCCAGAAGAARTATGAAATAAAGTGGCAGTCGGATGCAGAAATGCTGCCCAGTCACATTCTGCAAGGTAGATTGCAGGATTCGGCAGTGCCCTGGGTAAGAGTCAGGTGGCAGAATCTGTCGGACGCCCTCCCTTTTACCGGAGAGATCTGGCCCCTGCTGTAATGGTGCAGTGGTGCACTGCCCGCAGCCTGCAGACGGGTAACTGCAACCTGGCAGGCAGAAGCAGTTATCCAGTTTGTACCGCAGCATGTACACATGGGGCAAAATGATAAAGACTTCGAAAAGAAAATAAAAAGCCTAGAACTAAGCAGGCGCTGCCACACCTGGGTGCAGGTTCCTGTTACTGCTTGAGTGGACCAAGGACTTTGCTGCTATTTTACGTTGAAAATGTGAAAATTGGAGAAACACCTTCATCTTTTTTACTTTTCTAGAGTTAAATACAGGAGTGAAGCATATAAGAGTACTAAATTTTCTTTAATATAAAGTCTGTCATACAGTGTAACTTATATAGAAATTTTTTTTTGCCTGTCACTTTTTGAAATTTTGCATTGTTTTGAATGGTTGGATTCACAGATAAAACAGCTGAGCAGAGGCTCAATCAAGGCTAGAGTGTTTTAAAAAGAGGAAACGTGGGAAAATTGCTTCATAATGACTCAGAAGTACATTAGACTAGATGTGATTATGAAATGATAAATAAAACTTAAATGTGCCCAGCAGTGAACACTTGCTACAGATTCGTGTTCATTACTGTTGATCCATCTGATTCCGTGCAGCTGCCCCAGTTTGTATAATTTCTCGTAGAGGAAGATCTTCAGTTGCTCTGCAGTATCTGAGGATGCAGCGAAACAGCAGCAATGAAAACAGCTGGTTCTTGCCAAACTTTCCATCCCCTGGGTATCAAAAGAAGGGGCGTTTGGCAAGTAAGCAGCCCGCCTGTCCGGCCCTGTTCAGAGAGGGAGGTTTCTGCAGGAGATAAGTGCAGACAGTGAAGGTTTCCATTCCTTGAAATACTCAGTTTAGCAGTGTACTAGTCTAATACCACAGACTGCTGTTATGCGCCCGAGTGTCGTGGCATTTGGCTAGTTGGCTCCTGTTGCTTTTAGTCATTGAAACCTGAAGAAAACTTTATATTAAAGATTTGTAACTGTTTTAAAGATTTAAAGATGAGCTAATGCTCATGACGTGCGATTATCCCAAAACCATTTTTGTTGAGGCCTGAGTCACTAAATGGAGGTGTTCTTACCACTGCAAGATACAATCAGCTGGAATCTCAAATAACTGGGTTCTTGCCATCCTTCATGAAGGAGAGTCCTGAAACATGGGCAGTGATCCTTGATGCCTGGCGCCGTAGGTGGCGGCTCTTAGCAAAAAGGGGCTTGGAGTTTAAGTTAAAATATTCAGAGATGTTCAGTGGCTCACTCAAACTGCCTCTTATTTGCTTGCTTGTTCTAAGAAAAGAGCCTTCCCACAGAAATTGCCAAATCTCCTCCAACTTAGTTTTTCTCCAGGCAGCTTGAAAGCCAGCCTTGTCAGAGAACCCATGTGACCCTCCTGCAGCCCCAGGAGTCCCTGGAAATCCTGGATATAGAGCAGCAGTGAGACACAAGTGCAGATTTCTGTAAGCAGAAGTCTCAGGGTTGGTTTCATGTTACTGCTGAGCTATAGTAACACCCTGCTGCAACTAAAATTGAGGCTTTTTCAGTTGCAGAGGGAGGACTAAGGTGCCGACAGTCCTAATGTGTTGTCTTCCCCTCTCCCTTCTATCTGCCTGCTATCTCTCTTCTGAATAACAGTCAAAGCCTTACACATGCTTTTTTTCTCCTCAAAGCTGTTATTTGTTAAATGCCTACAAATCCAGGTTGTTAAAAGATGTATGTGCTGAAAAATGGGAATAGTGTGTGGGTTTGAAATAGTGAGCCACCAAAGTACTGGATCACTGCAGTGAAAAGGTAGAGGTCGTTAGCCCCTGCCTGGCTTCTGTCACCTAGTTTGTGCCAGCACTGGTGCTCATCAGACCCTTCCAAACTGGTAAAACTTACCAGAATAGCAAAAACGACATCACTAAAAAGGGGGTGGTTTTCTGCTGTTTCAGTGACACTCCAGCCCCAGTGCACGAGAATAAGTAAAAGACCCCATTGGTGGAAACGATGTTGGCAGCAGGGGAGCAGCAGTCACAGGTTGGGTTGGCTGAACTTGCTGTCCATAAAAATGCCCACTGAGAGCAGTGAAGTCTGTTCAGTGTTGATAAACCAAAAGCCTCATTTTTACACTAGCTGTGATTGTGGAAAAAGAAACAACAGGATCTCTACACATGAAAAACTAACTGCAAAAAATAGACTGTGACGGTTGGAACTTGATTGTAGGAACTTGATTCTGGAATGAAATAGAAGGCAGCAAGAGTGGGTATTAATTATGCATTGCCAACTATCTGAATTTCACTTTTGTGTAATTGTGGGTTTCCATTAGTATACTACTTTTTGAGAAAGTGCTCACCATACAGGATGATTAATTACACGTTTCCTTCCTAAACAGATAAATTAAATTAGTCTGGCTTCACATGGATGGAGTTAGGAGACAGATTTGGCAGCTGACATTAGTCATATTCATATGAAAAATACTGAATAACTTTGAAGTTCTGCCAGGTTCCTGAGTACAGCTGAAGAGGGTGAATTGTCTGAAATAGTTTTGGTTCTATTTAGAAGCACTGGTTTTATAGAATTATTCTAAGATCTGCTTTTAATGACATCTAATGGTCATAAGCATCAAACTAACATAACTGAACTGACTCTTGTCTAAGCCAGCTTACTTAACGCATAAAAAGCTTTGGGCAGTTAGTTTAAACCAAAGTACTTCATGCTTAGTGGAAAGCCAAGTTCTGGGATTTGATCCCAGCTTAAATTCACCCCATGGTTAAAACTCAAACACCTCCATGCAGTTGTGTTCTACCTGTTACTGGCGGTTTGTCAAAAACAGCTGGCCTTTACTTCAATCCCTTTTTTGTTAGGGCAACTCTAGATATTAAGCTTACTCTCCCCGAGCCTATATTTGAATGTCAGAACATGACCCCAAAGCCAAGAATCCAGTTTACGCGTGTCTGACTCATGCTGGCTCGGTGGAGGCGCTGATTATGCAGCGAAGAGAGGGAGGGTGGTGGTGTTCAGAGGAGTATCATCGCTGTTTTCTCATGTTTTCAAGTGTTTGCTGTCTTTAAATGCCTCATTAGAGCCAAGTGTTGTCCCCGAGTCCAGGGCCCTTAATATGGATGACTCCCATGGAGTTCTTGATGCATCTGAGACCAGACCTGAGTATCTGTTACATGACTGCCGGGTAGTAAACTTTATTTAAAAATATTTTTGTAAAACAGGTAATGACTATGTTAAAGATACCTTACAGATCAAAACAGGATTTAGATCATCCGCCTATCTACTCCCTAAGGAACAGAAGTCTCCCTCTGCTTACCAGGTAAGAGGTCTTTCCCARTGTTGCTGAAGCGGTACATCCAGGTGCCTCGGCAGCTAAGGGGAAGATAGTCCCTCCTTTGCCAAGCTATGAGCCGCTAGTGAGACATCCTGGGAGTCTTGGGAACCTGGGGATGGGCAACTTCAGAGATCCGTATGGATCCCATTCTTCTAAGAGTTGCCTGATTCTCAGGATCGTTTTGTGTTCATCTCTTAAGGTCTTCCAGGTCTTTGAGGCTTGGCAATACCTCTGCTTACTTCAGCTTTTTCCTCCTTTAGCTGCTAGATTCCTTTCTGTACCTTCCCAAAGAGACTTTCTTTGCTTTCCCTTATCTCCTYCTCCTGTTCTGCTAGGGAAGCTTAGATCACAGTGGCAGCTATACCTGTCTCATTTGGGAGGGAGGGGTTTATTCATAAGTTAATTTATAGTAATGTGCCAGCTCTTGCTCAGGCCAACTGCAAGCTGCTCGGCCTATTCTTGAACCTGTTCCCCACCCTGAAGTGCAGAAGCTGGGCTACTCCGTAGCAAATCCAAGTGGCCTTCATATCCTCTTATTTCACAGCAGACTGGGGAGAACAAAACACTACCCACGTATTAAGTGACTTCACCGCCCCCGCATCGCCCTTGCACACGGTAAAAGGGCATGAAAAGACATCGCAAAACAATATTCCTTGTACTTCCCAACAGCAGCCAATAGGGCTGTATTACTACTACCCCGTGGACTCATCTCAAAATTACACGTTCCCTTTTTAGTACCAAACTGCTTGCCTTAAGGGTGGCATCTTGACGTTACCTCTAGTCCTTCTTCTGTCTGTAYGCCAACGGACAGAGCAGTTCATACAGCGGTCTGTGCAAAAGGGTGCACAGAAAGGACACAAAACCCAAGGGCAGTGTCATGTGTTCAGCAATGGTGGTGACATGCCACAGGGCACGATCCCCAGCGCTGACTGCAGCAACTACCCTGGCACATGGGAGGCCTCCGCTCCACCAGAGCTCCCAAAGGAGGATGCAGCGCTGCAGGGGGTGCTTGCGGCTGGGGCAGAGGCAAGGCCTGCACGCCCCAGCCTGCCGGAGGTGCCTGCTGGTGGAGGAGCTGGGTCACCAAGTTAAAGAGCTCCAGGGGGAGGTCAGCCGGCTGCGCAGCATCAGGGACAACAAAATAGCACCTGACAGCTTTACTCTGCAGCTGCAGGTGGAGTCTGCTAACTCTGTCTGACACCTCTTTCAGCATTTCTCCTTTTAAGTCCCAACTTCCTTTGGAACTCCCTATTGTGAGAACAAATGTTGTGTTGTTGCAGTTGCCCTGGTTGTGTTTTGAGTTAGAACTGCTTCCACCCATTGGGTAAATCTGCCAACTATTACTAGCCAATACTTGTTTCTTCATGCAGTTTGGGGCAGGGATCCAATGAAGTCAGTGTACAAACACCTCCATAGTCCAAAAATCATCTTGCGGCCCTATTATCTTTCACCGCTTTTGTAATGGCTTGTTGGCTATACAAGGCAGGCGGTTCTTAATTTAACGTCTCTGCATCTATTTTCATCTTAGGCTGCCATCTGCATCCTGCAAGACTATCAAGGATTTGTCTGTTCCTAAATAGCCTTGATTATAAATTAGTACTGCCACCTCCGTACAGGCAAGTTCAGGCAATACCCACTGCTCCACTTTTCTCTTGTGCCAGTACTAAATCTGAGTCATCTTTCAACATGTTCCTCCCTTTAATCTTCCTCTCAGCATGGAAGTTGGCTCTTGTGCTTGCAATGAGAGCAAGTTCAAGATCTCTCAAGCCTGGAAGCAGGCCTAGAGTCTCTACTGTTGCTTCTTTGCTGAGGGAAGCCAGCGTCAACTTGGCTACCTGAAGGTTACATACAAAACTCTTGTTAGTCTTCCGTGATCAGATGCTTCATCAAAGTGTGCGCTGTTCATAGTGCCACTGAGGATAATCCAACCAAGCGTCCCATTGCTGCAGAGCCATGCAAAGGCTAATACTGCTTTTYCACATGCTGTAAATTTCTGTTCTGCTGGGGTTAAAATCCTCCATGGCATAGGATGAGGCGCAGGACCACAACCCTGTAAGCACTGACCCTGTGGGATGCTGACCAACTGTAGCTCTCTCTTAAGAGAACTCTCTGCACCTCTGCCTGCTCTGGTCCTGCTTCCCAGGGGATATTTTCTTCATGAGATGATACAGCAGGGCATCTTTTTCTGCTCAGCCTTTAATAAATTCCCAAGAGAATCCTGCTAGGCTCAAAACTGACCATAAGGTAGTTATAGATATAGGCACCAATTTACTCCCTAATCACGTATCTCCACTGAACCTCCCCAAGCTTCCACGCAAACCCTGAGCTTCAGCTCACAAGTCATCCACTTGTATTGTGAGCTCTCCCTTTGTGTCCTCTGGTGTTTGCACACACAAGCGTGTCCTCAAACAAGCTTATCAAATCCTTGTCAACCGTCAGCTAGTCTTTAAGTGCACTCTTTTCTTACTCTCGTTTGTAGGCTTGAACCTTTTTCTCTGCCGCAGGCCAAACATGATGCCACTGCTGGCATAACGGTCAGCACGCTCAGAATCCAGGAACGCCTCAGGTGACGGAGTGGGAAGGACACGCTCCTGGAGCGCAAACTACTCCCTCGGCTGTCCAGGAAGTCACAGCCTTTGTGTTGTCTGTCTAACAGGACTGGAGGTGGGCAGCAGGTCCAAAACTTACAGGCTTTAGGAACACAAGGAAAATGACTGAAAAAGCCTTGTTTCTTTAGGAAATGAGGCTGCAAGCTAGATCTTCCTCCCCTGTGACAGTCAGCCAAATCATATAAATCAGAGGAGTAAGTTACTCTACACTCTCAAAAGACAAGGCAGGTTAAGATAAGCAGGGACACATTAAATTTGGAAGAAAGAAAAAAGGCAGATGATTTGAAATGTCTGGGTGCAGGGCCTGAATAGCATTCCCCAGGTTCTTGAAATCTCACAGTTCTTAAATGGCACATCAAATCTTTCTCAGTTTCCACCAGATAAAATCTTTGATTCTGTATTTTTCCACTTTCAAGGTGCAGATCAATCCTATTCCAATCTACCTAAGAGAATTAGTCTTAACAGCAGAAACCTGTGATTACAGGGCAGGCAGACCAAGATCTCCTTCTTTAATGTAACTGAAATACAAACATTTTCCTTAGTCTTTACAGTCATAAAAATCAGAATCTGAATTCATTTTATTTCTTCCCAGAGCTTTTACAAAATATCAGTGTACCTAAAGCTCACTGATGTATAACTACTTCCTCCTTCTTTCCCCTCTTTTTTCCCCCGCTCACCTTCTCTCATCATCAGTTCCTCACCCTTCATCACCAGGATTCCAAGATTTGAGGAACTCAGTAGCAATTATGACTTCAGGAATTTCTGCTCTCAAAAAGCTTTTCTAGTTCTGTGCAGCAACTCATCCTCCTGGAGTTGCATGAATACGGTTTTCTCTAGGCCATGCTATGAAGCCGTCCAACAGCAAACTGTAGTTCAAGTATCTCAGATTGCAAAACCACATACTAGGTCTCCCTATGACCCATCTAAGGAACTGCTCTGGATTCTGCTATTTTCATTTTTGTCTCCCTCTGTACATGTCATTCTTTCCCCTTCCAGCAGGTCAAGGGACTTTGGGAACTGCTGCTCTTTCTAACTCAGGTGCAGTAGTGAATGAGAATTAAGAGGTACCTGTAAGCTTAGTGCTCGGCAGCTTATCCTCAACATACGGATCCTGGCATTTTCAGTGGTATAATCACTGTGTAATGGGGAGATCAGTCTTCAAGCCTTTTTGAAGGCTGAGGCCATTTTCCTGTCTTCCATTTCCTTTTTTTCCCCCAAAAACATTACTCATTTTAATGCTGGTTTTTCTCTTCTACGCAAAGCTTTAGCCACTGAAGGAACAACGTACCCAACCGCACTGCCCAAGAATGATTTCACTGGCACTAACACTTCACCACATCCTGTGCTAGCAATTAGAGAGCAAACAGCCTGGGCTGGTGTCTGAAGGCTGAGACTCACTTCAGCTCTGCTTAGGAATGCAAGAACTGTCCTTATAGCAACGGGTCAACTGTCTTCAGAAATACAGAAGGGGAAAAAAAATAACAAAGGTGGTCACATCTCTGCAGCTGTACCTCAGGGTGAGCTGTCCTTCAGGTATCCCGTACAGAGGCCAGGTGCTTCGCTGTGAGCTGCTCTTAGGATGGAGTAGCAAATATAAAAGGGTAAATGGCTCCCCACCATCCTTCTTTCCACAGCAGAATACAAACACCAAGAGCCATGCAGAGGATTTGTTTCCAGTATCAGAAATCTACTGCCATAAAGGTGGTATCAGGAATTTCAAGTGCCACCAGCTAGCTGGAGATGAGCGTCACAAGGCGTTTAACAGAACAAACTTAATTTTACACTCTGCGTATCCAGCTCCTCTCTACCAGGATAACGTGTATTGAGTTAAAAAAGAGCTCACATCAGATCTGCAGGCTCCGCAGCCTGGACCTAACGGGAGTAACCTACTACGGGAGCTCAGTCCGGTGCAGCGTGAAGGCAGCAGAGGCTGAACCACTGACAAACAAGCACGCGAGGCCTCGGCCCGGGCTGTGAGGGAGCGGCGGTGGCCGCGGCCGGGCTGAGGCGAGGCGACACCGCGCCAACGGCCGGCGCGAGCCTCCCTCAGGCGAGGCCGGCGCCGCGCGCATGCGCACAGGGGGGGCGGGGCTGCGCGCACGCGCCGATGCCCGCCGGAGGGGGCGAGGGGGCAGCGCGT
>NW_020451127.1:527471-629172 GCF_003343035.1 Apteryx rowi
ACGGTCCCGCGTTGCCCCCTGCCCGCGGCGCGCGGGAAAGTTCCCTCAGGGCGGCCCGGCGGGGGGGACGCGGCGCCCCGTTCCACTCCGCCGCCGGCCTTTGTCAGCCCGCAGCGGAGCCGCCGGGGGAAGGGCAGGAGCGGGGCCCGGCCCGGCCCTGCCGCGCCGCGTGGGCCCTCGCACCCCTCCGCTGGAGGTAGCGCTGCCGGGGGGGAGGGCGGGGGGTCAGCACCGAGCCACCGCTCTGCGGAGATTCCCGACCGCTTCAGGTTAAAAAAAAAAAAAAATTATATATATATATATATATATATATATATATTTCCCCTTGTCCATCAGAGCTGTTTTCCCGTGCCTCGCACCCGTGTTTATACTGAGCGAAGCTGCAGCGGCAACTTTCTTGTGTAGGCAAGTCGTAGAGCGGCTTGCCAGGATATTATATGGGTTTTGTTTAAGCCCCTCCCCTTAAGCGTTAGTGGGTTTAAAAAAAAAAACACACCAAAAAAAAAAAAATACTGCTCGTGCTGTTCGTAACTGCGTTTTACCAAAGCTAATGCGTGTGGGAAAACTAAACGCTTGTTGGTTTGGTCGTGGCTGGCTCACTTTTATCCAGGGGTGCCGTTGCTTGCTGCGTGTTGTCCCTGCGCTCTCGTTCTTCTTCCGCACAGTCACCGTTTGTTGTGTTCTGCTTCTTGTCTTTTTTTTTTTTAGGTGTTTTTCCTTTTTGATGGTTTTCTGGCTTTCAGTATGATTCCTTATACATAGGCCTTGAAAAATTACCTGACTGAAATTTTCCCAAAGGCAGATACATGTGTCTAGACGGCCTTGCAGAAATCTTAGGAAGAGCGTTAGGTAGGACGAAGCCAAAGAGAGATGTCAAGGGGAAACGCTAGACAAACTAAGTGTGCTCTATTTTTTATTTTTATCTCAGATTTAGGAGATAGTGATCTGTGTGTGTGTGGTTTTTTGTTTTTTTTTCCCCCTCCTTTGGTAGGTCTGGTTTAAGTAACCTATGGACCAGTTTGCCTCTTGTTGCTCCGCTGGAGCCGTTGATTTGATTATTTGTGCGGCAGTGCTCTGAAATGGATGTGTGTACTGATCTGGGCTTAAAAATAAAAACAAAACATGTTTAGAGGTGTGTTCTACCGGTCTTTCCGCGAATCTGTTTAGAGCGCAGCCACATATAGTCGAATCAGCCTAATGGGGGTCAGGTAATAATTTGAGTGAGCCGCTTAAACTATGTATGTTGATAAAGGAATGATAATGTAAAACTGTATCTTTAGTTCGACCTTTTATTGTTTTGATTGTGCCTTTTCCACGGTTTCTAGACTTTTGAGGAGGAACATTCTTTGATTTTGTTTTCATGATGGAATATCTGCAAGATAAGTTTATTAATTCTGAAATGACTTAGAACTGACATCTGCCGTTTTGCTGATGAGCTTTCTCAAGTTACGTTATTAAAAGCATTAACAGTTATTCCTGACTCCGCTTGTCCCTTGCTGTTGTCAGGGAAAACTATCTAGATGGGTTAGTTCTCACCTTATTATAGCCTGGCAGGGCTCTTATCTGTAGTTCAGGGATGGGAGTTTTCATTTCATAAATCAAAGCAGAACTCTTTATGTTATAATTACTTTATGTTTATTGGTATTACTGATTAGAAAGATTAGATACTTATATTTATTTCTTAAGTTCTGGAAGGTAAACAGAATTGGCCTAAGAAGGAATCTAGTGGGCAAGCGAATTTCAAAATATTGCTGTATAAATTCCTTGAAAAGTAAGAAGAAAGACTAAAAATCCTTCTTGTTTTGTGAAACAAGGAATTTGATAATTATTACTAATGCTTAAAGATGTAGCCCCAAACTTTAAATGGAATTGTTAATTCCTTTTTGAACTGTAGTTAACTGACTTTAATTCTTCTTGGGAAATGCTGCTTTGTACAGTGGATACTTAATTCTTAATCTTGTTTCCTGTGATTCAGGTGGCAATTTTGCTGTTGGTGTGTCATATTTCAGAAAAGTACTTTGGGGATTACAGCAGATATATGCCCATCATATGCTCTTAAAAATTGATATGTATACACCTCTGCATTGGTAGAGCCTGAACCTGTAGTATTGTGTCCAGCTCTGGAAGCGCCGAGGAGGTTGTGGCCCGATGGGAGGGGATCCAGAGAACAGCAAGCCTGATCCAAGGCCCAGAAGTCACGATGGGCAAGGGGAGAGTGGGAGAATGGTGATTATCCATCTTTCCATTCTTGTCTCTAGATTAGACGAGTCTTCAAATACACGAGTGGAAGACAGTAATGTTCTCCATGTCTCTAGAGTATAGCTCAAAAAAATAGCAGGTTTAAACAGTAGCGTGAAAGACTTGCACAGAATATTAGAAAACCGCTATTAACTGTGAGGAATGGGTTTCCTAGGCAGTGTGTCGAATCCGTCAGCAGAGATTGTTGGTGATAAATTCTGTTAGGTATCGATGTGGGGATTGTAACCCTGCTTTGCTGTTAGAGGATGTACTGCTTTCCCGAGAAGCAAGCTTTTGAGGCCTATTTCTTCTTCCTAGCTAAAGTGTTGACAGTGAGGAAGGTCCTTCCATGGCTGTACAGAAAGGTGGTGTGCGTTGAGAGTTTGTGTTGCAGAGGGGAGAAGCAGCTGTTTGAGTAGAGGATGCTTATAAAGATGGAAGGAATATTGGGGATGGACTGTTAGTGACACCAAGCATAATGACAGAAAATAAAATTGCGTATTCCAGCCTTCTGTGTCCTTCCCTCTTTTTGTATGTGTAATGTATGGAACTCTTCTTGTTCTGATTCCTTGTACTGAAAGGTATAGGAGGTCCCATACTTTCCAGGCCTTGGACTGTAATTCAGATGTTTGGGCCTCTCTTCCTTGGGAGTTGCAAACTGTATTTCGTGCTGTGGTTTTTAAGACCTGGGGGAGTTGAAATCTTTCATAGCGTTTGGGAAGATTAACTCTAGTGACATAAAGGTGTCCATTGTAAGTGGAAATTTGCAGTTCAAAGGTGGAGGAAAAACTGAGCGATTCACTTCATAGGTGTTGTGTTAATGCTCAGTAATTTCTAATATTATGTGTTGTTTAGGTCATCCCTCTGGCTTTAAGCAACAAATTGCTTATATTAAAATGGCTTGTCACAAAGAGAAATCATTTCTTGTGTTTAAAATGTTTTCCTAAAACAGAGGGGGGTTTTTGTTTTGTTTTGGTTTTTTTTTTTGCATTCATACTGTTAAGGATGAAGAAAATAGTTTTGATCTTAGTTGTAGTCCTTGAGGACAATTCCCAGAGTGTTAAGCACATCTAGTTCTCTATCTTAGCTGGTAGGAGCTTCAGTGTCTTGTTTTGTTTTCTTTTTTTAAGAAAGTATGGAGTGCTACCTCGGAGAGGGTGAGCTAGAAGAGTAGACAAAGCGTGGGCCATACGTGCAGACATGAAACCATATTGCTGTGTACTAGGTATTGCTTGGAATTGTGCATGGTTTGAGTATATGGGAAGCACTTTTACTATTATTACCAAGTGTTCTGTGTAAAATAACGGTGAAAGGGAAACAAAATTTATTAATAAAGAGTGTGATGCTGTTGTAAGGCGTTAGATTGATGTCAGTGGAGCACATGTTCTGTTTTGCTGCAGACAATAATGATAGGTGTGAGATTCCTTTATGCCATTCTATTAATATGCCTCAGCCCAGAGACTGAGGAGGTACGATCCGTTTCTTGGCAGCTGTTCTGAAATGGCCGTTGTTCTGGCTGTAGATATCTGGTTGGAGACCACCTGCTTGTTCACTACAAGCCAGGAGCTGGATTTAGACGATTCGTAATTATCTTTCTGCTAGCTCTGACTTCTCTTGCTGGTGTTATCCTTATCAAGTATTTCTCTACTGACTGACTTTGATTTAWTCTGAGGAAGGGATTTCTGTGCATGTGTTCAGAGTTCTTCTGTGTTTGTGCCTTTAAGAAGGAAATAAAAGGGAGTTATAACCTAAATCAGAATATTTTAATGCTGGTCTTCCTCTCTCTGTTATTTAGTGATCTGAGCCTAGATGTTCTTTGTTTTGGGGGAAGGAAAGGATTTTGTGCATCAGTGCTACAGCACAGAGCCATAATGGGGTTATTTAAGGTCAGTAACCACATCAAAACTGGATACTCAAATCTTCCCTTACGTCCATGTGACAAAGGCTTTTCCAGTGCAGTCGTAATGGCAAATCTTGCTAGTGAAAATAGTGTTGTCTTCTGCTAGTAGTTACTCTCTTCCTGAATGATTTGAGTTACACTAAAAGACTTCTGACCACGTATGTTTTCTGCTTGATGCCAGTATAGCTTAAGGATGTGTGTCTTTTTTGTATTTCTAATTGTCAGAAAATCTTTACAGTATAGATCAGRCTTTGGTATTTCAGCACTTAAAAATTATGCCAAAGCTATGTGGCTAGGAACAAGACATAATTTCTGTCTTTTAGAATCTACCGTTTAAAAATCTTTTTTGCTGCAGAATCACTTTCAGCTTCTATGTGCTATGGAGAGTAGTGAAATCTACAGCTGTGTGCTGCAGGTGTGTCATGACTTCATGTTCCGTGTTCCTCCAGAAACACTGTATATCAACCAGGAAATAATCTTACTAATTTTGCTGTAGCAAGATCCATTTGCATTGCTGGTTAGGGTACAGTGAGCGAATGAGAGGAGTCTTTGTGCTTCCTTTTGGAGGTTTCTGTCCTTATTGTTCAGGAGGAACCTTGGGCAGAGAAGTGACTTTGCCTGTCCAAAAAAAATTTGCAAGATGTAGTCTAAAATAGAATCAGGGATTCCTAATGTTATCTTCCTTTCTGATAGCTGGCCAGCCGTCAGTGCCTCCTGCAAGAGGTAGAAGTGGGATCTGCATGTAAAGGAGTAAATGCCTGAAAAATTTACACTCCTAAGAAAAGTTTCCCAAGTATGTTGTCATGTAAATGTTTTTCTGAAGAAAAAGATATTTTAATTAAATGCAGTAAGTCCCTGCAAGAATGCTACCTCTTCTGAATTCAGTTTTCAACTGAGGTAACAGTGCTGTGTGCATTAAGTCACTATATATTTACAATAGGCTGGAGCAATGTTCTTCAGCTCTTAAATCAAAAACACATGCATTGCTTATTTTTGATTGTAGTGTTGTCTCAATGACTTTCACTTACAAGTGCCAAAAAAAAAAAAACCCTACTGAAACCCCATAACATTGCAATATTTCTGCATTGATTTTCATTTTCTGTTTTTGCTGGCTTGCTTGTGTGAAGAAGTGTATGTTCTTTCTCTGGTTATCTCCTCATGAATCATCTTCCCAAGTTCTATGGGATCCTCAAACTACAGGTTGTGAGAACCTTAGCTAGAGTTACGCTCAAAGCAGGATGCAGTTTTCTTTCTAGGTGGCGTAAAGAAGCTGTGAGATTATAAGTAGACTGTATGGATTGAGAAGCAGACTAGTTGAATTCAAAGGTTTTTTTGGTTGGTGATTGATTTTTATAATGTTTTTAAGTACAGAAGTGCTTCGTTATTCTGTTTCACAAACTGTTAATGGGAGCCATCAACACTTGCTATCTTGTTGCATTTTTATGGTTAAGTCACCTTTTCATTCAGTGCTTTATTCATTTAAAATATTGTATTAAATTTAGTGCAAAAAGATTTAAGACTTTTACACTATATAAAAAAAAGCAAATGCAACAGTGCTGAGTTAGTTTTTCCCTGTGAAATGAGTTATAATGGTTGAGGTCTTTTCAATAACGCTCTAATAATGAAGATTGTATAGCTTGAGAGAAGATATGTAAAAGTAGCTTTTGCATTTTTTTATCTTCCTGGAGGATGCCCACAATGCAAACTAAAGCTGTAGTGCTACAGCATACTTGGTTTAACTGAGGAAACTCCGTTGCTAGCTGAGAGGAGCATGGAATTCCAGAGGTTTTTAAAAACTCCTAAGAGCAAAAGTCTTCAGGGGTGCTCTAGCAGGAAAAAAAAAAGACGGACTATTACTGATATTTCATATCTCTGTAGTAGCTGATGTGAGTTGATGAGAACTGTTAATTGGATAAAACTGTCACAGTTGCCTGCCTTTCATTGGGGGAAGGTAAGGAAAAGCTTTGGAAGTTTATCCTTCTGTTCTTTTATGGGGTCATATTTCCAGATCGGATTTTATGCACACAGTAGGACACCTGGCGAGTCTTTTGCTGCTGATTGGCTGGTTCAGTTGAGTCGCTAAGATTTAATTTCTCGGATGTGTCTGTCTGCCTCTTAACAAGTACTGAAAGAACTTGCACCTTCAGGTACTTAAACACTGTAAAATCATCATAAAAAAGTCATGCCCTTTATAGTGTATTTCACTACTTAGTGCTTTGGAAAAACCTAATTAGGTTTGACTGCTATTTAAAACAACAGATTTAAACTTCTGAAGGTTCTGGCTCACAGATCTTTTATGGGGCTTTAGAAGAATCTGATTTGAAGGAAAATTGAAGGTCTTATGGTTCATACTGTTACCCAGGTAAATGGCTGTAGAATAGCTAATACTACTGTATTCTGTAAGAACAAGTAATGTTTCTAACTTAATTCTGCCATTAGAAATCTTTTGGCTTGGTGAGAAGATTACATTCAGTAAGTGAATATTGTAGTACCAGGAATAATTAAAACTCTGCAGCCAGTCAATTTTTGTGTACTCCATGCTGTCATTTTCCCCTTGCATGAATGCTTTTTATTACAAGTATATCCTGGGGAAACAGTAGATTGTTGCAGAACGTTGCAGGTGTAGTTGTCTGGGTCATTTTGTTTGTTTGTATGTGACATGCTAAATAGTAACAAACGGACACTATTGGGATTAACCTGTAGTAGTAGCAGTTCATTGCAGAAGGATCTGACACAAAGCCTTCCACAGCGACTTTTTATGTGTGGGCCAGAATTAGCCTATTACTTTATTAGGAACTAGAAATCGGACTGAAGTAGCTAATTCGTATCTGTAAAACACCAGTGGCCATGATGAACTGATGATGATTCACAAGTACTTGATATATTTTAAGATTACAGCTTGAAAAATATATTTGTGCTTGGTGCCCCCCACCCTCAGGCACAGATAGCAATCTTTATATCTTAAACTGTGCTCGACAGCTGGTACGGGAGTCTGGGGATTTGCTAAACCAGTCTTCATGTTTTATTATCCTCTGTCCCAACTAAGCGTGTGTTTTTGGTTTTGKTTTTTTTTTCCAGTATGTTCAAGCAGATGCTCCTACCAATAAAACTCTGGCTGGGCTGGTAGTGCAGCTGCTGCAATTCCAGGAAGATGCCTTTGGAAAACATGTCACCAATCCTGCCTTCACAAAGCTTCCTGTGAGTATTAGAGTTAACCACCRCTATTACAACAGTGTATTTCATTGTTTAGCCCGTATCTGTGCTGCTGGCATGCGTCCAGCTGATTGGGAGGTCTGTGCTTATTCTGAAGCTTTTGTCATTGTATTCTTTGGAACGGGTGAAATAGAGCAGCTCTTTTTTGTAAGAACAGATCTTCAGTTTAATATTCTCTCCACATTTGCAAATAATTTCATGAATATTGCTGAAAGGTTTTAATATCTAGTGCTTGTTCTTTGTAAACTGGTAAATTTAAAGTCAAATCTGTTCGGACGAATACATCCTAAACAGACCAACTAACATACTGTTTCCAAAGCAAACAAGTTTTAAGCAACAGAAATATTCAATGCCAACTTCAAACCTGTAATGCTGTCAGATTTAATGTGTGTGTTGGTTGTGCATAATTACCTAGTTAGTCTGGGTTAGTTTTTCAGTCACTCAGAATATTGATAAATTTTATTATTTAAATAATATCAACAATAATATCAACGTTTTGAGGGTTGCCTATGGTATTTAAACTTCAAACTTAGTACAACTTTACCAGTACTATCCCTAGTGATTCCATTCAGGGTTAGCCCTGTTGTGCTTGGAACCCTGCGTACCATAAAGATCGTGTCCAAACGTGCTGGAAGTCTGAACGTCTGATAGAGGCGAGAGAGGGATACAACAAATGGTAAGGACAAAGTGACAAAGGGAGTTCAGTTGCGAAAGGCAAGGATTGCAGCATCCTCATGGTATCAAGCATCCAGTCTGATGATTTAGAGTAATCTTTGTAGGCCAGGAAGACTGTCATAAATATTTATGTGGCATTGTGCACATCAGCAGTGAAGTACAGAAGAATTTGAGATGAATTGCCGTGTTGTAATCACCGGTTTAAATTAGCCCCTTACTTCAGAGAATTTACCAACTCAAAATAGAGAGCTGTATACCATCTGATAAATGTTACTAATTAGTAGTGTCTGAATGGAGTCATTGATTATCTTTGCCTCAGATTACTCAGTGGGGACCTAAGACTGTGCAATCTAGGATTCTGTTAGATGCCCAAATTAAGTTGGGAATATTTATAACTGTTTAGTGTCATAAACTCAAGTCGTTTAGAAAACGGTTGAAAGTACTTATACCTGCTTTGGTCCACCAGTTCAGAATACTATCTTTTTACTTTGTGGTTAACTTTTTTACTTTTTTTCTTTTTTTACGTATGTTTTGTTCATGTACCTGTTGTTGTCAAGAGTGTGAATTCATGCTAACTAGAAATTCACGTTTTCTCCAGAAGAGAGGTTTTCAAACTTATCTGTTGCATGACTCTCTTGATGCTTAGGAAGCACCACGAGATGCCATTCAGATGTAACTCACCATCTCTCCCGTTCTGGTCACATGACTTCAGTGGTAATAACAAAACTTTAGACCTCTAAGATCAGAGGTGAATATTGTGGTGTTTTATTTTGATATGGCAGTGTAGACCATAAAACCGTACCCATTTTCGGCAAGAAATTGCTAAATCGTTTGAGTGCTGTCAAGCCATAAATCAATTTGTCATACCCTAAACAAAATAAAATCAGGTAATGAAGCTTTCAGTGGCATTATAAATATATTTTTCATGTGTTTAACTATTTTTGTTGTTCTGAAGCTCTAATTGAATTTGCGTAGCTTCAGCTTACAGCAGTTGGATCTCTGTGTTCTCAGTTACTTCTGACAGGGGACAACTCTTCAGTGCATCTAACTTTATTTTGTTTTCTTATGAGGAAATGGTATACTTACTCTTAAGAGCAGATTAACTTTCACTTTTTTTAGGCATGTAGACATGTAATTCAAGGTATTTTTTAGGCTGCTAAGGAGATTTGGTTATTCTACCATAGCACTTTGAAGAAGAGCCAGAATGCTTCAGTTCTATACCACTATGTCCGTCTTAGAGAGGTAAGGTGAAGGGAGATCTCAAGTGATGTTTTTAAGCTCCAAATAAAGCTATTTAAAAGTCTTTCACTGAAAAGAAACTGAATAAGACTAAAGGAGGCTGAAAATTTGTAGTTATCGTAGTGACTATTCAGTATCACTGTGTTCCTGGCAAGGGAGGATCTTAAGTTTAAAATCAGTGAGGAGGAGGTCATGCTCATATGGAGGAAAAGACAAACAAGCCCCCAAAACATTGAAACTTTGAATGCTGGGTACCTGCAGACGGTTGAAGAGATCCTTGGTTTGTGAGAGTTGCTCACAACTACCATCATTAAAGACCCCAGCTAACGGTCCCTTCTTTGATGCTGATTACTGATTTCCATGAATACGCACTGCAGCGTTTCCCTTAGTAGTGCAGTTTGTTTCAGATTAAGTGTTGCTCTTTAGAACCGCAATTGCTGCGAAACACAGGGATGTGGCTCTCCAGGAGCACTTGCTAATGCGAACATACCAGTCCAAGGTTGTTCTTCCTCCAGTCCACATTAGAGTCCTTATTTTCCAGGTACTAACTGGTCTCAGGCCTGCATACCGCACACTTTTTCTCGTAAGTGACTGCACTTCAGCAGTGGAGCGGTCAGTCACGAAGGGAAGCTGCCCTGTTCAGTCAGTATTCAAGGTCCTTCTCTGACCTGTACTGAATTAAACCCACCACAGTCTGCATTTATTGAAATAAACTTCATACGCTTTATTTAGTGCTTTGAGTGAATGCAATAGTTGAAGCTTGCACCCCATAGAGGGTTGCTAATCCTTTAAGTTCCTGTTCCTGGCAAGGATGCAGCACAGTACAGGATCTGTAAATGCATCTCAAGTAATGGGAGACTGTTGTTACAGTGGACTTCAGTGCCTGTCTTCTAATTACTGCACTTAAATGCATATTATCCACCTTCATTAATTTTCAAAACCAAAAATTCTGATTGATTCTTAGTTTTGCATGTTTCAGATGAAGATCATACCAAGATACTAACCCTTTAGACAGAAAGTTATGAGGCCAGCTGATCTTCATTGCCTTGTTATAACAAGGCTGGGGAGTTCCAAAAGGATTATGTGAAGGATTGTGTTGGGTAAAAATGTGGAAGGGAATCTGGCTTATTATCAGTTCTCTCTTCTGCAGAACAAGTTTTGTCTAATCGTTAAAAGCTAATTCCTTTTATTAAAATTGTAGTCATTGCTACAAGCATAAGAGGGTCTCGCTGAAGTCTGCGAGACAGTTTAAAAAAGTGACCTATGTCTATGAGAAGAATTTGTATACTCTTTTTCGTAGTTTAGTATTGGCTAATCTTCCTGTGTTTGCTAATGAAATCGTAATTTGCCAAAGGCACTGTGATTACTGTCAGACTTGTGCCTCCTGGGATTCCTAGATTCCTGCATCCTGTGCCAAACTGCAGGAAYGCCAAGGTAAAGAATTGCCCATTCAGCGCCTAATGGCGCTGCCTTGTCACTGAAAGATTTAACGTTGCCTCTTTGGAAACTCTTGTGGTCATTGATTACTTTCTGTGCTGTCAGGTCTTAATGCTTGAAGCGAGTGTGCTACTGATGGTCAACTTGATGAGGGAGAAGCTGCAACAATTCCCCCCTCCTCCCCAGAAACACTCCCAAAAAACAACCCCCAAAATTTGAAGTAGGGGAGAATTGGGTAGAACAGTTAGGTCAACAGATCCTGAAGCGCAGATGAAGCAGGCTTTGCTGCTGTGGTTTCATTCAGCTGTGTGACATGTCTAGCATGTCAGCAAAAACAGAGCTGGTGATTCTGGATGACCATACATATATAGCAGCCTAGCAGAATCAACCGCAGTCTGCGTAAGTGTCACAGAAATATTGATTACAGGGGTGTTTTTTGGCTTTATGTTAGGCTGAATTTTTTTAGGGCAGCTGGAGTTTGCATGCATGCTTGTGCACAGGCGTGTTTGAAAACCAGCCCCTGTATTCAGGGAGCCAAGTAATATGTCAGTAAAATCATTGTGTGTTAAAACATCTTGATTCTGTTCAGGCTTCTGATCAGAGGCTACCTCCACAGTTGAATTTCTGCTCCAGCTGTAAAGGACTTTAGTTTGCTAAGAATGAGCCTGAAATATATGCAACCCCCAAATTGGCAGGTAGACGTATGGCAGCTTTGAAGTAGTTTTATTACTTTCTGTGTACGGTAGGGCTCTAAACAGATGGCACACCAGGAGCAGTTCTGTTCTTGCTGAATGGTTATGAAGGATCTTTTCTCGGGTGTTGTTGTACACTGGTATATGTGATATCTCGCAGAACTGCTTTGCTTTCCATCAGCAGTTCCCCAGCCAAGGGAAGGAATGTTTCACTTTGGTGCCCATGGTACCGTTTTAGTTGCCTGACTGACGGATGAATTTACAACACTTCAGTAGAGCTAAGACTGCCTGTAACTTGGTCATTCTACTGCGACAAATACTCCTGAAGTGTAATATAACTGAGTTTAAAGAAAATGACCCGCTCTTACCTAGAAAGTTAGCTAGAACCTAGGTCAGAAATGTTTCTAATATGCAAAATGAATCTGAAAGCTCTTCTGTCCGTGCCGGCTCTCCAGCTTTGTGCTTTCTCTGGTCTGTGGGCCTTCTGATCAGCGAGGAGGCAGAGACGTGCAGGCGGAGCACTGCCTCTGCCGCGGAAACGCGTTTGAACGAGAGCTCCCGCTCTGTCATTTCAATTCTTGTTAGAGCAGCCTTCTCTAAGCCTATCTCAAGTTGTCTGGGAAATGGACCTATTTCCCTAAATAGTTTTTTTTTTTTTAAGTCTTCTTGATTTTTATATAAAAGTTACCAAAAGCAGTTAAATGCTGCAATTAATAGAAACAGGAAGTTATTCAGAAGTCTTACTTATAATGCGTGTTTGTAAATAAATTTCACTTCTTACAAGACATTAAACCAACTTGAGCCGTACCACAAAAAAAGAGATTTTTTTTTCCTTTATCAGTCGCATGAGAAAACAACATGTAACTACAAAGAGAAGGCCTGGTTGACAGAAACAGTTTCTTGCTCTATCATGATAACGTCGTATGTAGCTTCCTCTACAACTGGCTGGTTCATAAATGCTGTTGCATGTTTTCCTTCTTTCTGTTCTGAATCACACATGCGAGAATGGCAGAGTCAACGTATGCCAGTAGTCTGGGAAGCGTGGTTAAAATAAATCCTAGTGGTACATTTGTCTGATACGCTGTTTTTTAGCTGAGCTATCCAAATGTCTTCCGTTTCTCACCTTACCTGACAGGGGTTTGCTTTTTCCAAGCACATACAAACATTCTGACTAAAGATATTAGCAAGATAAAACCCCTCAAAAACTTTCCAATCTAAAATCTGACAAAAATGTACAGTTCTTATGCAGCAAACAGTCGTACATACGTTTCTAGAGAATGGACTTGTAGGAATCAGTAGGTTTTTTCAGTCTCTTAGTGCTGCTATTTGAATTTCAGATCTTGACTTCTGAGGGCATGTTTACTAATACATGGCTCAGCTGTACTCTCTGAACAGTAAGATAAAGAAATGAGTTGAATTTAGCGTTTTAGGGTAGATCTGCACAGCGACCTCTTCAGATCCTCACAAACTGAACTGTTTATTATGGTGGAGGAGGGAAGTGAATGGAAATCTTTAAGACCTGGATTCCATAGTCACTGTTGCTCCTAGTTCTTCATTTCTACTGATTTGTTTTTGGCTGTTCAGTACAGATGAAGACATTCTTAACTGATTGATCATCCATTTTGCAGTAAATTAAAATGAGAATCTTAGCAAAGGGCAGCTCTGATTTGTGTTTCTTTAGCTGTGGAAGAATTTTTTTTTTCAAATATTCATACAAGAAAGGACTAACAGCTTCAGGTGTATCAGGTTGATATCTGCTTGCATACGTGAAGAAATCCACTTAAATTGAATTTAATCTTGTTCTTGAAATGTTTTGAAAGGAGAACATGAAACTATGAAGTGATTCTCTGCAAATTAAACTATGCATTTGATAAGATGAATGTCTAAAACTGCCAACTAACAAGTGTGTCTTCACGTTGATTACAATGATTACATAAAAGTGAATGTCGCTGTTTTCACTTTTTCTGGTTTTAGGCAAAGTGCTTCATGGATTTCAAAGCTGGAGGTACATTATGTCACATTCTTGGTGCTGCTTACAAATATAAGAATGAACAGGGCTGGTAAGTTTTTACTTTGATTTATACACGTTTTGCATGAAATTAAACACATGAAATGCCTATGCAAACTACTTAAAGTTTAATACTTTCTGGAGAATTGGGTAGGCAAGGGAGTTGGAGATGGGAAGAGGAGATTTTTGTTTTTTTTCCCTGTTTTGCTCATGGTAGCTTTTTTTTGGAGAGACACACCACTCACCCCCAAATTTAAAGATAAGTTGTCCAAGTTGGAGCTCTTGAGCCTCCAGGTTGGGAATTAGATTCCAAACTTGAGACTTTTTTTTGCCATTTATTTGCTGTATGGCCGAGCAAATTAACCGGAATCTTAGCATCTCTGCTGTCTGTAAGGTAGAAATCTTTGTTGTTGTATCAAGTATAGGGATTTAGTTACTACTGGGAAAATATGAAGCATAGCATAGATACCAGTAAATATTAAGTATTCAGTTGCTTACTGGCCTCCACAAACAAGGAGTGTAAATAGTGTAGAAACATTGCCCGTGCAGCTACTGATGCTGATGTTACGACTGCTCATGTGACATCCCAGTAGTGTTATGACTTGTGTGTTTCCAAGTTATAATCCTCTTCCCAAGAGCACAGTAGCATAAATTACTTTATTTGAGAACATTGGAAAAAGTTTGAGGATGAAAAGTCATTAGCTAAAAGCAGTGACTGTTCTTGTACACCTGTTTAAATAGTTCCTGATCTCATGCTGTTGATCTGTAACAGCATTGCTGGAATTGGATATGTTTTTGTGATCCACAAGAGCAAATTAAAAGGCAAAAATAAAGTTGTTTTAGTATGGTGGGGATTTTTTTAGGAGTTATTTATACTCGTATCAGCTAATTGGATATATGAGGAGGAAGTAATCAGAGAGCTAGTATGAGTGACTCTGTCAGAAGTCTTTTTTTCTTACTCTGACATTGCTGTCATCCAGGACATGATACCTGCTTGTAACGTTCTGTGTGGYGTATCCTTTAGGAGTGTCTTGCTACCTGCTTGCTGTAAAGATAGTGGAGTTCAGTGGCTCCTACTTCATGATATTTAAGCATTCCCACTTTTTCCAAACAAGTTTAGTTTTCAGTCATTGAAAGTTGAGAGCAAAGCTCAGATGTATGGCTGCCTCCTCTCTTCTCACTCTCTTGCTGATTCCTCACAACTAGTGGGTAGTGTCTTGTGTTTGTGCATGTGGGATGTAGAGGGAAGTAATACTTGAATTTAACTCTGAGGTTCAGACTTAGAGCTTGGAATGTATCCTTCACTGACTCAAACAAATAATATGTGGTGTTTTGCCTGAAACATGATTTTTTTTATTTATTTTTTTTAATGGTATGCATTGTCACTCTTGCTTAACCTGTTTGTGAATGATCTGTCTTATAGGAGAAGTACGTTTCCTCGTCATAATAGGTATGTCTGAAAAATGCACTTATCCAGTGCACCTGGACATACCTTGTCTGTCACTGCAATTCAAATAGTTGTTTGCTAAAACCTGTTAGAGGGCATCAGTTAAACCAAGAACCGGAAGAGTTAGTGCTGTTGTTTTATCCAAACAGGCTACTACAAAGTGCTATTTCTTAATATATTGACATGCTTCTCTTAGATTATGGGATTCAAGAGCAGGCAAAAATGTGGGGGCATGTATAGCTGTATTTATTGGCATATATTTGGTGTTTATATTCAACCTTGAAACTTTATTACATCTACTTGAGTAGCATACGTTTTGAACAGACTATGAAGCTGTCAATGTATGAATACTGGGGAGAGATCACTTGATCTTGGCTTTTAAAAATCCTGTGTATTATAGATGTAAAATACCTCAATGTATTAATATATTAAAAATGTATCTCTTTTGTGTTGTGCAGTGAGCTGACAGACTTCTTGATGACTTGTCCAACTGCTAGAAGTCAATATAGAATCTTCAACATGCACAACCAGTGTTCAGAGAGATCATAACTTTCTTTTAAAAATGGAAAGATGATTCTAATAAATACAGCAGAATATTACCTTGTTTGCCAGGTCATTAGGGTGGAGGGAGGAATCTGTAACGCTGCTTGAAGACAGAGACCACTAATTGCAGAAACAGTCTTTCATTAATAGTGAATGATCCTAGTGACGCACAACACCAGAGCATATTTATGTAGAACCATCGGTTTGGACAACTTTGTTCTGAAAATGCTAGAGAGCCTCAAATGAAGGAAAACACGGTGGTCTCAGCTGAAGCATCTTTGTTKAACTTAGTAGTATAATGTTAATGCGATACTACAGTTGTGTGGTAATGGGTTTTGTGACTAAAAATCAATCTTGCTTTGATTTACCTTCATTGTATATTTATAAACTGTAAAAATTGATTTGGTGTGTTACTGGAAACGAGCATGTGTTTAAAAGAAATTAGCATTAAGATACGGGCACAGGAATAAATTCTTGCAGGTTAAGTTGGGGTATCAACTTAAAGCACATCAGTCACTCCACGGTAATTACATGCACGTTCTTCCACTGTGTTAAATGCMGAGAGTGCTTGTTGCTTTTGTGTGCTGAAATCCCTTCTGCCTGTATTGCCACTCCTGAACACCGACTCAGCGCCCCAGTCAAGAGCGTTATCAGAGTGTTTTGGCAGCTTTTTTCAAAACTTCTGAGCTATAGAAGTGCACGAGGCAGTGTCCTCTAAGAGCCAGCAAGCCRATTATCTAAATAGATCTTGCTGGGGAAAAGGCCGAATCGTTAAAGGTTGGGACCAGTTCAGTTCCAGAGGCACCTACAGTGCCGTTTACCCTCGCTAGTGATCATGAATCTTTGCGATAGTGCTAATTCAGATACCTGCAGGAGCTGAATTTAGCACTCATGCCACTCACTTGCCATTACTGTCCCAATCTTTCAGGTTCTTAAGGGATGCTGTTCAGATTCTTAGTTTGAGTTGGTTCATCCATGACTTTAGAATTAATGTGTGGCAGAATGCTTTTTGGAGGGCTTTTGTCCTTCTGCCTTCCCTGGTAGAAAGTCTAAGATGTTGTTTTTTTCCCCATCATTCACAATAGACACTTAGACCTGTGTTGTTAGTTTGAAATTTTTCATTACTCTTATCAGTGAAGTAGAGAACTTATTAAAGTACCCAAGTCCAGTGAAGACAATCGTAAAATGCGTACGTGGATTATTAGCTACATGTATGCTGTGTGGGGGGTGGCTTGTTCTCAAATATTTATGTGTGGTTTAGAAAATCACGGGGGAAAATGCATTGCTGTGTTCTTCCTGGATTAGAATCTGGGTCTGACGGATGGGTGCGTCTAGTAATGAGAGAAACATGAACACTTGCTCATGTGTTATTTCCTCTGGTTGCTGAAATCCATCTTGGGCATCTGAGTGTTTTCATTTAATTATCCTGTGTGACTGTCGTGAAGTGCACAGCCCTGCTACAGGGTTTTGTTGGAGAATTTCGACCTTCATTTTTCTAATTGACAAATTGGTTGCATTTTCTTGATTGGTATTGTGATATTCTTGCTTATGAGGGCTGCCAAGTGGAGTAAAAATATACTTGAGGTTGTGCTTTAAGTGTTATTATAATGAATGTTCCTATGTAGCTACCACAATCAACTCTTTTTTTTTGTGTGAAACGTGAAAACTTCTTTACTACTGAATGTAGGAAGGTTGAAATTTTTAATATTTTTGAATCACTTTCCTCAACAGGCGGAGGTTTGACCTGCAGAATCCATCCCGGATGGATCGAAACGTGGAGATGTTCATGAACATTGAGAAAACACTAGTGCAGGCAAGAAAGCTGTATCCAAAACCATTTGGTTTCTCTCTCTCTCGTATGCCCCCCTGTGCATGCTCGGGGGAAGTGATTCACTAGGTAGGACGGTGCATTCCCAGTGTCTCGGTCTTGCTTTGGCAGTGCCACCTCTAGCATTGAGTAACTGGTTCTGCACATACCCCTTCGGTTATTGACTTCCTGGAGACTTTCAGCTTTGTAGTGGATTTGACTTTTTTCCGATTGGGAGACATTCTAGACTCTCACTTGTTTATCTGAACTATGCAGGTAGCAGCTGAATGGAGTCTAGCTTCAAGTTAAAATGTAGGGTTTTTTTACTTGTGTGTGTGAAAAACAGAATATTTTCCTCTGACTCTAAAACCAAGGTCAGTGTGTATAATATATTCAAGATGAAATTTTCCGGTGCTTCTAAAAAATGGAAATAGGAGGAAGCACAGTGAAAAGCAATAATACTTTTTTATTAAAAAACATAAAAAAATTTTTTGGTTGTTTTTTTAATATGTAATCAAGCACATTTTAAACCCCCAAATAAAATGAATGGGTACCTGTCACTGTCCCAGAAATGCAGGAATCTGCACATCAGTACAATAGGACAGATTCTGACTTGGATCTTGACACACAGGGAACTTAAACTCCCTTTCATGGGAAGTCTTCTAGAACATGTCCAAAATACTTTGATTTCAAAGGCATGATTTTCATTAAAGGTGTTGCGAAAGCAAAAATATAAGAACAGCTACACTAGGTCAAGTTCCCTTCACTCTTTATGTTTCTGACAGGGCTAATAGTAGATTTTCAGAGGCCAGAAGGAACCACAGCACAGACAATGTAATGGGGAGATGTGCAAGGCAAATACTGTTGTCTTAGGAGTTTCTGGAGCCCGAAATAGTGTGCCATCTCGCAAGTTGATATGTATAGTTCATTTTGAGCTTGTTCAAGCATTGGTGGTGAATATAGGATTTTTTTTTTGATGAAGTCACAGGTGTTCTACTGGTTTCTTACTTAACTTCCTATTCTTTGCCCTAGAACAATTGTCTGAGTAGACCAACCATCTACCTCATTCCAGATATAGAATTGAAGTTGGCTAATAAGTTGAAGGACATTGTCAAACGTCACCAGGTAACTATTGTATAGCATATCTTAAATACTTTGAAGACAACTGATAAAACAAGATAAGGTGGATTTGTTTGCCTTCAACATATCAGTTGCATTTGGATTGTGTCTGACAACACAAGACAGCAGGAACAAATCACTTAAGACCAGAAGTTCACCATTTGTAAAACGCTGTTATTAGTTATCTTCACATGCAGATTGAAGCATAACTCTGCTTGTTCTAAAAGTAGATCTAAAATTGCTATTGAAGTGTAAAGTAGTAATCAGAATGAGTTTTGTGCCGTCTCAATGAGTTGGCTTTAGGCCCTAGCTGATTTAATGCTGCAGAAGAATGCATGCTTATTTAAAACAAAGCTCACAGTCTGTCCAGGTCTCAGACCAAAGAAGGTAGTGTGTAATGCAGCTATTCCAGATATGTGGGAACAAGCTGCATAAAGTAATTTTGTCCTTAAAATAATCACTGCTTTTTTTACTTTACTTGCTTTTTTTTCTTCCTTGTGTTGAACAGAAATTTCTTGCTTATTAGATGTTGAATTTCCTGGAAGTATTCTCATCATCTTGCTGTTGTAATTTAATCTACCAGTGATTTTGGGGGCTTACTTATTACTGAATAATTCTGAGGGCTGACCTGCTGGAGAGCAGCTCCAGTTACACCTGGAGTACTGGTTCCAGTTTTGGGCTCCCCAGGACAAGACAGACATGGAGCTACTGGAGCCAGTCCAGTGAAGGGCTACAAAGATGATGAAGGGACTGGAGCATCTTTCATATGAGGAAAGGCTGAGAGAGCTGGGCCTGTTCAGCCTGGAGAAGAGAAGGCTGGGGGGGGGGGATTTTATCAGTGCAGGAGGGTGTAAAGAGGTTGGGGCCAGACTCTTCTCAGTGGTGCCCAGTGAGAGGCCGAGGGGCAATGGGCACAAACTGAAACACAGGAAGCTCTGTCTGAACATAAGGAAAAAGCTTTTTTCCTGTGCGGGTGACTGAGCACTGGCACAATTTGCCCAGAGATGTTGTGGAGTCTCCATCCTTGGAGATGTTCAGAAGCCGTCTGGACAGGGCCCTGGGCAACGTGCTCTAGGTGACCCTGCTGGAGCAGAGGGGTTGRACTCTTAAAAATGTAAATGCCTTTTTTTTTTTTCCTTCCTTTTTTTTTTTTTAAACTTGTTTTGAAACAAATGTTCTGGAATGTGAACTCTAATTTTGACAGGTAAAACCAAGTCAAGAACTGGCTCTGGATGAGAGCTGTGAAGTGATTACTGCATGTTATAGGCTGTGTGAGAGTAAAGGCTTGGAGGAAATTAAAAGGGCTTTGAAAACACTGATGCAAGGAAAAGGACAGCTGTCTTAAATGACCTGTAAACTCTCAAAGCCTTTTTGTTTTCATGTTATGTTAATAGGTTGTAAAATACCTTTTACAAAAAATATACTAAAGATCCTTTCTATTTTTTGAATCAAAGATCTCTTAAGTAATGTTAATGATATCTTTTATACGTTTTTCACTGATCTGTGAATCCATTGGTCCTCAGGCAGATACCATCTGGTGACTTTTTTTGTCACAGAATGTTATTTTCATCAAAGTGCAATGCAGCACTTGTCCCACAGCTGGCCACACAATGCTCCTTTTATTCCCCTTTATAAATCATGGAAACTGCTTATCAAATTACTGAGCGAGATGGTCTCGTAGCTTTTTCTGTTGTAATAATTTGCTGCTATAGCCAAAGCAAATGGTTTCTTTTCCAGATTAGATGTTTCCTGTGTTATGATTATGAATCATAATCTCAATATTTGTGTAATTTTTCATCAGTTACTCTTAATTATTCAGCTGATTAAGACTGCATACTATTACTTAAATTAGGGTTCCTGATTCAGTTTTTCCTTCATAAATTTAGGAATTTTTTCTATAGTCAAAGCATGGTGTATCCATGAATGATTTAAGAGACTTTAAAGACCAAACTGCCTGCTTTAAGAGATGTGAAGAACTGAAAATATAAATTGTCCTTAACTCTGCTTTTTGTGTGTTTCTCCTTTATCCTACCTCTGATTCTCATCGTGTGCTTGTGCTGATGCCTGTGCTAGCTCACTGTCTTGATTTTTACCCGTTGTAATCTCCTCTTCGTCCTGCCCCGTCCTAGTAACTGGAACACRCTTCTCTAGTGTTTCCAAGTCCTAGCTGTCCTGACTGCAGTCTGTGCCGAGGAATAGCATAGCTCTGACCCCGACACAGTGGCTAGYGTCATCTTTGGACATATTTAAAAATAAAAAAGGCCTGCAAGATGTTTGTTCTTTCTGTACTCTCCACTGATGAAGATGCTGCTTTTCTTTGTAAATGTTGAGGATTTCTTCTGAGAAGAGCCAGAACAATAATTTCGGAATTGGAAAGTGAATAATGAGTGAGGTTAGCATTTATATATATTTGCATCAAGGCAAGTGTTTTGATAGTAGAGAACTCTTCTATCTTGTTATGCCTTTAGCTTCCACTCACATTCATTTTAGCAGAGGTAAGAAATAAGCCTTACATTTTGCTTAAGTGTACATTAAAAAAGCTTTCTGGAAAATGCATCTATCCCTTTGCCTTCAGTCAAGAGAGTATCTAGGAAGACTTCCTGTTCAACTATAGTTGTGGGGTTTTTTTTGTTTTCAGCTTGATAGAAAATAGATTAAATTTATTGATGTGATTTATAAAAATTGGRTTAGTTGATCTCCAGAGGTGTCTTTAGTTCATGGAGAATGAAGAGAGAATTTCCATTATTGTTCCTTGAACAGTTCACAGGCTCTTCGTTYGTGCCAGGACTCTTTCCCTCTGTTTTGAATGCTTTTAAATCTTTCTCACTCTCCAACTTTATTTTTTTCTGTTCCTCAAAGAGCACCTCTCTGTCTCCCTTCATGCCATTCTACAAGCTTATGTTGGTGTGAGAACTTTTGTCTTTCAACTCTGATGTCAGAGTTGTCTCCAGATATTTCTACCTTAACGCGTTGCTTCTCCCTGCCTCTTTTTTTTTTTTATTCCCTCCTTTTGATGCTGGTGGCTGTCTTCCAAATAAGTTGATCATAGATTCTTTCTTGTAACCTGTCCTGTGAGCTCTTAAGTCCTTTAAATAAATCTCAGATATTTATGGAATATAAATTTTGTACAATATTTTCACACAAACTCTTTCAATACATAATTCCTTCTCTGGAGAAGAATCTGCAGACTTTAAATCTATGAAATTCTGCTTTCCTGGAAAAGACTCTGTGCATATAGAGACTAGAGGTGTCTGCCCAGCATATGGGAGAGTCCCGATGGTTTTCAGTGCGAGTAAAGCACAGAGTGTTCTTGACTGACCACATGAAGCAGTATTATGTACTTACTTAACAGCTATATAATTATAGCAGAATTTTAGTCTATGATGACATAAGTCCAACCAGAATATATTTATGGCCTATATTCATATTTAGAAAAATTGCTTTATATATCATTGTTTGTGGCATCTACATAAGCATGAAAAGTATACTTGTTGCCTCTCGTATGTCCAGAAAAATTTGTCCTAAACCAACCTGAGGTCTTATTTGAATATTTGACAAACAGTTGTGTGATGTTAATGTTGTTGTTTTTTTATTTGTTTTATGATTTGGGAGGCTTTTTTTGTTATTACAGAACAGGCTTTTCTACTTTGCCCTTACATAGGCTTTCTTAAATACTAAGGATGCCCTATTCAGCACAGCTGCTTCTAGTTAAGTTCCTATTAGTCTTTATATTACATAGATTATAATATTTAGAAAATGTTTTGGATCAAATTGTGTACTTAGTGGAAAAGAAGTTAGAGATGCTTTCTCATAAAATATTCACCAGTAGACTTGGATGAACTGATAAAGACGTACATAGAGAAATGGGGCAGAAGGAACCAGAAAGAGGAAGGATTTGAACTGAAAAGGGCAAGAGAAGATAAAGTAGGTTGTGAGCAGTCTCTTAAAATAATTGCCTCTTTCTGCTGCTTTTTAGAGATGGTGTTCTTAGTTGTTGCATTGGAAACCAGCCTTGAATGTTTCTAGGTTGCATGGGCTGTGGGTGAAAAGAAGTAATGGAGAAGTTTAAGGGAACRTTTTTGTGTGTTGAAGGTTTCTCATGCGGTGTTTCTTCTTCCCTTGCATCTTCCCCAAAGGGAACAGTAACTGAGGAGAAGTCAAAGGCTACCCACCATGTTTATCCAAGTCCTACCTCACTGGATGATGGTAAAGTTGTTTTCTGTTGTTTTCTTTTTTAAGTGGAGGTAATCTTGTCACTAAATTCTTTTAGCACTTACAGGAACTTTCACACATTGTTCTCGGCCTGCTTCTGAGAGCCGCTTAAAAAGTATTTCTAGGATTAACAACTGCAAATAAATTCATTGTGTCCTGCTCTTAACTATCTGGTATAATATTCCAATTTTTTAATGAATATAATATTTTCTGGAAAGATGTATAACACTAAATATTCTTCAGTGGTTGGATGGGAGGTTGAGATATTAGTTTTTATTGCTGAATAGAGTTTCCAGCATTATACAAAGCTGGTAGRTGCCCCAAATAACTTACAGGCTGAAGGGGAGCAAAGCTAAAGGTCTGGAAGAAATAAAGAAGAAATTAGATAAAAAAAATTTTTTTGAAAGGATGGATAATGAAACGGGGTTTAAAACTAGTTTCCACTGTGTATTTTTTTTTTTCTTCCTTGGTGTTCCCCAGTAATTTATATTAACCCCTTATTTTTAGGTATGCGAGCCGTAAAATTGGAATCGATACCAAGTTAAGCATGGGATTTCATGAGTGAATTGAAGTAACGCAGTGATAATTTGAGCGTGAATTGCAAGTGTGTAAGAATAGGTCAAAATGTTGAGCATTGCAGCGTTTGTCTTATTGGGAAACACTACTAGGAGTCAACTAGCTGTATGATACGTAACACAGGTGCTAAAATAAATGAGAATGAAAATTCCTTCTGCCACGCTCTGCCCTTGTCCAGCCTTAGGCAATGATGAACGTAAGAACAGGGGGATTTGAAAAAGTGGGATTGTTGGTGTAATTATAATGAAATCTGCCTCTATGAAGTACATAGCTTCCACAAAAGCAGTTTAACAGCTACAGCAAACAGCAAAGAAACAGAGCTGCTAAGCTATTTGATCTTAAATATATTTTATTGTCTAGTGGATCATTGTTGCTGAGTCCGAACTTCACTGACATAACTTAGATTTTTCTGTTTCGCCCTGGCATCTGATCTCCACTAGATGGAAGTATTCACTTCCATATAGGAACAATGGTGGATCGTTCGTCCTCTGCTGCTTGTCTATATATGCTCTGTACTTCTGGGAATATAAGGCCTACTCACAGATTTGTATTTAATTTTAACCACTTCAGCTTTTGGGAAAAAAATTAAACGCAGCGGGTCCTATCTGTCATATGTTCAATGAACATGTGGGTGTGTTAGACAGAGCGCTCTCTTTTTAATCCCCGATTATACTAAGATGAGACAGCAGCCCTGAATTCAAGGAGCGTAGCATTATACAGATTCAAATCCTCAGGATCTTTCTCTTCTCGTCCCCCTTTGGGCAATATTCTCAAACTGTGCTCTCTCTCCCCCTTCGCTGGGGTATCGAGGAAAGACGAATTTGATTCGGAGGAGTAGGTTGTTGCATTATCTCGGAGGTGCAGTTTAAAAACAAAATCAACTTTAAAACACCAGTCAGACTGAACTTGCACCTTATTGCAGCATTAGCAAAATCCTGGTGTTGCTCAGTAGGTCTGTGTTAACTCGAAGTCTCTATTAACAGTGGTGTGGCAGAAGACAGTTGAAATTTAAGTCTCATGAGGCCATCGACCTCTTGGAAGTATTTTAATAAAGTCAGTTTCACTCCCTTCTCTTCCCTGTTCCTCCCATGAAATTCTTCCTTCAAAACTTGTTTTGTCTTTAAATACCTGATAAGAGTAGAATTTAATAGCAGAAAACAGTCCCATGGAATAAGTGTAAATCGAAAGGAGAAGTTAATGAGGTGATTCAGAACTCTGACCAGAATACAAAAAGAGAGAGGGCAGAGACTTACCAGTTGACAAGAAAACATTTTGGGAGAAATTTAGGCTTTTCAGTTACACAGTGATTAAAAATATTTGTCCCGAAGGACTGGAGAACCTCTCTCTTTCCATGTTGTTGTTGTCTTTACCGAATGTCACCTTGGAGGGTTTCCTCTACCCCATTACGAGTTCCGGGCCCAAGGAGCCAGAGTACTTGGGAGATGTGGTAGGACAACATAAGCTGGTAGAAAACAGCGTTTCCAATGTTTCCACCTGTCAGCCAGAAACTCTGCTTTTGCTTCTGGTTTTGGGTCTGTTGAGAAACACGTGACTGTTTCAAACCCCGTTGGATCTTAATCTGGAGTGAGTTAGATTATCAATATGTGGCCGGGGATGGAAATGATTTTAGCATTAAAATGATTTTACTAATGTAACATCTGTGCAGTATACTGGCCGAGCACATGCATGTTTTAGAGGTGGCAAAGATGATGCGGGCAAGTTTCTTTTACTAAACGGGTCAGGTCGCTCTAATTTTGCTACAACAGACTTTTAACAAAGATGATTGCAATAACCTTGTGGTGTCTAACTATGGAAAAGCAAAATAGTGTTTAAATTGTTTCACAGTCTGCTGAACCTGATGCTAGATCTTTTTCCCCTTTGCAGATGAATGGTTGAGACCTGTGATGAAAAAAGACAAGCAGGTGCTGGTACACTGGGGTTTTTTTCCAGACAGGTAAAGAAAGGTGGGGGAAGAGAGCATATCCCAAATCTTGCTAAAGTTTGTTTGAAGGAGAAGTGTTAATTAAAACTTGCAAGTAGGCCAGTCCGTATCCTCAAACAAGCTATTCCTTTAGCTTATTGAGTCTTACTTCTTCTGATACCAATGCTCTGCACTCTGCTTGATGTACTCCTGGTGCTCTGTGGCTATCAGCAGTGAATCTGAACTGGGGACGTTCTAACTACGTGGACTGCAACGATGCTCTTTTCTTGTTCTGCAGAATACGACAGGCTTGTTTTATGTTGGTTCTTCTAAAAATTCAACCCAAGTACACAGTACTGCATTCCTGTTGTTTCTGAATGATTGTACATCAGCATTTATATTATGAAACAAGCAGAGCTGGTATTATGGAATATAACCACTGAGTGACTTGGTATTGCTGCTGTTTTTTGTAGTGTCCAGGACTTGGTAAAAGACTTAAGTCAGTGGCTTTAAAACTGAAATATTCATACCTGCTTACGATACTGGCAGGTGGGTGAGGTTAGAAAAGGAGTGCACTTCTCTGCAGATCCACTAATAGGGCTGCAACTGAACCAGACCTCCGAAGTGGGAGTGAGCCTTTCCATGAAGTTAATAAAACTTTAAAGCCAGAAGGGTAGTCTTTAATCATTTAGCTAGACTTTGTTCAACGAAGGAGAGAGATTTCACTCCACGGGTTGCCTTCAGTGAAGTGCAAGTGACTGCTGCAAGAGAAGGCTGTCTTTAGTTTTCAGAAGATGTTAAAAGGTAGCTTATGTACCCTTAGTAATTTAAATGTATTTGTAATAATTGGCTTCTGAGCCCAGACTACGAAAACACAAAAGACTGAAAACTCAGCACTGACTTTATTTAAACAGTCTTTTCAGGGCACAAAACTCTGCTCTGCTGCCCATGCACAGAATTCTTGGGAGCCATATGTTTCTTCAGTGGAGGAGAGCAAACAACAATCATTTAAGTTTCTCTATTCATATAGATGAATGACTAAATATTTTTCTATCATATCAGTTATCAGATTTGTATGTTCAATCTGTGTGTGTTTATATATTTATAAATATCAGTGAAAACRGGAAAAATGCTATATACACATCCTTTCCTGTTTATGACTTAAGTCACTTAATACATGCCTGGAGTTGATTACAAGGTGTTTGGGCTCTTAATGTTACTGAGTGCGGATTCCTGTTGTTTATGGATAGGCTTTGGGGGGAATAGCAGGTGGAAAAGTGAATGTAAATAATGGGTGGATTCTACAGCAGTGGGGTTTGTAGGAGAGGATACACACTCCTGTCTTCTAAGAGCCCAGGGTTTCTCACTTCACACCCATGAGAATGGGAACAATGTAAAACCAGGGCTTGAAGAGGTGACCCAGAAATTGTGTATGTACCCCTGAATCTAAAGACTAGCTGTGTAATTYCAAGCTGGAGCTGGTTTCACTAAGATGGTTTCTGACTTCAGAAAGTTGTAAGCGTACATTAGATGCTTTGGACCCCTCAATTTCAGTGTATTTTTTTTGTTGTTTTTTTTTTTTAAGCCGAAACTATTCCTCTAGCAGAAAACAGTGATTATTTCTTTATTTAACTTTTCACGGAGTGGACAATAACTTGCTATTCTCTCCCAGCGGTATGATCAGGTTATGTTAAAGTTGCTGAATGAATATTCCTGCTGGGGATCTGGATGAACAGCCGAGGGTACCAATTTTGTTTTCTCATGACTTTTCTCACAGCTATGACACTTGGGTTCATGCTAATGAAATAGATGCTGAAATTGAGGATCCTCCAATTCCTGAAAAGCCATGGAAGGTAAGTCTCTCTTTAACAGTTCCCCAAAGTTATTACTGTATGTCTCATTTTCAGGTGCTACTAGGTAGATGTTTTAAAGCGCTGCTGAATATCAATAGCTGTATTTCCATCTRTGTGGAAAAGCAGAATGATATTTTTAAGGCTGTGATAAAAATGTCTAAAAGGTTTCTTTGGGTGGGGGAATTACACCACTGAAAAACATTTTTGTCAGTGAAAAGGGGAGAATAATGCATCCCCGTTAATGACAAAATAACTGGTGATTATTTTAGCTTGACTTATGTGTTTTGTATTAAAGGTAACTCCTTTCCCTACTGCTGAAGTGCAGCCATCTCTGAGATGAAACCTGGTAACTCATTATTTGGGCAGGATGCCCTTATACACTGTTTAAGGAGAGGAAGTCGGGAAAATACTGTATCTTCGTGATGTTTTTGAAACAATGTTATTAGAGAAAATAATCTAGTTAGAAAACTGAGGCTACCACACACGTATTACAGGGCTTAAAACTTTTTTTTTCTGCAAAAAGTTCATGTTTTAAAGACTCACAAATCAGTATTTTCATCCTAAGCTAGCAGGCTACCTTGCTAAYAGAGGCTATATGTACTGCTGGGCCCTTTCTTCAGGATACAGCATGTTCAAATGCATCGTGCAGCCAAACTATTTGCTGACCGCAGCCTGCCTGGGTCACTGTGGATCGTGGATCTTCTTCCCTGTGCGCGGCAGGGCTGAGGGAAGGGCAGTCTGTCTTCCCTGAGCAAGGCAGCCTGGAGCCCTGACCCGTCCGCTCCATCCTGCTGTGACGTGACGTCTGGAGACCGGCAGTTCAAGCTGTCGAAGTTCATGAAGACTCTGCTGGAACGTTTTTTTTTTTTTGAAGTTCTGAAGGAAGAATTATGTTTGGTAGTCTGCTCGCATGTTGACATCAATTCAGTATTTTGCTTACAACTTAAAGAGATGGCTTTTAGGATTACAAATCTTGTTTTAATAGAAAATTTTAGGATCTCTTTTCTTTTTTTCCTGGAATGAAATGGCATGGCAATCCTAGGTTGAGCTGGGTTTTGCTTGCTGCTGTGGATTAATGTCCAGTGTCATCTAGCTTTTTGTTGAACAGCTTTCGTTTTTTCTGTGGCTGCTTCAGAGATGTGAAATTGAATCACTGCATTGTTGGAGCTGTTAAGTTCCCTTTGAAAAGTGTGTAAATTCTTTTTTAAAACAACACTTTTCTAGAAAAGTAATATCTGAGGGGGAAAAAAAACATGCTACAATATAGAACTGGCCAAAGTATTAGCTTCTTTAGAAGAACAAATCTGAATTTTGAAGTCTATGATACAGTTGAAATCTTGCTATTCTCTTTGAAATACTGTAAAGGCAACTTATTGCCAGCACTTTTGGGTATGGTCAGCCAAACCTCAGCTCAGTTTGCCAAGTCCTGCCCCCTCACCCTGCCACTCCACCCCAGCTCCATGGTCACACCGGTACGTGAAGCTCTTGAGTTGGTTTGCCTTGGCTCAGTCCTGATGTAAAAGCYGGTTTCTGTATGCTCTTAGTACAGTGCACAGTTCAAATTTCTGGATTTGACTAAATTTGCCAAATGCACTGAGACTGCTTAAAAAAAAAAAGTAGTGTGCGAAATGCAGCTGTCACTAGAGTCATAACCAACATGAATGTCTAAGAAAACCTGCAGGTGACTTCAGAATCCCAGGGTGTCGCAGCTCACTCTTCTTATTTGGCAAGGTTTGGTTTGAATGGGAAAGCTGTTCTTAACCGATGTCACTATGATGAAAAAGAATCGGCATTTCTCCGTCTGTGGAAAGCTTGAGCGCTCAAACCAACAGTGGCAGCTTTACTGAGATTCTTCACATGACTTGTTTTCTTTGTAGCAAAATGGTTTGTCTTTCTGATTTAGTTCATTGCAAGAAAACAATACAAAATAGTTATCAAACAGCACTAAATTTTACTTTATTGTCCTATTATTGGACTTGCTCTTTTATACGTAACACGCAATGTTGTTCTGTGTCTCTGTTGCTGATCTGAATAGGAGAGTTAAAAGGGCAATTCGGGTCAGAAAACAATTTGATTTCTGTTCAAAAGCTACTCATTCCAGGTAGCTATTTATGAATAACTAGAACACATATGCTTTTTGTGTATATGTGTGTACATATAGTATTGAAGAACAAGAATCGATTTTTCTTGTTCAGCTGTGTAAGCTAAAACTTTATTTGAAGATGGACATTTTACTAAGTCAACATGGTAAATCCTTTCTTTTCAAGGTTTCCTATTTTTTTGTGTATTTTGTTTGTATCAAAGTATACTTGCTAAGGTGATCGGTCTTGTACTTGAAAGATTTTGGTGGTAATTTTCCACATCTTTGGGTGCTGTACTCTTTAATGCAAAGCCATTGTCCTGGCTGTGAGAACTAACCTCACGCCTTGGAAGGCTTAAAACAACTGAAGAACAGGCATAGGATTCAGTAGACTTATTTTGGGTGTATCCATCCTGTAGTGCATTGCCTTATGTGGTCCTCATCTCATTTAGTATACATGAAACCATTATGAGATACTCAGACCTTCAGACCTTTGTAACCAAACTTGCAAGTATTTCCTTCATCTTACTAGGTCTGTTGTGGAGTGATTTTGTTTGTTTGGTTTTTTGTTTTGTTTTGTTTTTCCAAAAAACATCAGCATATTGATATGTCCATCTGTTCTTTAGGTTCATGCCAAGTGGATTTTGGACACAGACATATTCAATGAGTGGATGAATGAAGAGGATTACGAGGTAGATGAGAACAGGAAATCAGTGAGTTTTCGACAGAGAATCTCCATGAAAAACGAAGAGGTAAGGTGCTTCTCTGCTTAATGAGTGACCCGTTGATACATTAATATTCTTTCTCTCTGCATAAGTCAATTCTGGGGCTCAAAGCCGCTAAAATTAGGCTAGTCGAACGGTGTCTGAGGTATCCACGATAACACAACCTAGTTTCATTTTCTTCTGACATGCCTGTCTTTTATCCCAAAGTATAATTATGTCTTTTGATCCCCTCCTGCCCCTGACATAAGAGATAATACCCACTCTGTGCTTTCTCACAAATGAAAGCATGTGGTACRTTAAACAGAAACAGTTAATTTGATTTCCAGATTCTCTGAACCAAAATACTTGTTGAGACTAATTTTTGTATCCCTCCCAATGCAGGGAGTTAGTTAGGACTCTGAAAACACATTCATTTTTCCTTGAAGTCAGGCTACTCACTGGGAAATCCTGATGGATGGACTAAAGTCAGAAGTTAGCATTTGAATCACACCGTTTTAAGAGCACAGTTCTTAAGTAGATAGCCATAGCAGCGGCTAAGGGATGGCTGTAGAAAACTTAAGGCATTTCACATTAGCAAATGGAAGTATTCTGGAGCTGAATGTGGTGCTCGGTGTGATATTATTGCATTTAGCCTCTTTGTTTTAGGATGTATGAAGGAAGACTGCAGCCTACTGAGTTTCAATAACTGTAGAATTTGGGATGAGCTAATAACTTCACTTCTCTAACAGCCTGTACGTAGTCCAGAGAGGAGAGACAGGAAAGCAGCAGCAAGTACAAGGAAGAGAAAGCATTCTCCCTCTCCTCCTCCCACTCCGGTGGAATCGAGAAAAAAGACAGGGAAGAAAGGGTGAGTGTCTAACTCATGGAAGATGAGGCTAATTTTGCTTGAAGAAGTGCTTGTGGAAAGGTCTGTCTCCTTTCTCGCTTGCCTCACGTTACATTGCAGTGGTATAATTATTTCTGCAGTAATTTGTGTGATTTTTTTGTTAGTGCAGTATGCTTAATTTCTCTATTCCGCTGTAGAAATTTATTGCCTGCAGGTGGAGGAGAATCTGGTGCAAGTCATCATGTTACCTGTGTCTCAACGTCGGGGTTCTCATTACTGCATTGAGAGTAGAGCTTGTCAAGTGAAAAGTTGCACTACTGCTTCTAAAATAATTCAGACTCCTTGAGTTCTGTTAGTGCAAGCATGTAGTACACGCGCACTTTTTAAAGCCCTGTGAGTCACTGCATTTAATTGAAAAAGATTATTTTGTCTACATAACTAGGCATTTTTAAAGCCCACTTTTCAGATGTGACTTTGTAATGGAGTAGCATTTGCTAATTACAGGTGGCCTAAAATAAGGTTTCTCTCTCTTTTTTTTTTTTTTTTCATTCAGTGCTAGCTTGATCTTTAAAAAAGGCTTACAGATGATAGAGGGGGAAAAAGCTTTTAATTAATGGGGTTTGTGTGTGGATACAGAGGGGAGCATATTTTCTAAAACTAAAAATCCAGGTGTCGTTTAACATGGTAGTTCATGAGGACCTAACAAAATAGGACTGGAAATTCATCAGAATTAGTTGATTGAATAATTCTTTTTTTTTTTTTTTTTTTTGTCTGAAATGTTAAGTCTTAGTTGGACTCTATAAGTAGAGGCTTAGGTAATTCTGCCTCTGTTCCCAGAATGGCCTCCTTGGCAAACTAGACTTGATTGTCTAAGACAACTTTTCTTTAAAAGAAAATGGTCTTGAAATGGTCTGTTGCCTCTTCTGTTTTGTGCAGCAGATGCCCTTATTGAAACTTTAAAAAGGACAAATGTAGGTGAATCACTAGTCCGTTGAATCTCACTAGTAGGCAAGTGCTGCCAACATATCAGAGACGATTTTGAGTTGGAATTAAGAATTTATACGATGTTGCTTTGTAGTGTTGAAACAATAGGAAAAGACTGTTACTTATTTGAAACTTATTTTTTTGAGAGGTATTTCTGTGTTGGAATCTGATTAGAGTGCAAAAGGTGCTCACTAGCCTCCTCTTAAATGTTACTTCATCTTAATAATATTCAGAGAAGCTTTTTCTTTAACTTGTCAGCACCATTTTCTACAGCGCTCTTGCTGTCATAAAAGTATTTTGACCCAATTCTTTAAACCTGAGATCTGATGAAGACAAAAGTCGAGAACCTTGTGACGGTTGCAGCTGCAGAGGCTTTGTGTATTGTCTGTTTTAGACAAGCAGCCTTATATGGGAAAAGGAGAGGGCAGAAAGAAGAAGATGAGCAAGAAGATCTTACTAAGGACATGGAGGACCCCACACCGGTTCCCAACATAGAAGAAGTGGTACTTCCCAAAAATGGTAAAATATGTCTAGACTGCAGTTTTTGAGTGTTAAAACAGTTGCTTAAACAGCATAGTGAAAATATGCGTGTATTTTATCAAAGCCCTGGGATACTCTATGGCTTTGGGGTAGGATGATTCTGTGCCCATCTAAATTTTAACTAGTCAAGATTTCAAATTTGACCGCTGTGCTAAGAAGGGTAACAGATTCACCTTCTTTTGTTTATGTTTTTGAAATACATTTAGGAAAATCCACTTAAATGTTTAGTTATGCCTATTTTAGGATTGCTCTTGCTCAGCATGCTGAGATCATGTCATTTTGGAGTACGGAGTTTTCTGGAGCAAAAGCATAGCATTGTCAAGTACCCAAGATAACCAAATCAAATTAGGGGAAGCTCTGGCCTAATGCCTAATGCATTCAATTCTTAATCCTTTTCAGCAAAGTGTTTATCTGTACAATATCTATACAGTATCCGTTAAGTGAAGAGTAGGTCAGAAGTATAATGGAATTCCTCTTTGTCGGTCCCTGATGCCAAACTATTTTGGGAGTCACACTGTTTAATTTTACCTGTTTTGAACTTGCATGCAAGACATGTAAGAGTTGTTAAATGCTGTGCAGGTGGGAGGAGTACAGTACTTGGTCCACGAAATGCGTGAATAAAGGCTGCAGTGTGTTCGGAGCTGAAGTTGCAGAGAAACCAAACAAATGATCTGTTGTGCTGAGACTGCGTAGATCAGATGAAATCCTTTGAACTGCAAAGATATGACCAACAAAATAACCAACTCTTTATTTGCAAGATAGTCTAGCTGCTGCATGCTAGATTTTGTGATAATTATATCTTATTAGGTTGCTCATCAGAATTTCAATCTTGCTTTCTTTTGTAGTGAACCCAAAGAAAGACAGTGAAAACACGCCTGTGAAAGGAGGAACAGTAGCAGACCTAGGTAAAAGAAAAGTGTCTTACAGTAAAGTCGTGTTTGCAGATAATAGAATAAATATTTTTAAATCTCTCCATCTTAAAAAGAATCTGTAATTCCAGTCCTTTATTTAATTATTTCAGTTTCTATATGCATCCCAGCTGAAATATAGTGACTCTGTTCCCCTTTTGAGGCTCTGTTCCTCCTTAGGCATCTTTTTTTTTTTTTTCTTCTTCTTCTTTTTTTCTTCTCTCATACTGGGAGTCAGGGTAAATTACAGGTTCCCTGAGCTTTGCTAAGCTTTTGGCATAAGAGATCTAAACTAGTCTCCCATATCCTATTATACAAGACTGCATTTAAGGCACGGGGCCAGGCAGTAATTAATTATGGATTCCCAAGTGTTGAAAAATTCTAATTATCCTTGGTCTGTATTCCAGTTCTTGTCTGTTCCCTTGTCTGGGATAGCTGAGTGCCTGCATAAAGATGGGATTGTCTTAATGATGTGCTGTCTGTTTTACTTTCCTCCTCGCTTCCCTCCCMAAACAAATATCCTTTCTGATTAAGCAGTTGTGTTGCTAGAAAGGCTTAGGAGTAATCAGATGCATTTTATTAATTTAACTGTCTGTTTTTGCCTTTCAGATGAACAGGATGAGGAGACGGTGACAACTGGAGGAAAGGTAACAACAGCCATTCAGTGCTGAGCTGAGCTTGGTAGAAACTGAGATCATCTTGATTCAGAAGCTTACAACAGTAATGTTTAGTAGTGTATAAGATTAAAATTGGTCACTGGTGGGAATGTCTTTTTTTATTATAAAAATTCTACCCTTTGTAGCTTAAAAAAATGAAAGTGTGAGATTATTATGCATTTTTAAATCTAGTATATTAAAAATGAGGATGAGGAGACAGATGCGAAATATTTTGCTAGACTTTTGAAAAGTTACTTTCTTTAGGTTTCAGGACTAAATCTAAACCCTAGGTAGGTTTCCTGATCACTTTAATAGAATTGCCTGAGTAGCTTCTGTACTTAATTGCGTTGTTTGTATGCCAGGATCTATTTTTAACAGCTTGTCTAGTAAGGTGGCTTCCTGATCATGCAGATAAGAAAAGATCACATCTAYGTTAGGTTCGCACAATTGCAGGCCTGCATAGACATAGGTGCTTGGATGTGTTCTTAGCTGCAGACATCCATTAAGAAAATCTGACTTTCTCTCCATACCGATGGACTTCTAGTTTTACTAGATTTCAGCTCATACATCTGATTTGCATATGCATTTTCAGAAATGTTCTGTACCAAACAGGCTTTTTCTTTTTCTTAGTTTTTGCCCTTCATCTGTTTCTCTGTTTAGCAAATGTAGTTTAAGAGGAGAAGGGTGTTGGAAGTTAAGGGGATTGAGAGGAAGGACTTCTTTTCTTAATAGCTATTGGCAGCTCACTAAAGAGATTTAGAACAATTCCTTGTTGTCTTTAGGGGAATTCAGTTCCCCAAAACAATACTTGGTTGGTATCAAAGACTCTTAAGATCTTTCTTTAGGGACTGCATTGTTTTTAAGTCTGTTTTGTTTCTCTTGAAATTTGGCTAGATAAGTGATTCAATCAGAGAGCATTAAACGTTGAGCTGCCTATGGTAGGATATGGAGATCAAGTATTGCTCTTTGTTCAAATTGTGCAAAAAACTTGGGCCAGTGAAAGCTTTAAGAATTGCCACTGCATACGGTTCACAGGGATCTCTCCTGGTGCAGTCTTACCTTTCAGTGGGCAAGGAATGACTTCTTTACGCTATCAGTGCATGTGGCCCATTCATCAGTTTTGTTTGCTTTCATCTCAGAACATCTTGCATTTACTGTATTCCTAGCAGTCTTCCAAGGAAACATCTGCCCTCTCTGTTATAACTTCTGTGATCTGTTATCGTATTTCTAGTATAAAAGGTTTGTCCACTTTGTATAACCAACAAAGCATATCCGTACTCAGTGTCCGAGCTTTCACAGCATTTGACTACAATTCATCATATCAACTCACTAACTTAAGAGACTATAGTTTGAATTCTGTTAAAACCAATATCAGATGTTGTGCCTGGACCTAGTTTTACTTCACTGGACAGTTCACGAGTTAGAATCGTCATCTCTCTGAAGATCTCTTCYTCTGAGATGTTTGCAAAATCAGATTATTTGCTGCAGTAGCCTGTTCAGGACAGTAGGAGAATTTCTTTACCAGTGTTGCCTAATGATAGCTTCTGCCACCTTGAACTGTCTCCTTTYTCTAGCTGTACGTAAAATGCTTACCTAGCAGCTGCTACAACACACCACCAGTCTGCTCGGATTTTTAACTATATTTCTGCTCTTGATGGTATTGAAGCTTAAGAACCTCATATTCTTTTCCTCTGCACCCACCACCAAACCTTTTTTCTGGCTTAACAAAACACTCCTAATCTCTGCTAAGACTATTCCTTCTGTCATCTCTATTGAAAGGATACCTCAGTATTGCCTCTGCTGGAAGAGTTGGTGACTTCAGACCTGGCATGCTGTACAGGATATATGGATAACATCCATCCGTCTTTATCCAGTGTGATCTTGGAACTTTTACCTCAGATCTGTAAAACCTTCCAAATTCTTTCCTAAATCCCCACACTGAACACAAAGGAATCCCTTTAAATATTGTAAGAGTGGAGTGTGTTATTCTTCCACTGGACTGAATGGAGACACCGATTCTGAAGCTGTTCATATATCTTATGAAGTAATCACAGTTAGTTGTTTTTTTTTCTGCTTAACAGGCAGTTTTGCAAACAGACTTCCACAGGCCACCTCAGAGCACACTTACATTGGTAAAAATAAATCCATTTATTGCTTAATAGTATCTCTCTTAGCTGTCTTATTTTCCAGGTTTCAAACCTTTTTTTGTCCTCGAGTAAGTAGAGTGTCACTGATGGACTTCGCTATCTTCTGAAGTGTCTGGGACATGTTTGCCTCWCACTTTCTAAGCGAGGAGATAGTAACATTAACCTCCTATTAGAACTCGAAATGTTAGCTTTGGCAGGTGCAGTTTTTCTCACTCATATTAATGGATGGTGATTAAATACCCAGTGATAACTACTGTCAATGTTAAAATACTTCCTACTGCCCGAGTCTGCTCTAAGAATCAGAGGGGATGCCCCCTGCGCCCCCCAGGATTATTACCAGTTCATGCCATGCCTCGGTACCCATTCTAGCCCTACAMGTAAGTGGGGGTATACTGCCATTATTATTCCCCTTCAGGAAGAACCAAGTCCARGCAGAGAGAAGCTATCAAACACAAGCAAGCTCATGGGTACTTTCACCTTCCAAGTGAAAACAAGTACAAGAACACACACGGTTACAATTTGAACTTGCTGTGTCTTCATCACAAGAGTGAAACACCCAGGACCAGCTTTAAGATTGATTAAAGTGAGTTTATGTAAGCAAGAATTTAGGSTAGCCAGAAGCAGTTTTTTTAGAAAAGAAACTCTTACAGCTGACAAGTGTCTTCCAGTAAAGYTAGGCAAAGTAGTGAATCTGTTTTCTTTTAATATTCTTTTGAGGAGTAAGAGTTATGGTGTCAGCATCTGGAGATGGCAGSAGGAGCTGGGCAAAGAGCTTGCAAAGTAGTCTGGATCAGTGCTGTATTTATTACATGTGGTTGCAGTATGCTGTAAATTGAAATGCAAAGAAATAATACTGTGGTYAGTGCATTTAATTTTATAACCAGGACATGGAGCATGATCTAACTGTAGTTATGTATGTCCTTGAGGTCTGAGAAAACTGGCTACGTAAAAGAACTTCCTATTGGCTTTACACTTCCTTTAACTTCTTTTTAAGAACACAGATCACACTTTCTCTGATTCCTGAGGCTTYCCCAGCTGACCAGAGATTTGCATAAAGAAAAGTTTATTCTTCCCAGGATGGAAAAGTATTTGTTTTGGATTAACKTTTTGGTGGTTGAGAGTTGTTAGGCGTCTTTGTTCTTGCAACCTATTAACCATTATATTCCCCCAATGATACAGGAAGATGAAGATCCTAACAAAGGTGATCAAAGTCGATCAATTGATCCAGGTGAAGATAACGTCACAGAACAAACCAACCACATCATTATTCCAAGCTATGCATCATGGTTTGACTACAACTGGTAAGAAAGTAATTTGGGATTGGAGGAAAATTTAGTCTTGGAGGTTGGTTGTTTCTTATAATAACTCAAGCTGAGAGCTGAAGGAAAGTACCTTTTGGGTCTAGCTCCCATGTTATGGGGCCAGACTCTTCTCRGTGGTGCCCAGCGACAGGACGAGAGACAACAGGCACGAACTGAAACACAGGTAATTCCATCTGAACACAAGAAAACATATCTTTACTGTGAGGATTGTTGAACTTTGGAACAGCTGCCCGGAGAGGTTGTGGAGTCTCCATCCTTGGAGATGTTCAAAACCTGAGTGGACATGATCCTGAATAAAAATATAAACAAACCACTGTCGGCAGCCCTGCCAAGCTGCAAGTTTCTTTAATGTGTCCAGTCATAACTAATCTAAAGCAAGATGAACAGTACTTCCGACACTCTTTGAACTGCCTTTACTGCTTTGCTTATCTGATGAAAAAATACTTAAATTTCAAAGGGTCATGTGAGAATATTAGGATATCCAAAAAGCAACCCTTGCTCTAAATGTACTCCATCGAGATGTGCATTTTAAGGGTATGTAGAGTACTCTGGAAGATTACGTTCAGTATTGAGCATCTGACTTGTGTGTTGTTTTTACAGTATTCATGTGATCGAACGTCGTGCTCTTCCTGAGTTCTTCAATGGAAAAAACAAGTCCAAGACTCCAGAAATGTAAGTCAAACATGTAAATATAGGCATGTAACGGTTCAGCAAGATAGATAAAGGAGCTTTCAATGTCAGGAATCCTGTAGTCACTTCAGTTGTACGTGTGTTAATCAGATACTGTTTCCAGGTGCATGAAAGAAGCAAAGAGCGCCTGTACAACCACTTCCTGTAGATTGATAATGGCTGTGTTTTACTGTAGTATAGATAAAACTTGTAGATATCAAAGTAATAGCTAGGAGTAGGTATCCAGGAAAAACAAAACTATTTTCATTTGAGTCATATTGAAAAAACTTTTTTTTTTCCTGTGGAATGTGACATGGTAATCTTTTGTAGACAACTGAAAAATTCCTTGGTGCTGTAGAAACTTATGATCCTCCTTACTTTTCTTTCTCTCTTGTGATTACACACTGTATTTTTGAGACTCAAGAGTTAGAATAGCAAGTTTCTTATAGGAGGCTGTGTCAGAATATCAAATAGATTTTCCGTGGTTATATGTGGGCTAAGTGTTTATTAGATAGTTCCCTGGGCAGCTGATGGGTAATTCTGAAAGAGCAGTTGAGGGCCAAAGAATGACTCTTAGTTAGCACTGGCTTGAGATGTAGAGAAATGTTAACTTGTCTTTCAAATATTAGGTAGTCTGATTTAAATTAGAGAGCTGGGGTTGTGCATTGCAGGAAGAAAAAATTTTTATATTACCGTAGCAAACCATCTAGTGACTTTTAATTCTGAACTTATTAAGTCTGGCTGGAATTCTCTGAGTTGAATTTAGGTCCAGGTTTGTACCTGTCTCATCTCCTTATGAGATCTGGTATCTACTGCACAGCTTCAGCAGTTCTTAATTCAAAACTATACAAACACATTTGTTTAAACTGCTTCAGGAAAGCTGTTAAAATGCTGAATACAGTCTTGAAATAGTGTAGATTTTTCCATATATAGAATAATAACTTCTGATCTGACTAAGAGATGTAACAAGATGAGACAGTGATTTTGCATCAGAACGCTTATCTTGAGAATCTACAGCTCGCCCTGCAAGCCTAGAATGTGCGTTAGTAAAAGCACGTCTCCCCTCCTTCTCTGAAAATCTTCTGTTATAACAGTAAACTTAGTTATTCAGAGCAATCTTGAAATGTGGATTAAAGAGAGATTGTTCAAATGCCTAATGTTGACTTTGTGGTTRTTTTTATTAAAACCATAATCCTGAAAACTAAGTTCACAAAGAGCTTGTAAATCTGAACACCATTGTATATCTGTTCAATGTGGACCATGGAACTAGGCTAACTATGTTCAGTTTCTCCTGGTATCAAACCTTGGACTAGTTGCAAAGCAGCTTTGGGCAGAGGGAAGGGGGTTAATGCAGTTTTTTGAATGAACTACTAAATGAACCATTTTAGATGTCTACTCAGTACKTTGTGTCCGTATCTGCAAAGCTGTGTATTTTTCATACACAACAGTTCTTCAGACTAGTTTTTCCTCAGTTTCTTCTTAGTGCAGCTGATACTGTTAATGTCCTCCTGTGTTGCTCTTCCAGTAGGTAAACAAGACAAACTTCAAATATAGAGTGTTCTTGTGCTTTAATCTCCTCTTCTCAAGCATGACTGATATTTTGTGAGGCTTCCAATCGAATCTTGAGGCAGAAATTTAAAAACTCAACTTCAGCCTGYTGAGGACTGCTCTATATCAGCTCATGTAGGAACAACTCAGTAAAAGTTAACTAAAAGGGAAGGTAGCAAAAGCTCACAAGCAGATAGCTTGGTCTCGTTGTGTGCTCTCAACTCACATTTATTACAGGACACTATTTCATTGCTGCTTTTTTGCTTATTTAAATAGTCAAGTGTCTAGAAATTCTCTTAATATTGAAAGATATTTCTCAGCCTGCGATAAGTTCAATTTGGTTTTTGGTCCAGTTTGCTTTCAGTATGCCACTTTCTTAGCATCTGGGGCTTGGGATGTAGAAAGTCTCATCGATTTCAAACAGTTCTTGTGGACCGTTTTGCAAGGAGTATACAGTAACATAATTTGCTGTATCCTTGCAACATGGAGTTGAAGGTTRAGCTAAACAATGGGTCCTGTATTTTGTATGAAGAACCCCTAAGTTGGAGAAGCATGAGTTTGATCAGCTGGGTATAAATTAGAGATTAGGAAAGGAAGATACGGAGTAGAAATGTTGCTTATCGCGCTTGAGATTGTTAAAGATAAGCATACGGAGCAACAGGAGCAGAGCCAGTAGAATTAAGGAGAGTGACCCCCTCCCGCCCCCCTTACTTAGCACTTGTTAAACTGTATGGAATACCAGATCCAGTTTTGGGCTCTCCAGTATAAGAAGGATGTCGATAAACATGTTCCAGTGCAGGGCCACCAAGATGGTCAGGGRACTGGAYGACATSTCCTCTGAGSAGAAGCYGAGGGAACTGAGCTTTCTCARCCTGGAGAAGAGAAGGATTGGGGGACCTAATTGTAGCCCCCAGTGCCCRCAGGGATGTTACTGAGAGGATGGAGCCAGGCTCTTTACGGAGGTGCGTGGCAGGAGGACAAGAAATAAGTCATAAACTGAAATATGGCCAGCTTGRAAAGGGAACATTTTCACTCTGAGRATGATGAAGCACTGGAGTARGAGCCCTWGGAGGYTGAGGAATGWAGAGCCTTGGAGTTGTCAAGACCTGGCTGGACAGAGCCCTAAACAACCTGGTCTGACTCCAGAGTTGACCCTGCTCTGAGCAGGAGGTTGGCATAGAGACTGCTTGAGGTCTCTTGCACRCTGAACGATTCTGAAGTCTGTAGTCTTTACCTTGCCACCTCTATCTGTCTGAGTGGCTGAGGTAACTGTAACTGCATCATAGTGATTCCAAAATGTTTGATACCGTGCTCCGAAAGATTTACTGCTCAGCAGCTTTTCTCTTTCGGGGTTTTCAGAACTTGGTGTTTAAGGCTGCAAACATTGAATTGTGAAGGAACACTAATCTTTCAAGGGTTACCAGTCTTGTTTCTAAAGCTGCAGACTTGAATAGGTATTAGGTAGTGTGATCTCTTAAAACTGGTGTTCGGGGGGGGGGCTGTGCTGCTGATGTGGTCAGTCTCAGAAGTCGTGGAATCCCGTGCTTCCTTTTTCAATTGAAATCAAAACATTTGAGCCTGCCCCTGGATGAAGCAAATTAGAGATTCTTCTTTTCCCAGCTTCTAGGTTATCCCAGAGGTGCATTTCTGCTGCTGTTTAGGGATTGTTAGGGGTAGTATGTGGTCTTGGTTTTGTGTTCTCTTTTTAATAAAGTAAAAACTGACTTCTGTGTGAATATGCCTACAGCTGCAGTGTTCAGGCTAGACAACATGCCTTACTTAAAAAGCTCACAGAGGTTCATTCTTGTGACAGTAACGCCTGGGGGGTTCGAGAATATCTCAGAAGGGATTTTATCTAAATACTAGTTGACTATCTTTCTTGCTGTTAACAAGTTTTAGCTGATGGGTCATGTCGTTGTTCAGAACAGATTCCCTTCAGGATAAACTTTAGATAAACTTTAGTTCCAAATGTAATTCGGTCAGAACTGCACGTGTGGGATTTTGGCAGGAACGTGTCCTTGCAGTGTCCATCTGCTTACGTCTTGCCTTTGAAAGACGCAGCATTTCATTCTCTGTATGGTTTACGTTCTTATGTACTGGGTACTGGCTGCTTCTATACACTGCATATGGGACATCCCCATCTGGAATTTTTAAAGGGGGGAGGCAGAAATCTGCTTACAATATGCTGTCTTGAACATGTCTTTGCATAGGATCCTCACTTATACTTGCTGGCAGATTGTCGTTTACATGGAACAAAATCAGTTCTAGCAATAATTTTGATTTTTTTTTTCCTCTGAACAACTTATTTTGAAAAGTATTGGTCAATTCCAGAAACTTAATGAAAGAGATTGAGAAGTAATGTCTACCACCCAAGAGATGAGCAGGACCCCAAAAGCTGCTTGCTTGGAACTGTTGTGCACTGAGGTGTGGAGCTCTCACAGGGGGTAGTTTGCACTTTGGCTGATCCCAGCTCAGTGGGTAGGAAGTGCTGCACTAGCTTCTGAGTAGTCTTTACCTCTGCTTTTCAAAGAACTTGTCTTCTCCATTTTGTTTTTCTCTCRCCTTTGCTACTGAATTTTTTTTTTATGCKKGAAAAGTCTGCATGTAGAAACAGTGGTGTTCCATCYGATGTACTTCTSTTGTTTTTCTGTGCAGTTTGTTCCTTCCAGGCTCTCAGATGGGATTGACCAGGATTATTTGGCATGTTTCCCTTTTAAGGGCTGACCCTATTATTTTTTTTTGCAGCTAGCTGTCTGTGGAGCGAGTCTTGGTTAGTGTCCAAGGTACAGCTGTAGTCGCAGAGTGTTTTGGAGTGGTGTAAAAGAGACAATTGAGGTTTGGCTTGTTYCCACTAAGGAGCAATGCCTGTCTTTTAGAAATTTGTAACCGAAGTGCAATGAGGAGGTGGTTTTCTATATATTTCTGATCTTGGCGAGTAGCATGCRTTAGTAGCAGAGCTGCAGAAAAGGCATGAGAGTAGGTGCTTACTTCCCTCTTTGTACTGGCAGTGCTGGAAGAGCAGATGTTTCAAGGAGTTTTCTTTTACTTTCTGACACATCTGGTGCTAGACTTGTTACTGCCTCTTTTGGTCTAACTTTCAAAGTTGTCAAGGTAGCAATCCGAGTTCTTTAATTGTGAGTTTTACTTGCCCACAACTATTTGTGTGATTTGCAATTTAAGCCTTCTTCGGTGTGCCGTTAATCCAAATACCAATAAAATTCTAATGGAACAATCTGAAGGGGAAGGGTCGTATTCAATATATTAAAAAAAAATTAAATTCTGCTTACCTATTGCTTTTGATGATAATTGCTTGTTAATAGATTTCACCCCCCAAAATTAACTGCAAGTGTCTGCTTGTTGTTAGTAATGTAGGTGTTTGGAAAGGAGGAGTCCTAAAATACGTACTTTAGAATTGTAGACATCAATGTACAGCATTAACTACGTATCAATTGTCTTTTCTTTCAGATATCTGGCTTACCGCAACTTCATGATTGACACCTATCGCTTAAACCCTCAAGAGTACTTGACTAGCACTGCCTGCAGAAGGAACCTGACCGGAGATGTGTGTGCTGTCATGAGGTAAAAAAAAAAAAGCCGTGGGGGTCTCAGCCACCACCTTTAGCTCAACAGAAAGAGCAGCCTCCTCATAAGTGAAAATACTCCACTACGTTAAGAAATGTTTTAGCAATATTCATTGTGCTTCTGACTAGCAGACCATTTTCCCCTTTTATGGTAACCAAAACATTTTATACTATCCTTCATTTATAGCATTCTGTTTGCTGACTGAACCATGCTAGCAGGGTTTGGATCTTCACTCATTCAGTGATGTTTGGATTCTGCAGTTTACTTGATATGTGGAGGGTTTTTTCAGAATTTCCTGTTTTGCCGCTCAGTTTTGTCTGTTCTGTCTGTTCTGATAGTCTTAAACTGTGAGGCACAGCAGAGCCCTAGAATTTTGGAACTTGCTAAATGTAGATTCAGTGAAGAACAGTTATAGATAGATGAGGGGAGCAAAGCAATGGTTGTGTGACAGCCCTCATAATTCATATATTGTCTGCAAACGGTTTCATGTCTGCAGCCCTAGCTTTGCTTTGCCTGAATTAAGTAATAGTTCTGTTATCTGTAACTGAAAATGTCACATTTTGTTTTATATAATATGAAGTGAAACTATCAAGTCTGCATAAAGCTCATGCAATGTGACTTGTATTGCTATTTGTGATTAGTGAAGAGTTATAGGAGACTCTGGACTTGTATTTGATCCAGAAACTTGTTCTTAAAACTTCTTCCTTTGCTGTTTCCTTTCTGCAAGGGCAAGCATAAGCAAGGCTTTGGTCGATAAGATTCTAACTTGTCATGTTGTTTCACAGAGTACACGCTTTTCTGGAGCAGTGGGGTCTTATTAACTACCAGGTGGATCCAGAGAGCCGTCCCATGGCGATGGGGCCTCCCCCTACTCCTCACTTCAACGTGCTTGCTGATACACCCTCTGGACTTATGCCTCTCCATATCCGCACTCCACAGGTGAGCCCCGCGGGTGTCACTGCCGTATGTTGGCTTTAATTCTGGAAAGTTTGTAGCTCCAGCCAGTGTCATGTAACATCTAGAAAAACTTATACATGTTTTGCTGAAATGTTCCCTTCTTTCTTGTCCATCCAGGCTGAAAGTTTCAGGTAATCAGATTCTCTACTCTTTCTCACTGTGGAGAATGATCATACACTTACTACTCTCCAAACACTGCTAGCATTGTGTGCAAGTGGTGTTTTATAAAGATATCTCTATAGAGTCATCTTCGGCTTTTTTATTTAGGCCGTGTTCTATTTAACATTGGTCTGAAAATTTGGAATAACTTTCAATTCCTGACCTTTCCCTTGTAACGTTTTTTCACAGGTTCCGGCTGCTCAGCAGATGTTGAGTTTTCCTGAGAAAAACAAAGAAAAGCCTACTGATCTGCAGAACTTTGGGCTTCGCACAGACATTTATTCAAAAAAGACCTTAGCAAAGGCAAGAATGCTTGGATTCCACCCTCCTACCCTCACCCTGTGGCTGTTATTGAGGTTTCTTTCACAACTGTCCCCCACTAGATGACAGTGACATACTTGTGTTGCTCTTCTATCCCTATTCTAGATTTCTTCCACCTTGCTGTAGGACACTAAGATACCGCACTCATAGTTGTGCTGGTTGCCTGATTTTACAGAAATAAAGACGCAGACTTATCCTGCGCTAGTCAATACTATCAGTCTCCAGACAATGAACTCTTGTTATGGTATCACATGTTGTACTTGAATGCTCGGAATCAACAAACTGGCAAATGATTCAGTGCAGAAACTGAGGCCTTTAAGCAAGGTCTTTAACTATCCTCTTTTCCCAGGCCAAGCAGGATTTCCCTGACTGAGAGAACCATTGCAAGGGACATCTTAGTATTGTCACTGCAATGTATTCTGTAGTTACGTAAAGCTGTGAGATACCATTGCGGTGATGCGAGTGACTTCCGTAGCCTGTTGCATTTCGCTCCTCCTGCTGCCTGATTATGGCGCAGGTGTCTGATGGTGCTTGGAGCTATCGCAGGAATGCCGGGTTACTGCTGCAGTGCAGCGTAGTGTAGTGCTGCAGCGTAGTAGTTCCTGCAGCCTGGAAGTCTGCAGTGCTCTGCCGRTTGGTGCCTCTCCTGGGCTGACATCAGGCTAATTCTGCATAAATGGTTTTTGCAAGTACAGTGTGTATTGTCCTAAGGGATCGTGAGATAACTACTAAAAATAAAGCAACAGTTTGAGAGATTAGCCTTTGTTTATAAAGGCTGATTCCATTATCACCTTTCATGGAGTGACTTTTTCATTTAGTTTAGAGAGGATTTATATATTCAGCAAATTCATAAATATGTTATTGGTTCTGCACTCTGATTCTGCTTACAAGCAGCTATAACAACAAACTTGAGCCGATTTACTTGCAGAAGTTTACCTCCTTTTTTGTTTTTTTGCATATAGCAGTTCTTTGTTTTGGCCATTCACGCCAGCCTGTTTAAGAATGGATCAGCTGGTGGATGGCTCACTTTTATTAATGTTCTCTATGGGTTAACGACCTATTTGAAATGCGCCTTGGGATGGGATATATTATTTATCCTAAATAACCCTTTTCCTTTTGGGGTGATTTTAAAACCGAGGCATCCAGTCTAGATAATGTTCCTTCTTAAGCAGGTGATATCTCCCRTTGTCTTTGTTTGCCACGTAATAGATTAGAGTGTTTGTAACCTCTGAGGTGAAATTTTCTCCAAGAGTTTTGTAAATTCTAGGAAATTGAGGAGCAGCCCRTCTGCTGGCTCTATGTGCAAGCAAAGATAGCTGGTAGCAAGGAGAAAAGCATACCAAAACATTTTGCTTTAGCTTGGAATAAAGAGGCGTCACAGGTTCCCGTAGACCCATTGGGAAGATGGGATCTGTAACCGCCCTAGAAAACTGTAGGAATACGCTTCCATGCATGCTTTAGCTATGTAATCATGCGAATTGAACTGCTGTATGAGATAACCAGGTATGGGTTAGCTGGAGTAAAAACGTGAAGAGTAGCTGTTTGAGTGTACTAAATCACAACAGGTTCTTCCCCTTTCCTCCTTAATGCTTTTTTTTTTTTTTTTTTTTTTTTTAAGTACTGTGCAAAGAAAACTGAATTTCACAAATTTTCTCCTATTGTTTTTGTAGAGTAAAGGTGCAAGTGCTGGAAGAGAATGGACAGAACAAGAGACATTGCTGCTATTAGAAGTAAGTTCATGAGAAAAAATGAAGGCTAGGAAACTGAAACACACAGGATATTACACATTTTAAAAATCTGCACATAGGTTAGTCGTTTTATTTGAAGCAGAATTGAATGGCATTCCCATGCTTTTACAGAAACGGGATAAGAGAAGCAAAGTTTATAGGGGGAGGTGACCTCTTGAGACCAGCTGATTTAGGTGGTGGAGGGGAGTGGCTGAGTATACAGGTATGCATGGCTGCTTGTTTGACTCTTTTGGTAATGTTTTTTAAACTGGTAAAAGTTTATAGGTGTCCCTCCAAACTTTATCTCATCATTCTCAGACAGTCATGGCCAGAAGAGTGCTACTACTGAGAAGAGATGGCGGTAACACCCGTGTGTTCATGTAAAGTCCCTCAGAGGTTCAACTCTATCTAATTTGTATCTGCAACCCAGAACTTAAGTATGTTTGCATAAACTCAGGAACAGATCTTGCAGTGCAGAGAGGCCTTTCATTACAAAGAGGATGCTAACATAAGCTGAAATAAATGCCCTTCAAGTGATGGTTTATCTGCCACAACGATGAGTGCTCTAATAATCTAACAAGAGGTTCTAATCTTCACAGGGTCCTGGCTTATGCTGTAGGGTGTATGGGAAGCTGCTAATATGCATTTTTGAAGTTTATTTAGCAAACAGATGAGTGTCGTTTTCTGCCGCTTGCCATTTAATAAGGGAAGATTGTTACTCAGTAGTCCTATACATGAATAGGAAAACTGAGCTGTGAACTTGTACTCGTGCTTGTTGCCACATAATCGTACTTGATGTGTTCTTTAAGCTTTTTCCTGAAGTCCATGAGGATTTGAATGTGGGATGAGTCAAATCATCTTGGTACTGTCRAAATGAGATCAAAGAACTGTTAGCACACTAGATCAGGCCTTTTCCCCAGATTGCTCAATCCAAAGCTCTTGAATGACGGGGTAATTCTCAGATGTCTTGAAACTTCAGTTTTGAAGGAAAACCATTACGTGAGGCGCACTGCATAAATACGTTCTAGTCTTTCTCACCGATATCAGGCCAACTTTGTTCTTYGTAGCGCTTTGTCAGAAGAATCATCTAGGTGGCCTGAAATAATGTGCCACTGCTTCTGGTAAGGGAGTTATCTGTTACCTAGCTGTTCTTCTACAGGAACAACTTCTTGTTGCAAAGGTTGGCTTTCTGCCCTTTTATGTAATTCAAGGTCCTAACAAAGTGGCAACCATTAGATTTAATATTAATAAGCACTACTTTATGCTGTACATCTGTGTTCAGTAATTAAAACATAAAAATGGACATACTTTTCTGTGCTTCGTCATAAACAGAAGAAGCTTGTACTCATTCATAGAAACATAAAATTTAAGTGAGGGAAAGACTAAGATGCAATGCCAAGATCCTGATTTAAATGAGTTTTTATGGTCTTGAATTTATCTTTCTGGTAGGATCAACTTCATTTCAACTCCAATTCATTCATTCTCTGAGAATATTATGTTAATCGTACTTGCCTTGTGATAGTTAATGGTACAATCCTCTTTTCCTCTGTTAAAAGAACTCCAGATTTTGTGTCCTTGCAGAGAGCGTAAAGAAACTGGAATGCTATTGTGTGATTGTTCTGGCTTTTTTGACTTTGTCTGCATCAGTAAACCCCTTCAATAGTTAACCAATTTCAAGAGGAAAACCCTGGGCAACAGACTGTGACATTGCTTGCCAGTACTCAACTTCTAATTTTACATATGGCTTTGCTTTTGTAAGTTAGCAGAAGTACCTGATCAGCAGCATACTTTGATTCAAGCTTCATGGATATGGAAGTATGTTCATTAAATAGCCAAAGCCTATTTTTTTCATGTTAGATTGATACATGCTGTTTAGCCCACGTTTTTATATCAGAATGTGAAAAATTCTGCTTATAGGGTAGAAACAGTTAAGATGTGGTCTATGCTGTTCTTGTATGGTGAAAGCATAAGACTAATATCTCAACACGCTGATTTCTTTGCTCACTAGTACTGATACTTAAAGTTCGTTCTTTTGTGTACTTGTAACTTACAGTCATATATGTGGCAAGAAGTAGCCTAATGAAATAATCCAGATTCCATACTTTTTTTGTTGTTTAAAAAAAATGCCTAAGTCTTGAGCTTGCAAATTTATTTAGTGCAAGTTTAAACTCGTAGCTTTTATTTGTTCTTCATTCTTCTTGGATTTGACCTGTGAATAAATCGGTAAAGAGAGTATATCAGTTCAAGCATAAGCAATTCAACTCTAATGAGCCAGCTCTGTCCAATGAAATCCTCAGGGTAGCTTTGGGCAAATATATGCAGTGAAGTTCCAAAGAATAAATCTTATCTAAAATAATTACTGTCCTTCTGCCTGTTGACTGAATGACTGGGGGGAGAAATCCTGTTTCCCTCCCAGAATCATCTTYCTTGCCACTGCTTCTCTGTATCCTCATGGAGTGCTGTTCTTGCAAAGTTGAGAGCATTTTCAGCTATTTATAGTAAGGACTACTACTGTGAGACTTAGTTGTATAACAAAAAAGTGACAAGTAATGAAGGAGAATGAGCAAAACCCACAGCATTGCCATTAAAAAAAAAAAAAAAGCAGCTGATCTCATGTGCCAGTGTAATTAAAAATAGATAGGCAGCGACACAGAGCTAGTAGCACTGCGATGAAACTGGGGAAAGCAAGATGAAGGCTGAGTGCTGAACAAATATTTCCTCGTGAGCCTGACCTAGTGGACTAAGGGGTTTCTCATTGCTTGAAACCCTTGCGCAAGACCAGACGGAGGCCAGGAGAGCAGCTCCGTGAGCAGCTGGGGTGCGTCGATCCCTGGGGTACGGGGTAGACGACCCAATGCAGTTTGTCCTTTGTTTGTTCCCTAGTCAAATCTATCTTTCTGTTGAGCTTTTAAAACCTTTCATGTTGTCGAGCTCACGCTCTTTCCATCCGGCTAACCTCTGCTGGAGCATGGCGATCCCTTAGCCTGGTACTTGCCTGTCTCATCTCACAGCCTGTGTTTTGAGGGAAGGGAAGGTACAGGGAACCGGTGGCCTCTGAAGATCTGCTGCGGTTTCTTCCCCTCTTCCTGCTGAACTTAAGCAGGGAGGCTTAGCTGTGAAAAAGGAACTTAAACTTCAGCCAGGTAAAGCTCAAGCACCCAGGTCAGGGTGTCAGAAAACTCCACCCGCTGCAGGCAGCTTGGTCTTTTTTCCTCTAATTTGTTCAGTGCCTATTGGATCTCTAACACTCCTGGTTTTTTTTAAACTCACCCATCCTTTCAGTTAGTCTCGTTCACATTTTTGAAAATGCTTCTCAACTTGCATTTTTCCCCAGTCAACTTTCAACAGCCGTGACATGTCACAGTGCCCTGTTTAGGTAGATCACTTTGTTTTGGAAGAGCTCTCATAGTTCTTCAGCTGCAAAAACCCTAAAACGCTTCTCATGTAGGCTGGGGAAGTCAGGATTCCCGTGAAGAAAACAGTGTGTGCTGGTGTGGGGGATTTTTTTTGTTTCTTGTTGGTGGGTGTGTGTGTGTGKGGGGGGGTAGCTTTTAGTACTGATGGAAAAAGACTGGTTTAAATATAGTCCTGCAGGCAAGTGTCTTCTGAATTGCATAAGCATTATATATATTGTAATGTGTTTTGTGGAGATGTCCACTCCCAGGTTGGGAAGCTCATATCACATGAGACTGGCTTGGTTTGAGTTCTACTTGCCGTAATTAACTTTGCTGAAACGTCCAGCACGTTAACTTTTTGTGCTTGTAGGTACTATTCAGACCTGTCGGATGTCCCTTCATCATGATACCTGATGTAGTACCACTGAGCAGCACATCTGCTCCAAATTCTGCCTTTTATTGTATGAAAGGCTGTGCACGTAGAAATTAAAGTCAGTCTTGCAGGTTATCCTGAATATTGAGATTGCTGGTAGTTCTCAGACTTGTGGGAAATATATTTCAAGTGTTGAAGAACCATTAACTTCATTTGTCTTTAATATTCATGCTTAAATCCCTTATTTGGGAAGCTCAGTTGTCATGAGTAGTTACAGTTAGCGAGCAGGATGGCTTCTGTCCCTTCTGGAATAGGTCACACCTGCAAGCAGGTGCCTTGAAAAGTCCGAGGCAGCCTGCTTGCTAGCTGTTCAGGGGTAATGTTCTACTAGACAACATACCATTGGGGCTTTTTTACAGGACTAGTTTGTTAGCTTTTCAAAACCTAGTATAGGGACTTCTGTAACTCATAATCTTTGAGTTGTTTGAGTTTTACTTAAGTAACTTTCTTCACTTCAGAAATGGCTGAAATTCTGAATTAAATCCTTGATTTTAATTTGCAAGTCCTCACTTTATCAGGCAGCTTATCTACATAATAATGACAATAATGACTTGTTTAGGTGTTTACCTAAAATCAGACTGGTTAATACTTGTTAGAAAACTGATCTCTTTTAGCTTCATAGTAGAGAATATATTTTCCTCTTTTTTTTTCCTGGTGCATCGGTTTGATGCTCTTTCATTTTTCAGAACATCTGTTGGATCTGAAAACTGGACTTCACTGGGCATATATGTGAAATAAATACTGATCCTGCCCTAAAAAGCCTAGCGTTTTAGCACATAAATAAGGGAACATAGAGTACCCGGGGGAGGGGGGTAAATTATGGGAATTAAAAGAATTAGCGAGACTTGGTAAGATAAGCAAATTTATTTCTCTTTAAAGCTTTTTTTTTTGTGAAAACAAGGTGGGGAGACAATAACTATGCAAATGCTATTAGCAGATTCAAAATCTTCTGACAATTTTTTTGATAAAGTATCAACATAAAACTTGTGTGATGATCCCTGCAGCTTAAATTTAACTGATGTCCCAGTGAGATGTTCATATTTCTTCTGCAGAAGAATTTTGCTACCAGGAAAATCAGAATTTAAATAGTTGTCTGATTCTGATTTATTGTTCCATCACCAAAATGACTAGTATTGAAAATCTCTTTTGCATAAAGAAGTTCTCCCTGCCCTGCTTCCCCAAGTAGTTGATGTATATACAGTAACCTTCATCTTTTGCAGGCTCTGGAGATGTACAAAGATGACTGGAACAAAGTCTCGGAGCATGTTGGGAGCCGCACTCAAGATGAGTGTATTCTCCATTTTCTGAGACTTCCTATTGAAGACCCATATTTGGAGAACTCCGACGCGTCTCTTGGCCCACTGGCCTACCAACCTGTACCTTTCAGCCAGTCTGGAAATCCAGTGATGAGTACTGTTGCTTTTCTGGCATCTGTGGTGGATCCCCGGGTGGCATCGGCTGCAGCAAAGGCTGCTTTAGGTATGGGATTGCCCCAGCGATTTTTTCACCTTGTCTGCACAAGTTTGAGCTCTGTGTTAGCCTGCTCTTAAAATCAGCTGTTCTGTAGAGCTCCTCCTGGAAAGGTAATAAATGGAAAAAAGAAAATACAAGTATGTAGAAAACAGGTCTATTAATGTCCAGTTTTGTGTTCTGTTGTTACTGAAACTGCCAATTTGCAGACAAGTTAGAATAGCTCTTAAAAGCCCTTGAATATCTAAAGACTGCTTCCATTCCCCTTTTGTGCTCATTAACTAACTATTAAGTGTTTGCAAGCACCACCTAAGTAGCTGGTGTTACCGTGATTGCTGTCGTTATTTTAGCTGTGTGTAAATGCTCAGTGCTGAACTTCCAGTTGTCCAGTTCTGCTTGTGTTACCTAATCAGCCACAGTTATGTATGACCTCCAAGAAACTTGCCAGAATAATTCCTGTCACCTCTTTTCACATTTTTGCTGTAAAAGACAAGTTTATATAACTGGGAAGAGACTCTTTCCTACTGCACTTGAGAGAGGAAGATTCCCTAGCTAATGTGAAAAGAGGGAACTTAAAAATGTATTTGAGAATTCATTTTTGTCATGAGATTTACCTGCACACTGATTTGAGAAAATCAAAATTTCTTTTAATTTGCCATGAAATATACCCAACATAACATTTTGTGTGTGATTTTTTTAACAGAGGAGTTTTCTCGAGTCAGAGAGGAGGTCCCACTGGAGCTGGTTGAAGCTCATGTAAAGAAAGTACAGGAGGCAGCAAGAGCCTCTGGGAAGGTGGATCCAACATACGGACTGGAGAGCAGCTGCATTGCCGGAACAGGTCCAGATGAGCCAGAGAAGATCGGTAGGCTGTCTATCAAAATGCAGAAATATCTGCAAAATCAGGTTTCTTAGGCATTTCCTTCTGACTCATAATAAACCATAAGTCCACCTCCAACAGAAGATGGGGATTATGGTAAGGAGAGGGTGGGACAGGTCATTCTGCCTCTGCTTGCTGCAGGATTATTAACTCTTGACACTGAATTAATGAATTTAAGAGCAGCTTTAGTTTTGGCAGTTTGTTTTCCTATTCTGACTCAGTGGAAGTGCCATTGCTTGGGATGCATACAAGTTGAGTGGGCAGGAATACCAGAGGGGAAAATTTTTATACCAATTCTGTGGGTTTTAGAGTGGTTAGAACAGATGATGCTGCCTTTCTGGCATTATGGTTAGGATAAAGCCAACTGGGTTTTATTGGCTTTTTGTGTTCCCGCTGGACCTATACCATTCTGTCCCTGCTTTTGGTAACTTGTGCTCCGAGTACAATGCCCACAGTGCTGGCGGCAGAAGAGCAATATTTTGTTAAAAGGTTGACTGGTACTGGTACAATAACAACTTTCAGAGTTCTTGACTCTGCTCTTGTACATTTACACCACCACGCTAACAAGCTCTCATTTTAGAGCTGGTTTTCAATCAAGTATTATGTATGGTATTACTTCAGTAGATACTCTCGTATAAAGTCTATTATCATAAACTTTGACAGTTATGAATTGTTTATTCATAACTATGGTGAGTAAAAGCATATCATTTTGCAGCTCTCTATAAACTGAAATCACTTTGTGAAACCCCTTTCCATTTAATTTTAATTTGTCTCTCCTACAACAGTACCGTGAGTTCAGAGAAAGACAGTTCTACACACCTACTTAGCTTTCTCAGACTTTCATCTCCTGAGTTTAGTAAAGATCTACCAGTTGTCAGTAGATCTTTAGTATTGTTCAGCTTATCACAAACATTTTGGTGAATGTAGCGCCTATGTATTTAAAAGCATGTATAGCTTTGTGTAAAACTGAACAACAGCATGTGCTCTGGGTTGATGGAAAAGTGTGATTTGAGCTGTGCTCATGCATCCCATACTTGACYTCCTATCTCTCTCTCTACGGACATGAACGAAGTGCCAAATTGTGTGATGGGATCATAAGGGACCTGAGTTTTTGGTTCTGTTCAGCTGTTAACTGCTAAGCATACAGTTGAAGATGCRGGTCTGCTATTTGTGGTACTTTATGTCCAATGTAAAAGTACCCCTTTAAATTTGATTTAAAAATACTGCTTAGCTGATTAAGACATTTTTATAAAGAAATGAATTAACAGGCCACTCAACCCTTCTGCCACCTTTTGTCAATCCCATGCTCAGTGGGGCAGAGCTGATGTGAGGCAGCTCAGTGCTTTGAGACGACATGTTGAGCATGTCCCGAAAAGGGAACTCTGGTGTCACTGACACCTGGAATATCTGCTGCTCTCTGCTTTGCAGCCCTCTTGCTGCCTTTGTCGGTTTTGCACAAAGCTCTTTTAAAACTAGTGAAAGGGCAAGGCTCTTAGTTTTATTTTCAAGTGTGCTATAAAACAAATCTAGATGCTATTCCATCTGGGGCTGAGTTAAATTTGATGGTTAATTTAAAATAAGCTTAGCATAAGTCCTTTGTTTGTTTGTTTGTTTTTTAACTGTGGGTTTATTTGCTTCCCCTTCCCGTATTCTCCAAGTACCGGCTTCACTGCAGTATGTACATGTTAAGGACCTCTGTAAAATGTCTGCTCCTTTGAGTCTAATTCTTAATTCTGCAGGACGAGCGTGGAAGTTTACCGTCACCACACCATTGATGGTATTGCTAGTCTGTCAGTTAGCCCTTTCTCTAGGATAATTTGCACACAAGTTGCAAATAGAGATTTTTTGAAGTGCTTGTCACTTAATATGAGGAGTTGGAGAGCAGATGACCATAACCTGATTACTTCTGAATGAGCTGTGTGGCGAGTTCTATAACTAGTACTGTCCTGTTGTGGTTAATGCGATTTGTATTGGGCTGTGACTAATGGAATAAATTAGGACAACAGCAGATGGTTCTCCCTGGGGGAGCTGCTCAGCAGGAGTGAACTGGGTCACTCAGCAATCTGCAGTGCCCTCCACCTCCAAAACGGCTTTGCACTGGAGGGCATGGGGGAAGAATCCATAGTTGGCACTTGCAGAGGTGTGTTTAATATATTGAAGAATAGTGTTTTGCTGTACAGCTGCCGAAACCTTGCTATGTTCTGCATGACTAGACCTGAAGTATTGTATCTAAATGTCACCCTGGAGATCTAAAAATATCTACTTAGGGTTCCACACTGTAATTAAAGTTCATCAGTTGGTATACTTCAGAAATAAAATTATATTATAGCTCCATAATCTTTTGAAAACTCTTCATATTGGTGAATTACAGGTAATGTGTAAGGGGAAAATAGGACTTGAACAGATTGTAGGAACTTACATTAATACTGAGAATCTTTTCTTGACAGGGTTTTTATTGTTAGCTTTTTGTAAAAGCTGACGATGGTTCCTTTTAAACTGGTGTAGTAAAGCCATAAGAGAGTTAAGCGCAGGCTCAAGTGATTCAGGTTCTATGGTAAGCATGGCAGACACTGTCAGCCAAGGTCACCTAGAGCTCCTTTTCACAGGCTGGGAGGATTATATCACTCTTAATAATTGATCATCATTGCCGTAGAAAGTGAACCTCGTCTTTCTGCGCTGACCTTGTTTAGTATAAAATAGAGGTCTGCTACTCGTGCCTGTGAAATGTGCTCTGTGGGATGATGGGCAACTGTTTTCCCCAGTCTTAGGGAAGGACTGAGTTATAATTTGCTGAAGGTAAGCAGCATCCAAATACTACAGCCTGTATTACAGTGTAGCCATCTCAGTGGCCTCTGGATACAAGCTGTCCACAAAAATTTTCCTCAAACCAGCCTTCACTCCGTTGCTGTTTTTTAAGCTTCAGCGAATCCACTTTTCCTTGTGTCCCTCAGACTATCCAGCCATCCAAGCGTATAACCTACACGTGTAGGCGGGCGGTGGTATGTGTATCTCTTAGTAGTTGGCATTGTGCTTCACTTCTGTACCAAGCTGGCTCCTGAGGTAGCACCTCTAGATAGGTTTCCTGCCTCTGTAATCCTCCATATAAAATTGTGGTTGTATAAAGAAGTTGCCACGTCTCTTCAAAATCTGTTTTGTCTAACGGACTTTGAGGTGATTGCTTGAGACTGTGAGCTGTGGAAGTTTGCTCATCAGGTCAGTAGTTTCATAATCTTTGACTTCATTACGTGGTAGCGCTTGGATGCTGTCTAGTCAGGTAAGGGCACTGCCCAAAGACTTCAAATTGTACAAGTGTTTATAAACATTATGCATTGTAAACATAGCTAAAGAAGTGGTGCTTGGTCTTAATGAACATAAGCTTTCCTTGAGTTATTCATGACTTCTGTCCAAAGGTCTCAGGGACGTTAATCAAACATTCGGCAAGTCTTTTGGCAGTTGTTTTCTTTACAATGACTCTTGCTGCTCTTTCATCTCTGATCTCTTTGCCTGTTCTGGTAGGTGGCCAGATTAAGTGATGTGAATAGGTTGTCCTATGTGAGCTTGTGCTTAATTTTCACTGTTTGAGGTCAAAGAAGTTACTTGAATATGGAGATGATCGTCAGCAGCAGCTTTGGCCTTTGAGGTCCTGGGAAAATGTCTCCTGTAAAAGAAATCTTTAGCTTTATCATAAAAGCTCCGTTGTATGCGAGGGGAGCATTGTCTAATCTGGCTTTCCTTTTCAAGCGGTCGTCTTTGTTTTGAGCCGAGACCCTTGAGTGCCTTGAAAATAAGTAAGATTTAGGAATCTGTTTCACATGCTTTAAATATAATGTTGTGGCATCATCTAATTTCAGTATAAATTGCAGCAACAAGGTGCAGCGCGGGCAAGGGATTGGTGGCCTATAGCTGTAAGGAGAAGCTAGGTGAGATCGAATATACCGGCATGAGGCTTGCCTTTGCTAGCTGAATGGTTGAATACTTGCGCAGGCAGCAGACTTGAAATCAGCTCTTTGTTTAGCCTGAATGGTTTAAAACCTGTCTCTTACTTTCCGAGGTAGCGCCCTAGCTGTAGGTTATAGGTGAAGACACTCCGCATCTGTTTTCATAAAAAATGAGCAAGCAAGAGGGAGCCAAGCTCTCCAGGCCAACGATTAAGCCCCAGAGAAGGGGCGCATACAGTACACCTGTGATCCCGAGTGATTTGTGTCAGCTCTTCACTGAGTATTTAGGCTTTCTTAATTGCTTCCCAAAGGTGATTTACCTTGGCTGCGTTTCTGTGTGCTGAATGAGGCCCAAGGCATGCTCTGAAGTGCCTGTGCTGGAGATGGTTACTTGGGCATTCAGCCCTTACTCTAACAAGTATTTTGCTAAAAGTATTTCCTCTGACACGACTGTATGGATGCCTCAAGCTGTAACTCATCTGTGATAGCAAGCATTCAGGGAATTGTGGTCTGATTTACTGGCTCTGCTGCAACCAGGACTTAAATGGATGATAAATTTTAACACTTTATGGATGATTTTGTATCATGTTCTCAAATACATGTCCTAGAAAGATACACATAGAAATATTTGAACATAGGGGCAGTTATTTCTGTTCATTTTTGGCATACTGATTTCTCTTGTGGTCTCCAGGGGTGTGATTTACCTCTGAAGTAATGCAAACGTTGCTAAAACGAACAGCCTCCGAATACTTCATTCACTTCACGTGCGTCCAGGTGCCCGTGAGCTAGTTCAGTACCGTCGGATGACTGAGCCCATCAATCCTCTTGTAATAACGCGGTGCAGCACGCGCGAATGCTGCCCCAGCTTTCTGTGAGCTCTCCAGCCTTCTCCGGGGAAGCCCGCCTGCTTATCATGCCGTACGTGTACGAGCCGTATAAAGCATGAAGGGGGGGAAGCTCTGGTGCCTGTGGAGTCCTGACTTACTGTGGGAAATAAAAATTACAGTTTAGATAATAGCATAATTATCATATTCAGACCCGGGGATTCTTCCATAGCTACGGTATTTTCCTCCCAATTAAATATTAATGTTGACGCCTGGTTTCTGATAAGCTGCCTAAGTGTGTTGCATCTGTGAAAATAAAGGAGAGCAGGGTGTCTTGAGGACATCTTTAAACTATTTGCTGAGCTGAAACTCGTGCTGGTGATTCTATGCGTTTATGTGTGGGGTTTTGCTTTTTGTTCTTCTCGTGACAGTGGAACTTATTTATCTGCTTATGCTGCAAGTGTCTCAGCTTGCTGGTGATGCTGTAAATCATTCCGGTGGAAATATTTTATAGTTTCCCTTGCTGAGCTGAAGGCAGTTGAACGTCTCTGTAGAGTCACTGGGCTTCCTTAGGAGTCGGTTGTAAATTCTGTGTGTGTTGGAAAACAGGGCTCCCTGTTCTTGGAGGTCATGCTCAGAATACGTTTCTGCAGAGGCAAAAATAGCTTTTAAAAGACAGAGGTCTCACTTACCACTTAAAACTCTCCGAAGACTAGATGTTTTCCAACCTGTTTCACTCTTGACTTGGGGTTTTGTATGAATCAGGACTTCAGAATTGCTCTCTTTCTCCCTGTGGTTAAGTTTTGGGCTGTTTATACAAAATTATAGCAATTTTTTTTTTTAGTTCCACTATATCCCAGTACTAGAAATCTTGAATTTCACTGTTTTGTCTAAACTGCACCAGAATGAAAACGTGCGTGTGTTCCTGTGCAGTATCTTCCTAGTCAGAGCTCATTAGCTTTACACCCGCCTAAACCAGCTGCACTTGGAGCGTTCTGTTCTCTCTCCTTTTTTGTTGAAGGAGAGAACGGAGCTTTCTTTATAAAGCTTTCTCTCTTCGAAGCTTGGTTTGGAACTCTGCTTCAAAATAGCTGTCGGAAGAAAATCTAATCTGGATTTTTCCCTATGGTATTTCTAGGTCACCAGATCCTAACTCTTAGATAAAACTTCTGAGAAGATGTGTCCCCAGCCTCCACGAATTGAATTATGGTGGCAAATACTTCAGATAAGTAGGTTTATCGTCTTAAAAGAAGCTAAGAGGAAAATCTTTCTTTCAATCATACATTTAAATACATTTTTCTTATGTATGGAAGGAACTTTGTAAAAGCTTCTCTAGAGAATTACTGCTGTTAAAGGAAAACTCTCTGCACATCTGTTTTGCTTCAGTGTAACACATGGGAATTTCCAGTAAAATGAGGATTACAGAAAATGAGCACTGTACACCAGCTGATGTCTTTAGAAGCTGTCTTAGAGGTAGATCAGGGCTTTTCTCCAGCAGTTTTATATTTGTGTGACAGCATGTGTTGTATCCCTTGGTCTAAGTAAGCTCCCTCTTTAATTCCCCTGTATTTTCAGTTGTACTGGAGTTTCTGTTCTTGCAGCTCTAAGATACCTGATAGGATTTTAGTCAAGGGACAAGAGATTGTGCTGACACTTCCCTCTTATCTGTCCTTATGGAGTGGCTACGTGCTGCAAATAGATCCCTATTTCTTGGCCTTCTAAACAATCCGTACGCAGAACACCGGCAAGAAATAGTACATTATCAAGACACCTTCATGGTGTTCTCCATCGGGACACTGTCATCCTCCGATGCCAGAGGCCTGTCTCTGCCACTGTCATTAGTTGGAACGTTTATTTAAGTGTCCTTTAAAGGAATAACTTAATGAATGAACCAGCGGTTAGCAGCAAGAGACCTGTCCTAAGGATGAGAATAGGTAGCTGGGAATGAAACCAATTACCGTTAAAACACTTGCATGGCATCTAGTAAGAAAAGCATCTAGCACACGGTAACAATATTTCTGATACAGCGCTGACAGAAGGGTGTTTTTTTCCTATCTCATTTTAGTCTCACTTGTATACCATTCAGGCTGTTATCTAATCCGCCATTGTAGATGCCAGAGTTGGATGGGATAATAACTGGTCAGCAGTTACTCGAGCAGCAAGCTGTAACCCGAGGCGGGGGGGGGTCTGGCTCTAGGTTTAGGCAGGGCTCTTAAGGTGTCTCTGTGATAGCTATGTGAAGCTAAATGGTCACTGAATAAATAAGAGGTTGTTGGCATGAAGAGCTCAGTCAAGTCAGCCAGAAAATAAATGAGAAATAGCAGGAAGCACATGGTTGGGTAATGAAGCTAAAGAAGGCTTTTTGGGGGGGAGGGGGGGGAGAGTCCTCCATGTCTGGTGGTGGTGTACTCTGAAGGTACCTGTGGTCAAGATCAGATTTTTCTAGGTGCCTGGCAAACTAGTTTTGGCTGGTATCAAGCTTCAGTGTGAAAGCATAAAAAGCAGTAGATGCTGCCCCGACCCCTATGTCCTCTTCATCCATGGCAGTGAAAACTTGCCAAGTGTCCCAGTAGTTCATATAAGGTTTTTAGTTTCTTATGAAAGTATACCAAGCGATATGTGCTCTTCTGGTTTGGCCTCTGTGAATATAGGAGGCCTTTTTTGGTCAGACTCTAGGTGGAGGGTTTTATGATGACTAATTCCCAGGCTGCAGCGATGCAGGTGAGTTGCCTCTGCTCTCTGAACGGGTCTCGCTCTGAGCACAAGCTCGGCATGCTGCCTTTCCGTAAGGAAGTCCCGCATGATTCCAGAGTGCACATGGGAGCCTTTGCTCCGATCTGGTCTTGACGGAGGTGGCCCTGTGTGCATATCCTTTTCTGAAGATGCAGGTCAATGTGTAAGGCTGAAGCTTCACCTCCTGGAGCAGGCAAGGAAATTTTTTACTGCTCAGAAAATGCAATTGTTACAGCTTTATGGAGAGCCCTGCACATCTCGCAGCGTGTCAGCAAAACCTCAGGCCTCTGGGGGAGAAGTAAGCATTGACCCTATGCTGTTATCTTTAGCATCAGCACTGAAGGGGCAGCTCCAGCTCTGCTTTTTTTAAAGCATCTTAGAAAGCTTTTTAAAGCCGGGAGTGAGCAGACTGTCTTGTGGCAACACTGTTGGGAGATGTGTTCATTCAGCCTCGGTTCTGTTTCTTATTTGCTTGGTTAACTATTTTGGGTACAAATGAAACACTTTCAGCTGGTAACTTACGTTGTTTTCTTGGTTTATATCTAGCCAACATTATGCTCAAATGTGATTCATGTCTTGTTTGGCACCTAATTAGGAAGCTGCAGTTGGGCTCTTGGGGAGCTGCCATACAGCTTTTTCTGTGGAAAGAGCTCCAAGTGTTTGGGTTTAACTTGGAAAATTTCATTGATGCACTCTTCAGTACAAACCCACAAATATCGGTATCATTACAGCTGAGGAAGAAGCGAGGGAATGAATGGCCCAAGTCTGAGTGAGGATATTGTCCAAGAGCATATATCAGACCTACATCTTCTGACTAATTTCTTAAGCTTCATTGCTTAGTTAAGATTCACTGGGGTCTGTGGCTCTGCGTGTCACGTGGAATGCGCTATGGTGACTGCTGAGACCGCGTGACATGCATGACATCGAGTGCCAATATAGATGACGATCGCTAACAAGATGCTTTGTCCAGCGTGACGTTCTCCTTTTGGTAACTCCAGTGACGCAGGGGTTCTAAAACAACTGCTTTTAAAAACCTTACCCTCTTTCCATGTGTTTCTGAGGGCCTGAATACAGTTCCGAGTGTTCTAGGAGGAAATGTGTTTTGAGGAACAGCACAAAGAGTCGTACGGTACTCAAGAGCCGGTTAGTCATGAAGTTTATGCAGAACAACATGTACTAAGGGTGTGAAATGAGGCACTGTGCAGGACTTGATATCAAAAGCAGTGAGGATAACAGCTAACTACCTTGAAATCTGGTGATCTGGGGAGCAGGAAATAACAAGAGGTCCTGAGCATTTAAAGACAGTGTTAGTTAACAGATTTGCCGGAACTTAATGTTACTTTGAATAGCTGTTTTGAAGCCTGCTTTGGAGAACTTTAACCCGGAACCCTGGTATTTGCATAACCCACAAAATGGAATTTAAATCTTCAGCTGACCTGCAACACGGCAGCACTTCTGGGGAGACCTTTCAGCAAAAGCGGCTCAGGGGATCCTGTGCTAAGGAGGAATTACACGTCTGGCAGCGCTGTAATTGAGGCTAATCATGTAACAGACAACCATCTACGGAAACAAATTGGCTGTATTGGGAAGAACATTTTCTAATACTGTGACTTACCAATGGGAATTACTGTATGACTTGAGTACTGTAGAACTGGGCGTTAAGCTGTTTTTTATACAGCTAAAATGGATAGATTTGGGGGTTTCTTGCTATATAGGCAAACTGGGTGTTTCTGTAGAGGATAGTTGAATGTTTTGTCCTGCTTATCAGGCTGAAAAGAGAAACCTGGTAGATTTAAATTTATGTTTAACTTGATTTTTAAATTAAGTAGTGTAATAGGCTTTTGATCTTCCAGTTTAGTGGTGTGTGGCTTTCTTTAAACCATTGTCAGTGTAGAACAAGAAATTTTGGTTAACTCTGAAATAAATATTGAGTATAATAAAGGGATATTATGGCAATTCTAATTACTTTATTAATTTGTATTCTCAGATGGGGTTGAAGAAGAAAAAATGGAAGCAGAGACAGATGGGCAGCAGTCTGAAAAGGTGAGCTTGCTTTGGTACGCTTGTTCCGAAAAGATAGTTGTGACGCTTAGAAACCTGGATTATTATATTATTGTTGTGGAGCCTTAAACTGCATGTTGTAGTTCATGGCTTGTAGTGCTCAAAAGCAAACATCGCTTGGGAGCCTTGCCCGTTTGTCTTGTGCCAAATTGCCTTTTCCGAAGTTGAACACCATTTCCAGGTCTGACAAGATTGCCAGAAAGAGATCAGGGTTTTCCAGGAAATTTGTGAGTTGTTTGGGTTACTCTCAATCTCTGGTAGCTGTTTTGGGGTGTGCTGTGTGGAGCTGAACAGGCAGCCTGACCGAGGCTCTTACCGGTAAGAGCTGTGACGTAGCTGTGGCGATGGGAGTTACGTGTCTGGCTGGCTCTGGGTTTCGCCTCCAGCTTCATGGCAGTTTCGGAACCTTTCTGAGTTCCTTGGATGGGAGAGAGCGAGATCCGTCCAGTTAAATGAAGGTGTCCGTAGCTGAGCTGGTCGGTAAGACTCCTCCTTGCCATCAGCAGGAATGAAGTTGCGATAGTCAGAGGGCTCTAGGGCATGAATTGCCTCACCTTGTGTTCAGATGCTTTAAAAAAGGTTAATCATGCCCTGAAGTGCCTGGGGGTTTCTCAGCTTCCCAAGGAGTGTGGGTTGACTCTTGACTACAGGTGTGCGTAGTGTACACTTTTGATGTTAGGTATGATGCATCCTGCCAGTGAAGATCAGACTTTTAGAAATGACTTCTGCTTACCTATTGAGTCTACCTACCAGAAGGCAATTGTTTGGGGTTTTTTATAACCCCATGTCTGCAAACAGGGTACAGGGTATCTCTTTTCAGATAGTCTACAGTAATGGCACTGGCTGTGATTGCTTCAGACCTAAACTGTATTTAAATTTATATGCTAGAATTAGGACACCACTTGGCTAAATAAATGGTGGTAGGAGCTTAGTGTGTCTGCAACAACTGGTGATGTTTCTCTGTTGCTGACTTTGTCAGATGAAAGACCAATAGCCTAATGATTGCTGTGTGTATTTCTGATGTTACTTTTCACTCTGTTCTCAGATGGTTCTTATGCTGCTTTTCTGATAAATAGTTAAGTAAAGTTAGGTAGATGTAAGTATAGAAGACTTATCACAGCTTAACAAAAAATACCCTCATGTAATATGCAATTCAGTTGTAATATTTATTACCACAAGATGCTGTTGTGACCTTGAGTTCTGCAGAGTTTGGAGAAGATATGTGGATAAATGAATGCTATATAAATGTTTTGTTAACATAGCAAACAACGGAAAGGATATAAAACTTATGCACAAGCTATTGGAATAAAACAGCAGCGTAAGGGAGCAGAACCTGTTCTCATCTGCCATCTTACTTCAGGATTTCTTGTACCTGTAGGTGAAGCATCTGGCCTGGGTTACTGAATCTAATAGACTTCCTGGTATAGCAGTTACTGTGTGTGTTCAGGTTTTGGCTACAAATAACTGCTGCTTAAGTCCATTTTGATAGCCTTCAAAATTTTATCTCTCTGTGCTGATGAACTAATTCGAAAGCTATAAACCAAGTTAACAGTGAATGTCTTTGATAGCTCCTCATTCTTCAAACAATCCTTCATCCCATCCAGGCTGAAAACAAAGGGGAAAGTGAAATTGAGGAAGGTGATAAAATACAAGAAGGAGAAAATGAGAGAAATCCAGAAAAAGAGCAAGATAGTGAAGTGACTGCGGATGCCAAGCCAGGTAATGGTTTCCAGCTGTTCCTTGAGCTGTGTTAACTTTAATAGTCTGCCTCTAAAGTGGTTGGAATAGACTATAAACTTAACTGTGGCAGAAATATTTCCTCTTGCACATCAGGCTGTTTCATGGTTCAGTAGTAAATATTCTGGTTTAATTTTGCTGTAAAGCTCAAGCACTAAATTCTTTCCTGAACTCATTTTAGACTACAGTTGGTCTGTCTTTCATGTTGTCTTTAGTGACTGGGTGAACAAATTGCCATAACAAAGTGAGTATAGGTTGTACAGATTCTCTTCTTTCCTCTATATTACCGCACCATTTGATCATTTCTGATGCGAAGAAATGGGACTGCTCACTTTTATGCTTAGAAGCTAATCTGCCAACTCAGTTTCCCTATGAAGTGGTGCAGAGCCTTTCCTTTGACAGACTAAGGAGAGTTGCTTTTTCTTTCTACTTAAGACATTATTCTTGCTATTTATTTTTAACATGTCACATGGATATATTGTTTTTGCTTGGGACTTATGTTCAGTATTTTAGCCACAGGTAAAACAAGACACGTCTAGTTTTACGTACAAAAGTAGGTGCAATAATAAAGTTGATTTGAAATGCAGCTAAAATTGTTCTGACAAGAGCAAGCTGATGGTAGAAGAATGGATAGGATGGAAACTAAAAGTACTTGAAGTTGCCATATTAGTTGGACCAGAACCTCTTAGGATTGCTGTATCGGCATTTGGACCGTAGCAGTGCCGTAACGTAGGAATGTTACAGCCCGTGGATGAATAGCTTTGCTTGACTAATAGTGTGTGCAGTGGAATTGCCCTGCAAGATGTGGTAACTGTTAACAAAGGGAGAACGTATGTAACAAATTTGGGGGAAAATCTCTTTCAGAAGAGAAGGAGGCAGAAGAGAACAAGGAGAATGTTGATGCCAGCAAAGACAAAGAAAATGAGGCTGGGAAGAAGAAAGTGGAACACGAAATCTCGGAAGGAAACGTAGCTACAGCTGCAGCTGCTGCTCTTGCCTCAGCTGCCACCAAAGCAAAGGTTTGTTTTATACGAATATCCACTTCCAGTTCACATTTGAACTCTTTAAAATGGTCCTTTGTTCCAGTCCTGTGGGATTTCATGTTCTAATCTGTAATGCCTTGAAAGAGCACAAGTGCCATCTTCCATTTCTTCTGCTTGAACTCCTAAATGAAATTAGGTATAATTTATTTTAGGGTGCTTCTTGTAAGCTTATGCAATCTGACCATCCCTAAGAAATGGCCCCAAACTATGTTCATCCTTTTTTGGAAAGGCTTCTCTGCTGCATAGGTCTAGTTGTAATGCTGAAGGCAGAGGTGGCAGAAGCCCTCTGCTCCCTTTCTGGCTGTGCCCCCAGGCTGTTCTGTTATGGGCTTCGGCAAATCACAGAAACCCTCTGTCCTGGGACTCCGTCTGCAAAAACAGTGTGGTGCTTAATTCCAGTGTTATGATTAGAAGTGCTGTATGTCTGTTAATGAGAGTAAGATGAGAACTTGTTTTTAAATTTGTATTTGTTGTCTGTAGTCTCTTAAAGAGCTGTAGTTTGAATCATTGTTCTGTCCAACGACTTTAACTGCATTATTACTAATTACTGCTTCATTTTGTTTTTGCTGGAACAAGCCTACCTTTGCTTTCTTCTGATATCTTTTTTTCCAAAATCTGTTTCTTCTTTACGTATTTGTTGGATTCAAGTTCTAGTTTGGGTTTTATACCACTCTTGGATTCACTGCTATGTTGCATCATCTACTTTATAGCTAGCAAAAGCAAAGCATGGATGTGATTTATTTCCTGATAGTTTTCCAGGACGTAATAGTGGACATAATGAAGTGTTGCATGTGATATACTGACTTCTGCGGTCTAATCTCTTTCAACTCATAAAGATTTAACTTTTGACTTCTCTCTGGGTGCCTCATGTGTCTCATAAGGATAGTATGATGACAATAGGTGTTGTCATAAGATGTAGGATCCCTTCTTTGTTAACCTATGAGATTTGAGACTATTTCTAGTCAATGTTACATTTCAAGCCAGGTTCTAAAATCAAAAGTTATATGGATTCAACATTGTTTAGTACCACAGCTAGGCACCCTGGCTATGTTATATTGCTATTGAAACATTAAAACCTGGAAATCCCGCTTTGCAGGCGAACTTTAGTTTTGTTATTTCAGTGGAGTGCTGAATCCTAGCTGGCTTCCATGTGGATAACTTTGCCTGTGTGCTTCTGAACCTGTGGTGTTCCAAGCACCAAGCTCTGTTACGAAGAGTAACTTCCTTTCTGCTCATCAGACTTGTAGGTATTTTCAGCCAAGCAAAAAAAAAAAAAAAAAGTAAGGAGGCATGAAATTTAATCTGTGTTTTATGGGAGGCTTTTTCCTCCAAATACACTTGGAGGAATACTCTTCTTCCTTTGGTGATTATGAGGACTAGAGGGAGAAGGGGCTAATGGTAGTTTTCATTATTCTAATATTCTAGGAGAATTTTAGCTTTATATTACTGAAATAGTACGTTATAATTAGGATGTTTATGCTTCAAAGATGAATTCAAGTTCAGCAGGGTTTTCTCTTCCCATTTGCACTAAAAACACAGACAATATTAACATTTTCAGTGAGCTCTATCGTCTTGTCTGAGAGAGTAATTCAACTCTTCATACTAAACTTCAGACTTATAACTCTGGTAACCTGAAGAGCTGTTGTAAAATTGCAAGAAAACAACTTTGTATCAGAGGAATATTGCATTTAGCTTAAGGAGATATGGGGGTTAAAGGCAGGCAATTGAATTCTTTCTTTTGAGATAGGACAACTCATTGGTGAGGCCACTTACCTGAAAAATGGTGTCTAGTGGATGTGCTCATTTAGGGGAGAGCCTTGCTAATATGTTCCGATGTGTAGAATGGAGCAACAATTTCATGTGCATTTTTACAGGTTCTATACAAACACAGTTAGTATTTTTTAAGCCCCTTTTCCTCACTTTCTTCTCAGATTGTTAAGGCAGTGTAAGCTCACTTTTCCTCTCTATGCATTAGTAGCACATGATAGAAAATACAAGTCTTCTCCTGCAGACTGCTGTTACCTTTTGTCCCGTTGTGTGGTCAAACAGCAGATCTTCTGCTGGAGCTGTTGTTCTATCATTTACACTGCCCAAAATGACTATTTTGTTCGTAATTTGATCTCCTGTGTAATGCTGACCATATAACTTCTCTGAATTGCTGTTTTAAGATGGTTGGGATTAAATAAATGTTTTCTAGAAGACACTGATATCAATATCAAAACTACAGTGATGTGGAATCCCCTATAATCCTCCATAAATTCTTCTATGGCTGGTTAACCTTGCTGTTAATCTCTATTTTCAGTCTGAAATGCTTCAACCACTAACCATTGCTTGGCTTTCCTTTGCCTACTGAATTGAAAAGCCTTTGGTTATCAACTCTTCCTTTCACATGGAGGAATTTAGAAACATAAAATTCAGGAATAAAAGGGGACCCTGTTGGTCAAATCATGTTTCTTATTTTTGCAGGCAGCTACATCCTGTCTTCTGTTTATAGGCTAATCAAACTGTTAGTTTGTGAGCAGCAAAACTAGCAATGATTTGTGCTTTCTCCATAAGAAAGTATTGGGTAGTGTCAGGCTGTAGTTGTTTTGGGTCTCTACTGGAAAACTTCCTTAATCATTTCCTTTATAATATCTTTTGTCTGTCTTTTGTCTAATTGTGTGCCTTGTTGACTTTATAGTAATCTGATTTTGTTATTAAAATTCCATATGTTAAGAAAGGCGAAGTGACCTTCAGGAGGCTGTATGTATCGCTAAAGGTACTTTTGTTACTAATTTCTCATACAGATGACATTTGTTTTACTAAACGATGTTAACGGACATGAAATTTTTTTTTAGCTCTGTGTCCATTACTTTCCTCTAAATACCGCAGAACAGCTGAGGTTGCTCAAGCAGGGTCACGTAGAGCAGACTGTCAAGACGACTGTCCAGATGACTTTTGAACATCTCGAAGTATGGAGGCTCCACAACCTCTCTGGGCAACTTGTGCTGTTGCTCAGTCACCCGCACAGGAAAAAAGTTTTTTCCTTATGTTCAGACAGAGCTTCCTGTGTTTCAGTTTGTGCCTGTTGCCTCTCGTCCTGTCACTGGGCACCACTGAGAAGAGTCTGGCTCCATCCTCTTGACGCTCTCCCTTCAGATATTTATATGCATTGGTAAGATCCCCCCCTCAGTCTTCTCTTCTCCAGGCTGAAGAGTCCCAGCTGTCTCAGCCTTTCCTCCTGTGAGGGACGCTCCAGTCCCTTCATCATCTTAGTTACCCTTTGCTGGACTCGCTCCAGTAGCTCCGTGTCTGTCTTCTCCTGGGGAGCCCAGAACTGGACACAGTACTCCAGATGTGGCCTCACCAGGGCTGAGTAGAGGGGCAGGATCACCTCCCTCAACCTGCTGGCAATGCTCTGCCCCATCTCTCCAGCCTGCTGAGTTCCCTTTGAACTGCAGCACAACCATCTGGTGTATCAACCTCTCAGTTGTGTCATCTGCAAATTTGCTGAAGGTGAGCTCTGTCCCATCATCCAGGTCACTGATGACTAAGTTGAACGGGATTGGACCCAGCACTGACCCCTGGGGGACACTGCTAGCTACAGGCCTCCAGCTGGGCTTTGTGACACTGATCACAACCCTCTGAGCTCTGTCATTCAGCCAGTTCTCAGTCCACCTCACTGTCCACTCATCCAGCCCGCACTTCCTCAACTTGCCTGTGAGGATGTTATGGGAGACAGTGCTGAAAGCCTTGTTGAAGTCAAGGTAGACAACATCCACTGCTCTCCTCTCATCTCTCCAGCCAGTCACTCCATCAGAGAAGGCTCTCAGGTTCATTAAGCATGATTTCCCCTTGGTGAATCCATGCTGACTACTCCCAATCACCTTCTTGTCCTTCCTGTGCTTTGAAATGGTCTCCAGGATGAGCTGCTCCATCACCTTCCCAGGGATTTGAGGTGAGGCTGACTGGCCTGTAGTTTCCTGGGTCCTCCTCCTTGTCCCTTTTGAAGATAGGAGTGACATTTGCTTTCTTCCAGTCCTCAGGCACCTCTCCTGATCACCATGACCTTTCAAAGATCATTGAGTGGCTTAGCAAAGACATCGGCCAGCTCCCTCAGCACTCGTGGGTGCATCCCATCAAGGCCCATGGACTTGTGGATGTCCAGTTTGCTTAAGTGATTTCCAACCCACTTCTCCTCCACTGAGGGAACATCTTTCTTTCTCTAGGCTTTCTCCCTGTTCTCCAAGGACTGGGATTCCTGAGAGCCAGTAAAGACTGAAGCAAAGAAGGCATTCAGGACCTCAGCCTTTTCTGCGTCCTTTGTCACCAGGGCCCCTGCCCCATTCAGCACATTTCCCCCAGTCTTCCTTGTGTTACTGATGTATTTAAAGAAGCCCTTCTTGCTGTCCTTGACATCCCTCGCCAGATTAAACTCCAAATGGACCTTGGCCTTCCTAGCCCCATCCCTGCATACTTGGACAACACCCCTATATTCCTCCCAGGTTACTTGTTCCTGCTTCCGCCTTCTGCATGTTTCCTTCTTATCTTTAAGTTTTGCCAGGAGCTCCTTGTTCATCCATGCAAGTCTCCTGTCCCCTTTGCTTGGCTTCTTTTTCACTGGGATGGACTGTTCTTGAGCTTGGAGGAGGTGATCCTTGAATATCAACCAGCTTTCCTGGATGCCTCTTCCTTCTAGGATCCTATCCCATGGGTGTACACCATTCCGTTTGCTCAGTATTTATTGAATAGCCTTTTGGAATGACGCTTTAGTATGGTGTTGGATACACTTGGGGGATGGTTCTGGTTCTCTAAAACTGTGCCTTATTTTAAATGAAACTTAAATTTTGAGAGCTTTGTGATAGTTTCTGAAGTCTTGAGTTTGCTTTCTAGATCTACTGATTTCTTTCTGAAGACTTTAATTGTTGGTGTGTTACCAGACGTGAATGCTCTCAAATGACAAAACATGTCAGTGATGGAAACGGAACACCGTAAACTTTTGAGAGAAATCCTATTGATAATTAGTATTACCAGGGAGTTCTACGGCATTTCTTTTCTCCAGGCTTGGTATTTCTCCAAGTTCTGAGCCGAGGTTTGGGGCACAGCTTGTTTAATGAGTCTCCATTTGCAGCGTGAGCTGGAAGAGATCCAGCATTTTGTTTTTTCGTTCTCTCCTTCTGCCTTCACCTTTTCCACCCTCAAAAGCCAATCCTCCTTCCCCCCAACCCTTGGATGTGCCGGCGGGGCTTTGCTTAGACACCATGGCCAGGAAACTTCCTTGGATGGTTTCTGCAGAAGCTCTTAAGCAGTGCACATGATGGGTGTTATCTCCTGCGTGTATTTTCAGTTTGAGCAGCAAGCTCGTAACAAGCGCTAGTGGAGGGCATCATTAACATGCTTGTCTTTCACACTTGAAAAACATGAAACATTGGAGCTTTTTTTTTTTTTCCAGGGAGAAGCGGCAAGCTGCGTGACATATTAGGGCTGTCTCATTTTTTATATAATATTTAAACAATTCATCCTCTCTAGGCTTGTATCCAGTTATCCACAGGGTAAAGCTAATGCCTCCTGAGGAGTCTTTGGTTGCCTTTATCTGCAGTTCATTTTTTCACCCTTTAAATACAGCTTTGCCTTTAGCTTTCTACTGAAATAGGAATACTAAGCAATGTGGTTATAAAAGGAAGCTGGAGATTTTTGGGGTTTTTTTTTTAGAGTTACTTTTAAAAACTTCCTATAGCAGTAGACAGGCATAGCTATGTAAAGATTTCTCTGCAGACTCTCTCCCAGCCCAAAGCTGCACTGAGAAAGCTTACAGTTTAGTGGTATGTTTGCGAATGCAGTGGAAGTATGCTTAACTAGATAGATAGCTTCTAATTTAGTTACGCCTTTGCCATTAAAATATTTTTTGCTTACAAGAGTCGCCTCGGTGTTTCTGTGGGTCGCTCTCCTATGGGAGTGTTTTGGTGAAAGCTTTTTGGGTGGCCTCCAGCTGACTCGGTCTGACCTAGCCTTTGCTCCCTCGTTTGCATTTCCTCTGAGTACTGTCTGTGGCACAGTGTTCAGAAGGCTTTAAGGCAAAGCTGGATTGCTTCTGGGGAGTGAGCATGCACAATGCCTTTTGTGTTAAAATTTGACACCTATGTATTTATTAAAAACACAATCTTCCACGGGTTTCTGGTTCTGAGCATAAGATTGATGATGTGAAGTCTTATTTTCTCTTTAGAAGTGAAATAGAATGGCTAAAGCTAGATGCAGGTATACTTGATTATTCATTCCCTTAAAGCACTCTTGCTTTACACACATTTCACAAAATAATCTGTGTTTTACCCTCAGCACCTAGCAGCAGTGGAAGAAAGAAAGATCAAGTCCCTGGTCGCCCTTTTGGTGGAAACACAGATGAAGAAGCTGGAGATAAAACTTCGTCATTTTGAGGAGTTGGAAACCATTATGGACAGAGAGAAAGAGGCAGTAAGTAGGGGGATACTTCTCTGAAATCCTGGATTAAACCCCTATATGCTAACAGCTGGAAAACTAGCAGCTTCAGCTGTTCCTCACCTTTATGCAATTCTTCATACCTCAGCTAGAATTCTTAATAACTCCATACGTTGCAGCATTTGACTCCTCTCCTTCTCTATCTGGAATCTCTCCTGAAACATAAGGAGCAAACTAGTTGTATCCTGGATATGCTTCCTAATCCTTATTCCTCTGATCTAAGCATGAACACAGAACTGAGCATTAATGAGGCATCATCACGTGAGCTATATCTGACTTAAGAATGTTTTTTCCCCTGTAAAGGGAATGAAGTGGTTGGAAACCTTACCCTTTACCTAGAAGGGAGGGAAACCAGGACTGTCTGCCTCTTCCTCCTGACCCAGTTGAAACTGGAGATTTTGGTTTTCAGTTTTTGGAGGGTGTTCTTGGTAGCTCTTGCAAAGGTCTTCAAAATGAGATGCAGTAGCAGAAGGATGCATGCTAAGGAGTAACAGTTTCTCATTTTGTTATAAAGAAATTGCCTGAGCTGGAGAGGGAAATAACAGCTTGAAGAGAAGGGAGGGACACAGTAATATCAGGAGTTGAGGAAAAGATGATTGCTCTTAGGGAGCAGAAAAGTATTAAAATAGAACAAAGCCAAATTAGCAAATCTGAAAGCAGTGAAGTGATATGGAGGGTAGAGAAGAGGATCTGGGCAAGCGAAGTGAGAAGGTTATTAGTTGCCATCTTCAACCGAGTAAAGCAGTAAACCAGGGCACAGGTTTTGACTGAGGTCTACCCAGCTGAAAGGTGGTGACACTAAAACAATATATATAGCACAGCCCAAGCAGGGCTTCGTTTATAATGTAACACTGCTAGTGACATCTCACTCGAGACATGTGCGTAGCTAGAATCAGGGTATAATATGGAAGAGACGCTGCCTCTGCCTGTCAGCGCCTGGCTCGGGCACCTATTGCTGCGTGTTCTTTCACGTGTAGCTCAGCTGGCTTTCGGAGGAGCAGTTTCTCTGCAGCTACTGTAAAGATGCCTTGAAACTTCATTTTTATTGGACACCAGGCAAATTTTGCATTTCTCTGTTGTGGAATTAGCAGATTTTTGTCAATACATTGTTACTGTAGATACGTTGAGAAGATAGTGACTCACGATTCCAGGGTTTTTCCCCATGCCCTACCATGTGAATTTAATGGAGCTTCCATCCTCACCTTGGCATTAATCACACTGATAGAGTTTGACAACGTGTGGACTTTTGTTGTAGCAGAGTGTCAGCAAGAATTTCTTCACTGCTCAGCATCCTCGACCGTTTCAGTGGGGTGCCTGCTTCTGATGCTGACTGGCAGCTCAAGAAATGGGCCTAACTATTTTGAGAAGGTTCTCTGCAGACTGCTTTATTTGGGGGCTGCATTCTCTCATAGTAGCAGGTTTTTTTCCACTGTGAGGCATATGACATTTTCCCGTTTAAGAATGTGCATATGGATTTTTTTCTTTCCCCCCCGTGGCTTCTGATGGCTAAAATTCAGTCTTTTTCCCTTTTCACTGTGGATATTTAGTGGACTAATTAAACCAAAAATTCCCTTAGTGCCACTGCACACTTTGCACGTGTCCTTATTCCTATGCTGACTCTCTTACAGTAAAGGTAAGTTGGTCCTGTGTTTAAAAAAATGTGCTCCAGACTGGAGAGTGTTAAGTATTAGGCAAAATACGTTTGCTTCAATTTACAATCTGAAGCAGTTTCAGTGCTGCCAACTCTGTGTGTAACCAGGGAGTCTATTGATAGGCGCCTTCTTGACCCAGAATTTGTAATAACACATGAATGAATGCGCTCTTCAGTGTTTCTGTATAGGGAGGAATTATTTGCTGAAGATGGAATTGTAGTACAATGATTATTGCATGGGGATACATTAAGTGCTCATAATAGTCCCTACTAATTATGAATCACTTTGCAACAGCGCAAAAACATGCTATAGCAAATTTGAAAAAAGATGGTCGAGAGGGTAGTATTCATGAATACGTACCTAAAAATTTGACCAACTTTGTGAATCAGAAAGAAGCAGGAATATAAAACAACATAGAAAGCATGGTGTAGCGGTACCTCTCATTATTAAACCTCTGTTTCGGGTCATTTGCAGTAATTCTTGTGTGAACTGCCTGCCACCTACTGAACCTGTTCTCATGCATGCACAGTTACACCATTGGTGTACGTATCTCTTCATTGTATCCGGTTCCTCCCAGTAACGTATCGGATTGGTGGAGGACAAAGGAATCATGGCAGCAGGAATAATCGCACCGTAGTCCCTACACGCTGAAAAACAGCCCCCAGCAAGGCCTATGCATTATTCATGAGCTCTCTCCGTATCTGGTTCTGCTGGTGAATGCACGCTCTGTAAGAGAATGCTGTTTTCATCCATGTTTTGTCAGCAGTCAGATTGCTAACACAAAGTATTGAGGGAGCTTTGGGATTTTTGGAGAACTCCCACAAGGTGGAAGTCTCCTTGGCAACCTGCTTTTCATGGTCTGTGTTTTAAAATACTCATTAAGCATTTGCAAATTGAAGGGAAAAAAAAATACACAGATTTGTACGTCCAGTTGCTTAAAAGAGTAACAGATGTACAAATGGATTGTGGTTTCTTAATAAAAGCCAAGTGGCATACACTTCCTTCACCATGACAAAGTGATCATTCATATTAATGTCCAATAATAAAACTTTTTAGCTCCTTTGTTTTCGTTTTGTCACTGCTTACCAACTACATGACTGCATAATTAAACAGAGAATCACTTATTTTGTGTTAGCTGGCTTAAATTGCATGAGTTTTTAACAGTACTCTTATTTGTAGCCCAAGTCGGTGATGTCTGGATACCATGAAGTTTGGGTCGTACACTTGAAAATGCAGGTACAGAGTAGGATCCTGCCTGTGGTCACTGAGCACCTGCTGTTGCCTGCATATTCTGCTTTGGCCTCTCCCTAGAAAATTTCTTTAGTCATCCTGTTCCCTCCATCCCAACATGCGGGACCATATGACAGAAGGAAGGAGGCAGCTTCTTCTACAAGTGCATTGAGGCTGAATGTGGTGCCCAGTTCTTGTGTCATGAGGTAGTTGTTTTACTGAGGCATTCTTTAGGACAAAATAAGGTGAATTCATCTGTTCCAGCTAGAAAATGAACTGTTCTCTTTACTGAAGCCTCTTGCGTATCAGATTGAGACGGGTGTCAATAGGATAGCCGAGATTCCATGTGATTATTTGCAGAAACATCATTTTAAATGTGTACTTTTTAACTATTATCTTCATCTTACCTTTTTTCCCCCCCGTTTCTGACACAGTTAGAGCAGCAGAGACAGCAGTTGCTGACAGAACGCCAGAATTTCCACATGGAGCAACTGAAGTACGCTGAATTAAGGGCTCGCCAGCAAATGGAGCAGCAGCACAGTCAGAACCCGCAGCAGTCTCACCAGCATTCCAGCGGGCCTGGCATGAACCCCCTCGGAGCACCAGCACATCCAGGCTTACTGCCTCATCAGCAGCCCCCGCCGTACCCGATGATGCACCACCAAATGCCACCACCTCACCCACCGCAACCAGGTAAGAACTGGAAGGAGAAAATCCCCTCATGTTAGCCATCACCGTTTGTAATAGATTAAAAGAAGAGGAAGAGGCGTTGCCAGATAAAATTAGACAAGGTGTGAGGGGTGTTCTGTGTTATGCAGTGTTTTCTAATGGTGTTTCTCATGAAATGGGAACAGTTTGGTGCTAGGATGATTAGCTTTGCTTGTACTGCAGCTTCATTTCATAGCTTTTGCTCCAGTACCAGATGTATGAGTGGAACTTGTTGCAAACAAGCCAGATTGCACATGTCTTGTTTCTATGTTGGTCCATGGTTATGTTGGAATACATGGCATCACAAGTTACATTGTGTTACTTTTAGGCTTACTGAATGCTGTTACCAAAAAGCCAGAAAATGATGGTAAGCTTGCTTTTCAGCGTTTTACACATCATAGCCTGGTGTGCTGGACAGGCAAATCCAACATCCGGTTATGTAGGTGAAATAGCTCTGAAACTTCCGATGTCAAAATCTGTATTACAAAAGTAGGAAAACTAAAAGGAATCGAGATTTTGCTGCCTAAGACAAAAATAGCAAGGCCTGTCTCCTGTTCTGCCTCCAGCATGTTGATGTTCATTAAAGAGCCATAAATACTTTATATGCGAACCTGTTGCTGATTTTTATATATATATATATGTAGATAAGAAGTAAAGTTTTGCTTCACAGAGAACATAGTCTCAAAAAAAGTCTTGTGATCAGTCAGAGAATGCCTGTGAACAGAGTGAGAATAGAGAATGAGAAAAGGAGAGATCATTGTTAAATTGAATTGAAAAAGGTCTAGATACTGAAGCTGGGCAGAGGAAGGACTGCACAAGGATGAAGTTCTGGTGGGAAGGGGATTAGAAGGGAAGAATAAGAAACCTGTGGTGTCCTGGAAGAGATGTTCCAAGCCCAGAATAGGAAATGATGTGAGAGCAACAAAAAGGGGAGAAGAGCCAGCGAGAGCAACAAAGCAAGAATGAATAAAGCACAGCAAGGAGGGAAGAATTAATAGGATTTAACCAGAGGAAGAACAGAGCTATGCTGAGTTTGAAAGTGGTGATAAAAGGCATGTATCCTTGTTTGCTTCCCCTTTTGCACAAAGGAGGACTTCTCTCAATTAAAACCAACAAAAAGCCCCTAAACTCTGCTTTGTGTTTGCATTAGCGGTGTAGAACTAGTCTGTCCTGGAGAGCACTGTGCAGAACAGATAGGGTTATGGTCCCTGATAGATTGAAAGCAAGCAGCGGAGGAAAGTGGTTCCCCACCATTCTGAAAGCCAGTAGCTAATAAATGAGCACTAAGAGAGGTGAGGGGCTTCAGCGGACTTGTATTTATTCCTGCCTCCTTTCAGATGAAAAGAATTTCTAGCCAAACAAGGAAAAAGGATAAGGAAAAAAAAGTTATCTCCGGAAAAGAAAATTACTAGGTGGACATAAGCAAGCTTGTGTAGTTTTTGTGTGTTTGTGTAGTTTTTTTGTTTTTCGGAATCCTTTTCGGGCTTGGTTGCTTTAGTAGTGAATCAGAGCCTCAGACACATGAAGTGTTTTCAAGCTTATGATTGGAATAACAAGAGGGGCGAACCAATTTCAGCTGAAGACTAAAGGAGGATCAAGTCAATGAAGAATGCTCATAGGCTACTTAATATTTTTTAATGTTTAAATGAAATTAATGGGATTTGGAAGTGGGGCGAACAAGGAAAGGAGGAGCTTAGACTCCAAAATAACATCAAAGTTGAGCTACTGGTACAGGGAAGATGGAGGAGTAGTGGAATGATAAATCTAGGTAGTTTCTGCACTCTACTAGTCTTCCGTTGCAGTTAAAATAAGTGGTTTCTTCATCAGAATAACTGTCATATTAGTGGCATAGATAACTTTGAAGCTGAACCAAAATCACTTCTCAAGCAGTAAGCTTCTCCCCAGCCCCCAGAAGGAACAGGTTCTGTAGGAGATTGCAACCCACAACTGGAGACCAGGACACATTTACAGCTTTGCATGGAGAAAAATACTCCACGCTGTTAAAATCTGATTCCCTCTGAGCTATTGTTGTAAAACAGGGTTGTACCACGGTAATTGCCCAAAATAAGGACTTTCTAAGAGTGACACTTGTAGTATTCAGGATGTTCTAAAGATAAAAAGCTAGTTGACCCAAAGTGAAATCTTTCAGATACACAGAATCGGATGTTGGTGAATTCAGAAAAGCGAAGAAACTACAACAAACAATACGGAAGAAAAAAACAGAAATAATCATGAATTCTGCAGAGAGAATAAGTGAAAGGAAGGGGAGGAGAAGGGAAAAAAGGAGAAGCAGAAAAGCAGAAACTCTTTAAAAGCATAAAACTCTTGAAAAATTGTCTGATCCTGTTCATGTTAAAGGATCTCCCAAAGGGAGATAACAGTAAGAAATTTAAAGACTTGTTTGTATTAGTCTTTACTGCTAAAAATGCTAGGGAGATTGTCTTCACCTGACAGTTGTTTTCTAATGTTATGAGAGGTATTTCTTAAAAATTGTCAAAAGATATTAGAGCAAAATCTGCAGTTCAGTAAGTCATGCATTCTGGATAAACATAAGGTGCCACTGGGCTCTGAAGCAGAAAGCAGAGTCCCGACAGTATCATTTTCAAAATAGATTTTTAGCTTGTTTGTATTTCCTTAGACTTTTTTTTTTTTTTAATCGTCTGAGTGGTCTCTGCTCCTGCAACAGCAATAATTCACTTAATTTCTCCAGTGCTTGACACAACTAATGTCGTGGTAAAAAACTCGAGTGAAAGGACAAGAACAAGAAGTAGGAAGCTCCCTTAACAATTTCCTTTGGCAGACCGAATTCTAGCATGCCCCCCTGCCCTATTTGGGGCTTCTCTGTCTGGCGCTCTGCCCTTCAGTTGTGCTTGGTGCCAGGTGGGAATCTGAGAGCTGTGTTGGTCAGAAGGGACCTCTGAAAGTCTCCAGTCCAGCCTCCAGCTCAGATCAAGTCCAGTTCGATCAGGTTGCTCAGGGACTTGTCCTGTTGAGACATTTGGTGGCCACATGACTGTGTCCCACCTCCGGAGGAAGAACATCCCCTAGGAATAAAAAATGTTTCTGCTGTTTATTCAGAACAACTACTTGTATTTCAAGGGAAAACTACCAACCCTACTGTTAAGTAACCAAGTTGCTAACAACGTTTGCAGGCTCACCTTAAAACCATTTTACTGCTAGAAGGGATTGTGACTAGCAAATGCGGTTCTTTTGCTGTGAAGATGCTTATGGGGATTACACTTAAAGGCTTTGTTATACCTGCTAAATGTAATTAAAATGACAATTTAAAATAGAATAGCATCACCTGGATTGTAATGACCATGATTGTCTGGCCAGCTGTTGCAGCAACAGACACTAGTTTTTATCAATATTCAGCTACTTGACCAAAAACAAGTCTAGAAGATGACCTAATTGGTTATTAGCTGAAAATCTTTTGAAAGGTCTCATATAAGCTACTGCTGAAGAAGCTGAAAACTTTGGGCATCATGATCAAAAATGGAAACGACAACCCAAAGCATTCAGTAGACTGAATTTTTATCTTGATGAAAGCTTGAGGGAAGGGCAGTTTGCAAAAGCTCCATGTTGAATGTGTAACGTTTGGAAAAGAGCAGAAGCTCCTAGTGAACTAGCAGGATTTGCAGATGACCGTGAAAATGTCAGGCATCTAATCCAACTGTGTGAATCTTCACAGTAATAACACATGATTCGATCAACGGATGCAGAGTAATGCCCATCGGAGAGGAAAATAAGAGTTAGTCGTGTTGTGATCTAGAAGCTTAAGCTAGCTGTCTTTCCAAAGGATCGGGGTCAGTGAGTTCCTGGGTTTGCTGCACACTTGTGGTCAAAATGTTAATGTTGAAAGTGTAGAAAAAGAACTGTTATAGGGAATGTTGTCAAGTATACTGTGTTTTGTAACACAGTATAATAATATTGCAGCTTGATTTGGGTTTTGTTTACTGTATTAACAAGTCAGATCTGTCCCCTAGCAGTAGAATGAAGAAACACGAACATGAAATGGAAAAATGGCAAATCCCAAACAGATTAAAGGGGAAAATACCATATTGCATATCATTAGACTAGCTCTTAGTTACAAGCTGCTATCGAGGCTGAAAACGTAACAAGATTAAATGCACTGTTGTATGCACTGGCGGACTAATAGGGGTTCATTTCTTACATGTTCCCATCCTCTGTTCCCATAATACCTTATTACTTCTGGCCCACCACAACCACCCAGGCTGTCCGTATCCCCACGGATCCCTGCCAGTGTGTATTACATGGAGTGTGACACCGTGTTAATTAGCTGGTACATCTCTTTCGAATTAGATTAAGGTTAGTCAATAGATCGATTTCCACTCGTCGTACTCCCCGCTGTTAGAGCGTGGCACGCAGATGGACGGGGAGCAGCGCTTCCAGCTCCGCCTGACGGCGAAGCGTCTGGTGCTGCCTCTCATCACGCAGAGGCGGCCGTGGGTGCATCTTGCCCCTTAGCTAGTCTGACAGCTCCTTGGGCTGGACGTTTTTGTGAAGGTGAAACTTCAGAGGCCTCTTAAGAGACTGAGAATTCAAAGGCAAAAGCCTCCGTCTACCATGTTCCTGCCTGATCTTTCCCAGAAAGCAAGACGTGCATTTTCCTCGCTCTTCAGTGGCAGTCCCGAAGTTTGTTAGAAATGCTTGGGAGTCCTCAATTTCAGTAGCAAAAGCTCCTCAGCTTCCAAGTGATCTGTGGGCAGTAGAGGGTGTTGTTTAGTTAGAGGGTAGGGAGGGGAAGAGAACAAGTTCGCTGTCCTTCAGAAGTGTTCAGAGCTTAAGCTCTGAGCTCATCCTAGGTGTGTGTATATAGTAACGTGGGGATTCTTCGGTCCCCAGAGACCACAACTCTCAACTTGACCTGACTTGCTGTCTCAGCAGGTTAAGTTGCTCACTGTTTGACTTCCCTTCCCTCACAAATGAATACATCATAGCAGCTTCAATCTGTTGCAACGAGACAGAGCACTTGACAGGCACGAAGCTACGATCGCCAGGAGTCTTACCGGAATGCCAAAGTCCGCAATTGCCTTTCACATTCGCATGCATCCTATAGGTTAGGTATACTTTAAAAAGCTCCCTCACTGTTGCATCATCATGGTCATGTTAAATCTATGATAAATACCACTCAACCTGTATCCTGTTTTTTCTTCCTCCCCCCCACCTTAGAGACTTTTGGTAGCTGGCATTCGCCCATTTGGATCTTTGCTGACTTTTCAGCCATGGCTTGACGCTGAGGGCTTTGATACGTTTGCTCTTCAAGGTTCTGTGGTGGCGTTGTAGAGTAACTCTTCTGTCTGGGAAGCTCTCCAGATCTAGTCATACCCTTCTATTTTCCAAATTTCTGCAGTTTGATATGGATGTTTTCAGTTCATTGTTAGCAGGGTAGTGACAATGATTGTCCCCCATAGTAGGTACTCTGTGGGAAGATACACCTCTTCCCCAAAAAAGAGTCTATCATCTCTATTTAGCTTTACCAGTAATGCTGTTTTCCAGCTGTTATGTTTTTTGTGTTTTTTTTTTCTTCCTTTGAGTGAAGCAGACATTTGCGTGCAGCCAACACTGCTTTGGTATCCTTTGGCATGTGGGTGTTTTACTGAACAGAAAAGCTGGGACTCTTCGTATTTCCTAAGCTAAGCTGCTCTCTATGTTCCCCTGCTTATTTTCAGAGCAGTCACTAAAGATGTGGTTGTAATCCAAGCAGATGAAGGCATCTTTTACTAGTGCTCTTAGGGAACTTGGCCCAAGACTGCTAGTAGGCATCGAGATCAGCTGAGGACCTGTAGGATATGCTTGGCCTGTTTGTTAAATTGGTCAGAATTAGATTGAATAGATCAGTTTTAATCCCAAGGATTCTATTGCTTTGCCTATGATGGAGGACTTCTCATCTAAGTATAATATTGGTACTTGCTTTTAGAGAGGTGCAGCTCTTCTTTATTCCCCCCCCGGGGATAAAACTTTAGGACTTCATATTAAGGAGTTATCTGAGAATCAGATGACTCTTGCAGCCAGTTACATGCTAAAACTTCTTCATAGTGGATCATCTCTAGCTAACGTCTCCTACAAATGTTTCAGATGAGACTTTACCACAGCCAGAAAGGAATTCTGTAACCCAGTTTCTTTGACATTAGAGAAATAAATTCAAATACAGAAATAAATCATTACATCCTATGTGTTTATTTCCTTGGAGTATTTCACAGGATATGAGGAGTCACTTTCCTAATTGGAGTGATCTCGGCTTGAACTGTGGACAACGAGTGATTTTACAAGACTAACAGAATAACTAAATTTGAGGTATCCCTAGAGGATGCTCCATTTTCATTTCTCTTTTTTTTTAATGAAAACAAATCCATGAACAGCAAGCAAAATGGCTTAAGAAGAGACTAAGACGTTTTTGAGTAGGTGGACCCTTTCAGTCTCAAAGGTGATGTACCTCAGGGATTGGTTTTGAGACTGATCTTATCTTCTTTAGTGACTTTGTCACCAAAAGCAGTTCTGTACTGATAAAATTTGGTTAGTCAAAGTTGGAAGTCATTATCAGTAGCAGATCCAACCAGGAAAGAGGAAGGATATCATAAGAATTAGAAACGTGTTGAAATACAAGATTTCCAAGCCAAAGAACATGCTTTGGAGTGGAAGAGTCCCCTCAGCTGTAGTTTGAGGGGACTGATCAGTTGGAAGAAAGGAGGAGTAAGAGAGTTGTGTTATTGATCACAGGATGACTTAATCATCTATGTGATGTGACTGAAAGACCAGTGCGATTCTAGGATGAATTAGGCAAGTGAATTAAAGAAGATAGGGCATTGAAGGTGTTGTCATTGTACAAGGTACAGATGAGATGCCTGAAGCTGTGGTGTGCAGGTTTGGTTACAGTATTCAAAACAAATGTGCAGTGCCGTGGGATGATTTTTGAGTGGAGCTTGAATTGGCTAGCCTTAAAAATGAATGTGGAGTGCATACAACTGTTTTCTATGGACAAATCCTGACAAAAATCTCCAGAAAGTGAAGTATTTGAGGTAAGATGGAATAGCGTAGAGCAACAGTGGAGACAAACTGAGCTATCAGAGAATATTTCTAGAGAATTCTTGAACCTGGGCGTTGCAAAAAGGGGTTGTAAGTGATGGAATTTGGAGTTCAATAAATAAGGGGTTTGTGAAATAACTACTTGCTATAGGAAGAAACTCTACTCACCTCCAACTGTACATTTCTAAGCAACATGCCTAAACTCCACAGCCAGTCATTAGCTCCAAAATTAGAAAATGGGTGGTTCTAGCAGTCATTTCTGTGCTCTGTAACATGGGTTAATGGATTGCATCCGTTATTTTTTTATGACAGAAGAGCTGTTACACAGTTGCAATAAATTTGTTTCTGTGCATGAAACAGCAGCAGCTGCCTTGGTGGTTGGTTCTGCCATTTTTAGGGTTCCGTTGACATCATTGCCAGATGTCCCACAGTTACTGTCTTGGCCTTGCCTGCGTGTGTCATTTGGTCATTAACCAGGACTCTGCTGGCTCAGCGGAGACTTTGGTGATATATTCTTTTCCCAGTGTCGTATTGTATGGATCTTTCCTTACCTGCGCATACACTGCAATTTCTCTAGGAATTTTGGGGATTTGTAAGTCTTGAATTAATAGTAAATCTTTTAAGAGTCACCCATTCATACATAGATCAGGAGCAACTTCTACTCGGTTGCTGATTTGTGATCCTTTGAAACAAACCGGTGAGCTGAACGTGATGGCCCACTCCTCTGTGCCATCGGTTACATCATTGCATACCTGCACACCAGTCTTTGGCAATCTTGGCAGAGGTGCCAAAAATTGGAGGGTTTGCATAGATGAATTTCGCCTAGCAGAGGTAATCCCTGCTAGAGAGCGCCAAGATGCACTTGCAGAAGAATTCTGTAAACTGGTTTTTGCTGCTGGTAGTCCTGTAGATGAACCTCAAGCTTAAGGGCTGTTAATATACTGCTTTTACCAGTGTGGAATTTGACATGCTTTCCTAAGAAGAACGAACAGTTTCCTTACCTTGGTTCTCTGCTTCTGTCCAGTAATACAACCTGCCTTCCCTAGGGTGACCAAGATCAAGAAACTTCAGTGATGATAACTTGGAAGAGTAATTACTCTTTTAGGTATAAAGAAACTATTGGAGATTGATAGACAAGTCACTGCTTGCTGGCCCATCTAACAGGGCTCTGCAGGAAGATCTGACCCATTCAGTTTGCATTAGAGAAAAATCCCAGAACAATTTAGCAGTGACTGAGAACCACCAGTGGTCAAGTTCTCAAAATATAACCGTGCATGGAACCGAAGCAGCAAGGCCCTGAGGGGAAGCTGTAGATGGAATTAGCCATTTGTAGTTTCCTGTTTAGCTGCATCATTTTAACTCTGGACCTTATCTAGGTTTTCAGTCAGTTTTCTGATCTTAATAATGATTAAAAGTGTAACCGTTGATTCAATAGACCATGAACAAGATGCTGAGTGAAATGGTGGAACGTCTAGTGATTGACGAAGACTGAAGAGATGGTAGGAAACAAAGTAATGGGAAGATCTGGAAGGCCCTTATAAATGGAAGAAAAAGAAATAACTGCTTACAGCTTTTCTGCATTCAGAGGGTAGCTGGTAAAAAGGCCACCAGCCCCAGGCTAGAATACAGTGTGTTTTCTTCCTTTGCCCGGGTGGAGCTCCATCCCGGACAGGACCAGGGCCGATGCCTCCCGTCGCTCAGCAGAAGAGCCGCCTGCAGAGGGTTGTTCCCTCCGACTGTGCCCTGGGAACGCTGATTTTCGGGGTTAGCCCCTGTGCAGCCTGGTTACAGCAGGATGATGTGACTGCTCACCTGCTGAATCCTGGTCTAATTTAAACCGACGAGAGGAAGTCTTGCTCCTTTCTATCCAGGTCCATCCCTAGTGCATTGACTTGAAGTATGAAGGTGACCCTGAATTTTTATTTATTTATTTATTTATTTATTTGCCTTTGTCAAGAGCAATAGTTTCCTGCTCTGCTTTTGGGAGGGGAGGATTCACAGTACACCTGTTACTCAGCTCCTGAATGCCTTAGCAGGAGGAGGAGTGGGTGAGATGGGATGATATCGCTTCTACCCCCGAACGTTTTGGCTAAAGCCAAAGCTCTGTCCTGGTGTTTTGTGCACTGCTTCTAAAATACCTCTCCAGAAAGGATTCGCAGGGCTCTCGGGTCAATATTAAACTCGCTGAGAATATGAAGTGGCTGAACAGAAACAGTTAAATATTGCAGTTGCTCTCACTGCCTTTGTAAATCAGCACAAGATGATCAACGCAGGCAGTTCTGGACAAGTCAAAATCAGAACAGAGAGATTCTGATTAGCCAACAGATTATCATGGTTTTAAAGAGAAATCTATCAAGTCAGACAGAATCCTGAATTTGAGGGTGGACATTCAAAGTGGCACCTGGACATGGACAGTAGCAGGTGTTTCAGGCCAGCTTGTATTACAGTTGTTCCTCTCCTGCTCCTGACCTGTGTCACAGCTCAGATTTTACCAGTTTGTCAAGTCTGCTCATGTTTCAGTGAGAGTGATTCTGAACTGTGCTCCATCTCCGTCTCTCCAACCAGTTGCTCTGATGCAAGTGTAAGGAAAATGCATTGCCAGCTTTGATAATGAACAGAGAGGAAGCTTAGGTGGGCTTGTTTTGAACTAATGGTAATAAAAGGTAGAAAGCTTTAAAGCGATGCTCACTGATATTCAGAAGAACAAATAAACAGACTTGTGGAAAGCAATTTTTTGCTCTCAGGCAGAGCAGCTGAGCCAAATCTCTTAATTAAAAGTTAATGGGGCAGCTTTTCCCCAGAAAGTTCGGTGGCTTAGATGTCAGTCTTCGGAAACCGCTGGTGAACCGTCTGCAATCAAGGTTAGTGTTTTCAGCGAACTGCTTTTCATCAGCGTGGCCAAGCGTGTCTGGTTCTGCTGGAGGGCAGAATTTCTGGGACGCGCTGAAGAGCTGAAGCTCGTCCAGAGGCTGGCCGTCAGCGCAGGCGGGCTCAGCGAGCGAGGGGAGACCCCGCGGGAAATCGAGACCCCTCAGCCAGCCCCTTCCACAAAGACGAGCTACTGGGAAATTCCCCTCCGAGTTAGACATCCGAAAGCAGACCGCGTGCGAGTTGCAGGCAGCGAGGCTGCTTTCCAGAGCCTTGAGCTTTTTCGCTCGCTGTAAGCCTGGGGTTCGAGTTGGTTTTTGCGTGTTCCCATCGTCGGCTGCCTTTGGTTTCGTCTCTCGGTGCGTGGATGCGGCGAGATTCCGGGCATCTTGGTGACCGAAGGTGCGTTGCTGTTCTCAGGCCCAGGCACCCGTTTTGGATAAGTCCTGCTAATAGCTCGCATCTCCCATGTTCAGCTTCACAACAACTCTTAATTTTATTTTGACTGAACTTATTCTGTTCTCTCCTTCCTCCTGGAATTAAGACGTTTAAATCAGAAAAATACGGTTAGATTCCAATTTCATTGTGAAAAGCTGAACCTTGTAATGGGAATAGAAAGTAAAATTCCCAGTTTCTGTCTGTTACCAGCTTTACTGCTGGTTGTATTGTTTGAAGCACGTTACTGATTTCTCGGCATTTCGTGGGTAACCAGAAGTGCCTCACACAGGTGATACTCGTAGTGCCTAGTATGAGAAACATTTTGAAATCCTTGGAGGAAGGGCAAGAGATATGTATTAATAGCTGTCCCTGACTTCTCTGTTCAAAGTGGGATTTTCAGCTAGTAGATGTCGCTTCTGAATCAATCCAGAAGCAGAAGTAGGAGGTAAGGATGTGCGCCTTCCCCTGCAGCCAGCTGAGTAACGTCGATTTATTTTTATTTTTTTTCCTGCAATGAATTTTGCAGTTTTCTGATAGTTGAAACTTTCAAAAGAATGTTCTGTTAATAATTTTTGGCTTGTTGCTTTTTAAGTGCAAGTTGCACATTATCCATTATTTTAAATCTGTGTTTTTAAATTGAGCTACCTGATACTCTTTACTCTTTCCTATTGGACTGATCGCAATTCCAGGATTTTTTCTTTTTGTGTAGATGAGGATTTTGAATTTATATCCTTCCAGTAAATATTTCCCAAGAACTGTCAGTGCTTTCTTTTTAGCCGCGGTAGGTAATGAACTTGCTGGCAGGAAGCTTGCAGGGAGTCCTCACAAAAAGAGGAATGCAAAGTAATGAGTGGCAAATGGTTTTGTGGTATTCATCCTTAATGTCATAATACGTGCGTAATTGTGGGTTTGCCGAGCGTTAGGGTGGTGATACACAAACATTGTTAAATGCAGACTGGGGACTATTTTGCGTATTTTTGACTGCCGTGGAAAGGTGGTTGGGTTAATTGCGTTTTGACAGAATATAAGCATTAACTTCAGTTTCTTTAGTGTGGTTTTCCTGCTGAAGGCTGTTCATACAGCTGTGAAAGGGAGAATTTCTGCATATGCATCTTTTTGCCCTGCTGGTAATTATGGCAGGTAGAAGGTTTTAAGTTCTTTCCGTTAGCAGCTGGCTTCTGTGTTATCACCTCTGAAAACCCGGCCATGCAAAAGGCTTTCTGGAGCTAGAACAGTAAATAAGAGTCGGCTAGGGGACAGTGATTGCACTGAGGGTGCTGGATAACATTTTCATGAGTCGCGCTGTGCTGCCTTTCTGATAGCCGCAGAGCTTCTCCAGCGAGTCTGAGCAGCTCCGGACTCCTTACAAGCACGTGTTATAGAGGGGGCATTAATATTTGAAGGTTGCCGGTGCCGCCCCGCGTAACGGTTGTGTTTTCTGGTGACACGTGAAGCGGCTTGCGGCTTCTTGACAAAGCATCTCGCGTCATACGTGCTTTGCCGTAGAAAAATAGCGGTGAGCCCTGTCCCCGCGAGGCCGAGCGTGGTGCGCCCTGGCGTTGGGAGCGGTGTCGGGCGCCGGCACGCCGATGCCTCTGCCCTCGGCCGCCGAATGAATTACGCTAGAGGGAAGTGGCAGAAATACAGTATGCAAGTGAAGGGGGAATTCTGCCTCCCTCCTCCCGAGACTTGATGCTAAATGAGTTATTGTGGTTAATTATTCACAGCTCTTGGCTATGGGATTGTCTGCGGGAAGAAAGGACGTGTCTGGAGGTTGGTTAGCAGTATAGATTTCCGGCTCTCCGGAAAACCAGTCGGGGTAGGAAGGGGCAGAGCTGCTCTGCAGTGAAGCTAGCAGTTGCTCCCCGAAATGGTGGTGTGCTCGCTCTCATCTCCGAATTTTGAAACAACTCAGCAATAAGGGAGCAAGATCTCAAAGGATGCATCCCGGCAGAGATCCGAGGAACGTCGCAGTGCCGTCTGCTCTGCCCCTTTCTGAAGTCCTGGCCCCGAAAAGGGGAGCTCCCCTCACCTGGCGCTGACTGCTTCTGCCGCTCTTCTCTTTGGCTAAACGGGAACCAGCGCGAGGTGATCAGGAGGATTTGAATCAGCACCAAGCTTTCTGCGTTGTGCCCTGTTGGCTGCTAGAGTAAAACAGAAATACTTTAGCTGTGCCACTCTAGTGCCCCTCGAGTGGCCGATTTAACAGAGGTCGAGGCTGATTTAGTGTAGGCAAATAAACACCTTGGACAGCCTCTAAAAACAATTCTTAAGTTTCATTATAATGGGAATTTGCGGCTTTCCATTTGTTACTAGTGGAATGCTTCAGAGCATGCATTAGAAAAATGTCAAAAACATCTAACACGTAAAGGCTTTTTTTTTTTCCCCCTCCAGTCTGCTAAATCTCATTTTGTTGAACCTTTTGGCTTTATCTCTTCCTGCGTCTGCTGGTTTTAAGCTCTCCCCCTTATGTAGGTCACACTTTCACATTTTACGCTTCAGCCACTGTCTTGAAGCTGTATCTCTTGTAAAATGAAAAAACATGATCTCTATAGAAATAGCACTCCATTTTTGCCATAGTGGTACTACTGATTTCCCCGTGCTTAATCCCACTTTGGCTGGGTATTGCTTGATTACTGCTCAACTTCAGCATTTTGGAGTTCTTTTATGTGATAGGGTTGTTCCTCTGCAAGTACCTTAAGCTAATTTTAAGATAAAATTGTTGCATACTACATCAAAAAGTCAAAGAATAGACAGCCAACCCTGCTCTCAAACATAGGGAAGCTTCTCAGCTTATGGGTAGCTTTGGAAAAACTGCAGTGACACTTATTTTTAAATCTCCGAGTATTAGGAGAATAACATTTTACAGATTCTTTGAGTCAGGTATAAAGTGCTTCCCGCTATTGCTATGAGATTTGGCGAGATGGCACAATTTGAATTTATAAAAAAGCAGATTATTTTAAAGTTGATTTAATTTGTCTTTAACAGTGATTTAATTTGTCTTTAACAGTGATTTCAGCTGTGACTGTGGTTGCTATAAACACATCAAACATGGTCACTTAATCTTTGTGTTACTACAGGTCTGAAAGTCTTTTTTCCCCTGAAGGAATCCTTGGCCAGTGTTAGAGCTTAAGACCTCACATGAAGCCATTCAGTGTATAGCAAGTCTGATCCAGCTTCGGGTGCTTCCGAAGAGGTTTTCCTCAGTATCGGCCACTTCCTCGGGGTGTGGACAGGATCTTTTTCTTGCAGGCCTGTAGCATTAGAAAGGAGATAACCAAATTACGCTTGGAGGGTCTCGGGCTCGCATCAGGCGGCAGCTCCCAGCCCGGGGATCTGTCACTTGCCAGCTTTCCTGATCTGCTGAAACTTGGTCACGGTTAAATCATCAGGAACTAGATAAGGCTCCTCTCACCTGCTCGTTTTTACCTTTTTGTTCCCCATCAGCCCTCACCGTGCTGGTAAGTAACATCCATCATACCTGCAAAGATCTTGCCCTTTGGTCGCAAAGCCCTCTGCATCTCTGGACCATGCTTTGTCTCCAGTCTCTTATTTGGTGCAGCTTCACCATCTGCCAATACTCTGCTGGTAGCAGCTTCAGTTGCCCAGTGCCTGCTGCTGTTGGTCTTCCTTCGTTTCTGAATGCTTGTAGCTGTGATGGTTGTTTCTCTCTTTGGTTGTTTGGGTTTCTTTGTTTTAGATAAGTGTTCATTAAAAATAAGATCTTCTCAAGCCACAGTTCTTAACAGCGTAATAATGTTGCCCTGATGCACCATGCCTGCTGTTCTTGTGCCATCCCCTTCCAGAGCACAACATTTGTGGGAGGGGTGAGGATGAGGACACGAGAGGAAGCAAAGATTCCAGTGCTCATCTCGCTTGCATGAGCTAAGCTAGATCTGGACAGGTTTCCGCTGTTAAATCTTGGTATGCCAGCTCCATTGCTCAGTTATCTGGCAAACTTGACTTTTCACGAATAGATTGTGCAAGCGTCTATATACTGGGTCAACCCAAAGGTCCTCGTGGCCCGTGTCTGACCTCATAGATAGCAGATACTTAGGGAAGACCTATAAGAAATGGGGTAAATACCGAACAAGCCTTCCACAATCACACCCGTCCGGCTTTTGACAGTCAGTGCTTATGGCGTAATATCTGAGCTAGTGTATTCCTAGCCACTGCTGGAGCTAGTCTCTGCGTGTTTGTATTAGTGAGTTCCTTGGTATAGTTGTGAATTCTGTGAAAGTGCTTTTTTGTTGTTGTTTTTTTTTTAACCTGCAACAAAGAATTTCTAATTCTGTGGTGAAGGAAACAAATGCTACCATATTTGTTTTTTCCCTACCTCTTCTTATCTTAGACCCATAACAAGCTTTCATCCCTCACTCCATGTTAAAATGACTTGGACAAAAAGAATGGACTTTTTTTTGAAGTATCCTGATGGGCATTAATTGTATACCTAAGGGTCTGTGCTGAGTCCACTTACCTGTTTTAAAAAAACTATCTTGAGTGCACTAGGAAAAATAGAAATTTCAAACTTACCAGGAGTATGGAACCTATCAGGAGAATGAGGAGAATGCTTGAATTCCTCCTTACCTGTGAAAGAAAACCAGCCTTTGCTGTGCTGCGTCCCGGGGGCTATGTCTGCAGAAGCAACCACTGAAGATTCGGGCTACTTGTGGAGGACTTTTTGGTATAAGATGAAAAGGCACTGAGAAATGGAGCAGAGGAAAAAAACTTGCTCCTAAAAGGTAACTACTTTGAGTTGGAAGTTGCCAGGACATTTCGTAAGTGAAGAGAGCAGGCTTGTTACTGAAGTGGTCAGATCAGTCCCATTTTCTTCTGTGTAGATTTAGATTGCTGGTGATGTGGGGTTTTTTTCATGCTTTTTTTAAATATATATTTCACACTAGAACTTCTAGCAACTGAAATTCAAGCTTCCTTTTCATGTGCTATGACTTTAGTGCCACAGGCCACGTGTCTCATGCAGATCAGAGGAAAATCCCGACTCCTGGAGCTTGACCAGCTGACCTTGTGCAGCCGTGTTCTCAAACAGGCTGTGCTTCAGAGCTGATCTGCGTCTCTGCGTGTGAGCGGCAGAGGCTGAGGGAGAGAGGTTGAGTTCACGTGTACCCCCACTTTGGCTTCTGCACGTAAGCAGCCTTGCAAAAGGGAGAAGAGACACTCGCTTCTTGTCTCCCCGCTGTACTCGCCCGCTTGAAGCTACAAGCTGAAGTTCTCTAGAAGTTAACTGCTAGTACAGAGCCAGTTACAAAATGTCCCTTAGTAACAGGCATTGCCCAGTGCTGAATTATCCCCCTCTGGGGATATGGGCAGCTCTGGGACTGTTTGCAAACCCGACCGCCTGTCTCTGACAGCACTGATCCTGTAGTTCTTGACTCGCTTCTAATACTAATGGGTTATCATGTCTTTAAGTCTGAGCCTCTGCCTGGCTGTAGCTTCCTGTGACAGTGTTCTCGTGTTGCCTGCCCTGTTCTGCCGTGCCCTTTCTGCCCGCTCCCCATCTAGATTCTGCCCGCTCTGCATCTAGAGTCCTGGGCCCCCCAGTGCGAGGAGGACATTGACCAACTGGAGCGAGTTCAGCAGAGGGCCACTAAGGTGGTCAGGAGCTTGGAGCACTTGCTCAAGAAGAGGCTGAGGGAACTGGGCTTTTTCAGCCTGGAGAAGAGAGGCTTTGTGGTGACCTACCAGCAGCCCCCCACTACCTGCGAGGAGGTCATCAAGAAGACAGACCCGGCTCTTCAGTGATTTGTAGTGGGAGGACAAGAGATGAGAGCCATAAGCTGGAACAAGAGAGGTCACAGCTGGATATAAGGAGGCCGTGAGGACAGTCAAGCAGTGCAACAGGCTGCCCAGGGTGGGTTTACATTCCTGGGGGTTTTCAAGGCCTGACTGGACGAAGCCCTGAGCAACCTGGTCTCACCACAGGACTTTGAGCTCTGCTTTTGAGCAGGAGGTTGGACAAGAGATCGCCTGAGGTCCCTCCAGTCTGAAATATTTTGCAATTCTGGGACGGAGGTAACGCTTTAGTGCTCTTGCTGGCTGCTTGCCCCTGAGGAGGGGAAGGTGAGTGGGCCATTCCAAGGGACTTCCAGCTCAGCTTGCCGACAGAGGGGAAACCAGAACCAGACACTAGAGCTCTTATTGGTGTGTACTGGGCTTGGAGACCTTGAGTTACCCATGAAGACCTGCTACGTATATTCTTAGGAAGAGTCCCACCTTTCGTCTCTTCTTTAGGCTCTTGACTGGAGCAGTGAGGGCTCCAAGATGGGGTTCTTAGAAACCCCTATTCACCATCACAAAGGAGGGATTTAGCGGCTCAAATCTGTGCAGCTTTTCTGGTTGACTGCTGCTGCTCTTTAATATATAGTGATGGAAATGCCGTGATGTGCCTCGCAGCCACTGATCAGCAACTGTATGCCAGGGATAAATTTACAAAGTTCTTTTCCTGTGTAAACGTTTGTGAGAAAAATGGTGTTTCTGTAGGGCTTCATATCTGCTGCTTATAGATACGCTAGTCTTGCTCCCGTGATGGAGTAGCGTCAGGTTTGCCCATGGGCCTCTCGCTTGCGTGACTAGGAGCTCCAAGATTATGTTCTCGGAGTCCAGTTCTCCAGGTGTCCATGTGAATGGCTGTTGAGGTTGCTCAGCCCCTCTGCCGCAGAGCTGTAGGGCTGCGTGGAGCCAGGCTGCTGGGAGTGCTGGGTTCCTTTGCGCTGGGATTGTTACTGGCTCAGGATGAGGGACACCTATGATCCCGCTTTGCCCTTTTGCAAGGCTGTCTTGTTGGTCTTCTTCAAAGAGCAAGTTATTGCCTGTAGTTCCAGGGTGCTTTAAACTGGACACCAGCCACCAAGTGCTTTATATAGTTAAAACATGCGTATTCTGGAGGGAAGTGGCTGAGCAAGTGACACTTGCACAGTTGGCCCAGGCACCAAATGCTGAGAAGGAGCAAGCTGTTCATCTTGGTTTTGTGGCTTTTTTTCCCTTATAACTCATGTTGAAGAGTTATTCTTGCATGCTTGGAGTGTTCTTCAGGCCCCCATCCTCCCTCTCTCTGCAGAAGGACAGTGACGGACAAGGATTTGGGGTGGGTGGCTGACGGACTCCACCTCTGTGAGAGCACAGGACGCAGCCTGCAGGCAGGGGTGTCTGTGCAGGCTCTCCGCTGCGGGCAGCGTTTCTGGGGAGCTTTGCAGCTCAGCGCTAGAGGTGCCCAGTCCTATCAACATGACCACGCATGGTTCCAAAGAGCAGGGGTTACTTTGGGTAACCAGAGGTTGGTTTTTCTTGTAAGTGCAGATCATTACTTTTCCAGGTCATTAATTCCCCATCATAAAGACTTAGATCAACCCACTATTTCCTCCTTGCCTAAGCTGTATCTCAGGCTGCTGTGTCTCATACCCATTGAGGCTGTACTAACTTGCTTAGGCTTCTGGGCCCAGACAGCCCTACCTCCGAGCAGAGGATGCGTGTTAAGAGCTGTCACCTACCTGTCTCGGTTGATAGCTTGTGAGCTAGCGCGGTTTCCTAAAGGGCGAGCAGCGCTGCCAGGCTGCTGCCAGCGTTCAGGTTCCTGGCAGCCTTCAAAATTCCAGAAATGGAAGTAACACGTCAATAAAAACTCCCTGAAAGCTCCTACTCAAAAGCTGAGCATAAATAAGAGCTAATAGTGTTTGTGCTGAAGTATTGACTCAGTCCCAAATGCAGAGCTTGCCCTTTCTTGGCTCGAACCGCCAGTGTGGCTGTGATGCTCTTCATGGACGTTGTCAGACCCTTTTCTGTTTGAGGCTTCTGTCATCACGCTTCATTTCACGTAATTGCCTGGGGTTTGAGGTGGAATGAGGTTTTCTAAAGCAAGCTGTTACAGTCCATGCCTAATAGCCACTTTCCTAACTAAAATACTGTACCTTTACGTATGTGTGTGCACGCAGGGATTCTTGTAAATGTAATTGGATTATGCAAAATAATCTCTTCAAATGAGGTTTTAAAACATCAATCAGCAATTTTGTACGTGTCCAAAACTGTGCAATTCGAACAGTTCCTTTATGCTGCTAAAACACAAAGGACTTTTACAAAGTGGATGTGTAAGGAAGACTTATTGGAATCCTCCCTCACATCAGATTTTTTTTTAATAGGGGAAATATCTGTGTAGTCTAATTTTTAGCTGTATGATTTCAGTTCTCCCATTAAATTAATCCATCAGGCTTTGTGCCTGCTCTTTGAATGCTCTGTTACGTGTCCGTGTTCTTCCAGGGCAGTTTGTTTCCCGCAGCTTCGTTTAGATTGCTAACATGGGTCCCTTTACTAAGGCTTCATTAGAAGGTGAGTTTTGACTTTGAGTGGGATCTCCCAGTTGCTTATTGTGCTGGTATTTTTGAAATTACAAGTGCCCAGAGGTTGTTCTTGAAAGGAAATGTGTTGACATTGGGGATGAAAAAGCTTTTCCTTTGGGGTAGACTCAGGTGGCATTTGGAGCCTGTACGGAGCTGGCTCTGTTACAGAACTGTCATTTTTTTTCTCACTGCTCAGAGAACAGCTAGACTCTGGGTTTTTTTGTTTTTTTTCTTCTGATCGCTTGTGTTTCAAGTGTGTCTCATTACCGTGTCTTTTTAATGCTCTTGCAGGTCAGATGCCAGGGCCAGGTTCGATGATACCTGGCCAGCCCATGCCAGGCCGGATGATGCCAAGTGTGTCAGCCAACATCCATCCAGCCGGTAGCGGTCCTCCTCCACCTGGCATGTCACCGATGTCGGGAAACCTAATTGGACCTCGCGTTCCTCTAGCAGCTCCAAACGGCATGTGTAAGTGCATCTCCAGCAGTAAGGATTTGAATATACCTAGTGTGGCTTCTCCGTTGCTTGGCTTGTTGCTGGAAAAGCCAATGTAGTTGAAACCCCTTTATGCACTGTAGAAATAAGATCCGTGCATCTTGGCAGCCAAAGATTGATGCCAGAAGTGTGCTTGAAGCCTTAAGTGCTTGTCTCCCCTCTAGGCATCCAAACATATGCTATTGTCCTTTGTTTTATTTATAACATCCCTTTTTTATTTACAGTGACTCTAAGGCTTTGTGGTCATCGTCCAAAACCTCTCTCAGCTTAATCCGAAGTAATGCACGTAGGGGTTCAAGAACTGACTGTAGCTAAATCCTCAAATAGTTGAGATCAGAATATAATCCAGTTCAACAATGCCTTAGTGAAAACTTAGCACTGTGAAATTAAGAGGAGGAAGTCCTAATTAGAAAGAAGCAAAAGGTATATAGGAATGTTCCTTATGTGATGTGCATACATGCGCCTCTGAGAAGCAAGCTGATTTATGCCAGGCCTCCCCTCCTAGTCCCCTGCTCTCCTCCTCCCCCCAAAAAACCCCAAAGACCAAAAAGCCTGAAGTCAGTACCCGCTGTGTGGGTGCTACTTGAATGAGCACCGCTCTGTGGCCAGACCCAGAAAGCAGGAAAGCTGGAATGGTTGGTGCGAGATGCTTTGTAATGACGACTTCCTTGATAAATGTGCCCGTCTTGCTGATCTCCTTCAGTGCAGCAGTCTTAGCCCCCAAGATGTTCATCTACATAACTGTCACTGCACAGGCAGGAATCATAATCACTGGCAGAACCTCTTGCGAAAAAATAGTTGGGAAAAACTATCCCATCTGGGCTACAGCTGAAAGGGAATTGTTGAGCAGTACTGGCTCCCTGGGGTTAACTAGCATAAGCATAAAATACCTTTTCTGATGCTGTTTTTGTTCAGATACGTCCTCTTTACTCTTCTGGTGCTTTAGCTTTCCTTAGTTTTCCTTCCCTTTTTTGAGCCTATACCACTGGGAACATCTTGTCAGGCTGTATTTCTGCTTGCTCTTTTTCCTTATCTTGACTTCTCTTTTTCACCCCCTACTAAACAGGTTGGTCATGTTCCATTCACATCTCCTTTGTGTACATGAAAGCTGGCCCTTTTTTTATCCCTCATTTCTTTCCTCCTACTTGCTACATCTACGGATGCCTCTGCTTTAGAGAAGGGGAGGCCACAGTGATGGCCGTTTCTGGGGCTAGCCTGAAATAACCCAAGTGACAGGTCCTTCCTGCTTCCCCCTCGGACAGCCGTGTATCCCGTGCTGTATGGACAGTCTTGCATTGGATTCCTTTACCGCGTTCAGCCTCTCCTGCTTCTGCTCAGTGCTTCCCTCTGTTGTTCTTGCAGATCCCCCTCCTGCGCAGCCGCCTCCACCAGCAGAAGGGGTGACCCCACCTCCAGCAGGAGCCCCGCCGGCCTCAGCAGCTCCCTAAGTGGTCAAGAAAGAAGGAACTTCTACAGCAACATAGTGGTGACCAAAAAATGAATTCCTCAGTTACCTTCTGTTCCCTTGGGAGGTTTTCACCTCCTGTTGGCCTGCCCCTGCCGTGTGTGTGTGCATATACATACACATATACAAGCACATGCACAGCGTCTTTTTTTCCCCCCTTCTCCCCACTGCTCTTAGCCTGGCAGTACCTGGCATTCCTTTGGGAAGTCTTTGGATCAAAGGTGCCAGTAACGCCTCCATGTTGCTGGCAGGAAGTCCTTTACGCTCTGGTCCACTTGCCTTTCAGAGCGTGCTTGACTCTGGTTTTCTTTCATCTTGGTGTTTTGAGCTTTGGGTTCTCCTGGGGAGGGTAAAAAAGCTTTTAAGCTGGAGGCATTAACTGAGCTTTTACGATGTAGCAGATGCCCTCTCCACCTGTGATTTAGTGTTTTGGGTTCTCCAGGTAGAGCGAGCAAAGCATCAAGATCGGATGCCAAACCAGCGATTTGGGGCAGAAAAAGGAAAATAAGGGCATGTTATAGCGCAGAAGGTGCAGGAATGCCAGCTATACTCATTGCAGATATCTGATCGTTAAGGACAGTAGCTGAGTCCTGGGGCTGCCTCACTAACTTATTAAAGAAAATATTGATCCAGTGCGAATGAAGCCAGGAGTGAATCAATTGGAATAAAACCACTCAATGGTAGGAGTTTTCTTGCTCCGGTTTTTACTTTATTTTTTTTTTTGCCTTTGAAGGTGGTAGTTGAACCTTCCCTCTGAGTAGTTTGGTACAGTAGCCAACTGAGGAAGAAAAAAAAAAAAAACATGATTTTTAGTCCCTCTTTTTGGAGCATATACTTTTTACTTTTTAAAAATGAACAAAAAAAAAGTAGATAGCGATGAAGTGCTAGCATACGGGATTGGGTTGGGATGGCTGGGGTGTGAATGCCAGAACTACCTCCTGCAGACAGCCGAGGTGGGCAGGATTCAGTGAACGCGGTACGCTTCTTCTGGAATCGGAGGTGGGAGAGCTCCTCAATCCACACATCACCTTCCACTCACTGACCTCCGTCAGCCCATTTATCTGGGGGGTCGGCGGGTGAGGGAACGGGTTCAGCGGGCAAATCCAGCAGCGCTCTTTGAGACCGCCGGTGCAGTACTGCTGACACGGACACGTTCGGTCTGCCAAAAACTGCTTCGCTTGCTAGTCATCAGTGGCTGCGAAAGCATCCTTTGCCGGCTGTACGGTTCAGATCCTCTGCCTCCTTCCTAGGAGAAGAGGGTTTGGCGCGTTTCCTTGCCAAAGCTCTGAAGACCGCTCGCTCCTTTAAAGGGTGGCTTTGAGTGACTGAGTGCAAGGTGGTGTTCTAAAGCTTGACCGGGGAGATTTCTCCCAAATAACCTGAAACCCGCAGAACCACTTACAATAAGGCTTAAAAAAAGAAAAAAAAAAAAGGATTTGCTTTGAAGAGCGCTCAGGTGTTTGACTCCTCCATGGTAACGGTTGAACTTTCCAGGTCCTGAGAGCGCATGTGTGCGGAGTGACCGTTTCGGGGCTGTCTGCGCAGCAGCTACGTGCTCAGACAGTTGTCTACGGCCTCGTTGCTTCCAGTGCATAGGAATAACGCTTTCCACTGTCGAGCTCTAAGAATCCACAGTGCCTAGCAGAGAACGGTCGGGGCCTGCCTGCCTTCCACCTTTCACAAGGAATTCATGCCCAGTGTTCCCTTTCCCTCCGGGGCCTTTGGGGTGAGCATGGAATTTGGGTTCAGACCGTAGTCCGGTTTAGAATAACCTCAGGTTGTTTTTAGTGTGATCAACTTCAAATGTAAAGGATCCAGATGGAGACTATTTTTTACTGTACTAGTGATGATCCTACAGAGTACCTGAATTCTTGACACTGTTGTGTTTCTGTATAAATAATACATGTGCTGACTTTTTCATCTGATCCTGTGTATAGGGCCGGTTTTATTCCTGCGACACAGCCACCCAATTTTGTGAAATAAAAAAAAGAAAAGTGGTTTTTGTACAAAACTCATGCCGGTTTGTCTGGAGTCTGTTTTCTCTCAGAGTTGTGGATTGGCTGAAAAACATTGATATGATATTGGTCTAATTTGGGGCTGCGTCTTAGCTGCGGTGAAGTAAATACAAAGCCTAAGCTTGTTAGCCGGCGAGGCGGGAGATATCAAAGTAATGCAGATAAGGGAAGACCCTTTACAGTGCACTCGGTGATCTTTGGAAAAATGATATTTTAGGTTATAAAAGCTTAATGTGAAAAAGATCAGACGGAGCATTCGAGGCCCAATAGGGTTTCCGCAATCCGTGCTTTCCCGCTGGCTTGCTGCGCTCGCTGGGACAATTGCTCCTGCTCGTGCTCCTGGTTGAATGAAACGCTTGAAAGACCTGCCCCGAGGTGGCGTTTTTAATGGAGGAGGACCGGACACGCTGACCTAGCAGGTCCCCACCATTCCTCTAGTCCTACGCAGGCTTCCCTGGTACCTGCTTAATTCAAATGGCTCTTCAGATCTTTTGTCCTCTCCTTCAGGGCTCCGGAGGGCGCCGGGATGGTTTTGCCTATTGATTAAGCTGTGGAACCGGAAATCCAGTCTGTCTTGTATTCTCAGTGCTGCTGCTACTTAACCAAATAACTGCTTTTTCTTCTCGTGAAGCATAATGACGACACATCTTCCACGTGCGTAACGTGCTGGGTGTCCTAATCCCCTGACGCTGGGGAGCGAGGGCTGCAGGAGTGAAGAGGTGCGCGGGCAGCAGGAAGGTCTTGCGCTGTCGCTTGATCCTCTTGCCGGCCTGGACAGCGGGGCGCCGGGTTCCCCGCTCCGCGGATGCCGTATCCCAAGCGCCGATCCCCTGCGCTGCCAAGAATGAGGTCTGCCAGGTCACCCGAGCAGCGACCTTCGCTACGCGCAAGGCGTTACCAGGTTTGAGATGCGTTGGCGAGAACGGAGTCGATCATAGCAAGAGAAGACGCGTTTCATCCTTTGAAGCAGGGGTTCCTACCTTGCTCCGTGAGTGCTGAAGATCGCTGCCCGCCGGAGGGCCTGTCTCCCTTCCGCTTTGGGGCCGGCAAAGGAGAGCGAAGAGCTCCTGGCGCCTTCGCTCCCGATACCACCGTGTCAAGCGTTACGAACGTTTATTCCTTGTGATCGCAGCCTTCTCGTTCTGTGGTCCGGTGCGTAGCTGTCGTTTTCCCTCTTGCCTCTTGAAGGCATTTCGCCTAAGGAATGCGAAGGATACGGTAGATGTTAGCGTCAAATTTTGAACCGTCCGTTTTTCCTGTTTATTGGCCTCGAAAGCTTCGCAGGAGTTAAAGCCTGACAATCTGCCGTACGATTAGCAACGTGGCAGAAGAGGCCGACTGTAGTCGTGACAGTAAGCGTAAAGGAAGCTGAGTGGAGGTCTAGGTTTAGTCTGGGACGGTGCTTCCAGTTTGTGCGTGGTCGCCTCCCTGGCCGAGGTCCCCCGTGGCCTTGCGCCCTCTCTGCAGCTGGCCCGGGCGAGCGGGTGCGAGCGAGGGCCGGGGTCGCTCCGGCTGCCGCGACAAGGAGCGTTTGCAAGATCGCGGCTAGGGGAGGTGGCAAGAGGTCCAAGAGAGCAAATTCATTCCCGTTTACAGCTTCGTAATATAAACGCAATAAGCCTGAAGGTAGGTTTAAAGCTGCTGTTCTTAAATGGCTCAGTGTTCACCGCCGATCTCTGCGGTGGGGTTCTTTGAGACCAAGATCCCATTAGGATAAACGGGAACCTCCCGCCCTTGCCTTGAATTACCTCTGCAGCCCCCTGGGATGGTGCGAGCCCCCGTTGTGGACCTATCGTGTCTGGCAGTACCAGCTTCAGCACGTGCTTCCTAAAAAAGCTGTATTTTTTTCTTGCTAACTGGAGCCAAAAAACTGTGCTCGGACACCTTGGGGGGTATCTGAGCCCGAGAGCGCGTGGTGTCCCCTGCCACCCTCGTTCCTAATCCCATTCCTCACTCATGAGAAACCTGAAAAAGGATTTGGCAACTCTGGAAACTCTCATTTTCGGACTCTGCTGCAGCCTTACGTCTTGCAGCAAGCAGCACGCTGCAGCGGGGGGTAACCGGGCCGGATGCTGCTCGGCGCCGGTGCCTGCTCCATGGAGTAATCCCCCGCCTCGGAACAGCAAATGCCGTGGCTGGCGCAGGGACGCCGCGGGGGACCCGGGAGCCGTCTCCCTCCCGGCACGCGCAGGCTCCCCCTCCAGAAATGTGCGGATAGCTAAAGTCCCTGATTTCCCCCCCACCACCACCCAAAAATCCCCTGAATCCCAAAATCCCAGAAACAAGCTGGGCGCTGGCCACAGAGCGGGGCTGGTGGCTGCGGGCGCCGGGTCGGAGACGCAAGCCCACCCCGGCCGGGCCCCTCGAGCGGCTTCTCCTTGCAGTGCGCCCGGCTCTTCCAGCAGGGCCGGAGCAGCGGCGTCTCGTGGGATAAATCTAAAGTAAATCCCTCGGTCCTTCCCAGCGCCGCTCTCCGCTGGCACCGAACCCGGCGGACCGCATAGGCCTCGGCTCGGCTCCCGGCCCCGCAGCCCTCGGACGCTGGGAGCGGCGGCTCCTCCGCCTGCCGGAGCTGCTCTCCTCTTGCCTCCGCTGTCCGAGAGCCGCATCGATTCGCCCGCGGTTCCAGCGCTAATAAAAGTAAAACCTTGACGGCGAAAAGCCTTTCGGGGAGGCGTTTTGCTAAGACGTCGCTAAACCGCCGGGCTTAAGCCGGTTTCTCGAGCGGGACCTGGGAGCAGGCGCTGTCGCTGCTGCCGGCTTATCCTGGCGCCGGCAGCCGCCTTCCCGGCGTGGAGGAGCGATCCGCAGCTCCGTCCGGCGCTCCCGGCTTGGGGCGAGCAGGTGCCGGCACGGCTGCTTCCAGGGCTGGGGCTGCTGCCGGCGGCTCAACAGGCTCCTGGATGATGGAAGAGGCTCCACTGTGGCTGCATCTGTCTGTCTGTCTGTCTGGGCCTGCAGCCTCCTGGAGCAGCTCACGACGGACAGACGTGGCCGGTGCCTCCTGCGGCCAGGGTGCATTGCGGGCACCGGAAAGCATCAAACACCTAAAAAAACCCCAACGCTTTGGGCCGGGATGCGGTGCCGCCGCGCTCCCGCAGCCTTCGTCCGGCTGCTGCTGCTGGGGGCGGGATGCGGGATGCCAACAGCTGCCGCGGGAAGCCCAGCCGGAGGGGGATCAGGGGGCTCAGCCGGGACCAGGGGATGCCGGAGCCGCCTCTTCTCAACCCCTTTCCCAGGCCCTGCCGGGGGCCCCTCGGCCGGTCCCCTTGGAAACGTCTCGGCAGCCGCATTCAGGGCCGGAAGCGCCGGGAATATTAAGCAGGTGCAGCCCCATCGGCTCCGCTCCGAGCAGGGAGGCAGCTGGGTTCGCCGGCGGCGGCAGCGGAGGAGCCCGTCCGCTCGCCGCAACAGGGCTGGCACGCGAGGGGACCGCGGAAATCCCGGCAAGCTGGTGGCCGCCCCGGAGCGCGCAGGTGCCCGGCTCCCGGCCGAGCGGGAGCTTTCTCGGAGCAAGCGGCGGTTCCTCGAAATAGAAGCGTTTCTGGGGAACGCGCGGGGCCGGGTGACGTTTGCAGCGCAGCGGCGTCGACGTGAAGCATCGCGGCCTTCTCCTTTCGTTCGCTTAACGGCGGCGGCGTTTCGCCTTGCACCAGCGGCTCGGTCGGTTACGCGGGTGATCGATGCCGCGGCGGCGTTCGGCGGTTTCGCTCCTATAACCCGGTTTGACGCTAGGGATTTATGGCATCACCGCTCCGGTCCCGCTTGGAGGGATGTGGCTGGCGCTGGAGCCCGCGGCTGAGAGCCCGGCTCCCGCTGCACCCAGCGTCCTGCCGTCACCCAAACTGCCACTGTCATCCAGTGTCCTGCCATCGCCCAGGACCTTGTTGTCACCCAAAATCCTGCTGTCACCCATCACCATGCTGTCACCCATCAGCATGTTGTCACCCAGTGTCCTGCCATCAGCCAGGACCCTGCTGTCACCCAAAATCCCACTGTCATCCATCACCATGCCGTCACCCATCACCATGCCGTCACCCAGTGTCCTGCCATCAGCCAGGACCCTGCTGTCACCCAAAATCCCACGGTCATCCATCACCATGCCGTCACCCATCACCATGCTGTCACCCACTGTCCTGCCATCAGCCAGGACCCTGCTGTCACCTGAACCCTTGCTGTCACCCAGCATCCTGCTGTCACCCAGCACCCTGCCATCCCCCAGCCCCGCTGCAGCCCCCCAGCCCCACGCGTGGGGCGCTGGGCCGGGGCCCCAGCAAGGCTCCGTCTGGGGGGGGCAGTGAGGGCTCCCGGTGCTGGCGGGATGGGTCTCCCGTGGGATGGGGCCCCCCGCGCTGGCCGGGGATGCCGGGGTGATTCTGGTGCCGGTTTGGGGGGGGGGGATGGGTCCCCCGGTCCCGG
>NW_020451127.1:631357-643621 GCF_003343035.1 Apteryx rowi
CGCGTCCAGCCCGGCTCCGGCGCAGGGGGCTCGCGGCCGCAGCGACCCGGCCTGGCTGCGCACCGAGGCGCCCGGAGCCACGGCCGAGCCGCCCGCCGGCCAGACGGTCGCCGAAATCCTCGACGCCGACTACTACGAGCTGTTCGAGGGGGGCGAGGGGGCGGCGGGCGGCGCGGCCACGCCGTGGGCCCTGCACGAGCTCTACGACGACTTCACGCCCTTCGACGAGGCCGATTTCTACCCCACCACCTCCTTCTACACCGACGGCGACGAGGAGGGCGAGGAGGACGACCTGGACGAGGAGGAGGAGGAAGAGGAGGAGGAAGAGGAGGACGACGAAGAGGCCGGGGGGCTGGAGGACGAGAACGGCCTGCGGGCGCCCACCCCGGCCGGGCCCGGCGTCCCCACCGTGGGGCAGGAGCCCCGACCCACGGGGCGCCACGACGCGGCCCCGCTGCCGCCCGCCGTGGTCCTGGGGGGCCCCGAGCGGGCTGCGCCGGTGCCGGCGGCCGTGCCGGGCCTGGAGAACGGCACCGAGTGCCGCAGCGGCTACGTGCGGCACAACGGCTCCTGCCGCTCCGTGTGCGACCTCGTCCCCAGCTACTGCCACAACGGCGGCCAGTGCTACGTGGTGGAGAGCCACGGGGCCTTCTGCAGGTGAGCGCCGGCGGGGACGTGGTGGCCTTGTGGCACGTGGTGGCTGCAGCTGCTCCCCCCGCCTAGGCTGGCAAAGCCCTGTGTCAGCGTGGGCATGGGGACAGGGAGGGCACCGCGGCCACCAAGGAACCAGAGCAGGGTGTGCTGGCTGTGTTGCACGGGTTGAGGTGTGATGGTTGCGTTGCACAATTTGGGGCATGATGGTTGTGTTGCATGGGTTGAGGCACGATGGTTGCGTTGCACGAGTTGAGGTGTGATGGTTGCATTGTATGGGTCAAGGTGCAATGGTTGCGTTGCACGGGTCAAGGCGCAATGGTTGTGTTGTACGGGGAGGCGCAATGGTTTGTGTTGCAAGGTTTGAGGCATGATGGTTGCATTGCATGGGTTGAGGTGCGATGGTTGTGTTGCACGGGCTGAGGCATGATTGTTGCGTTGCACGAGTTGAGATGCAAAGGTTGTGCTGCACGGGTTGAGGCACGATGGTTGCGTTGCACAGATTGAGGCGCGATGGTTGCATTGCACGGGGTTGAGGCGCGATGGTTGAGTTGCAGTTTGGGGTGTGACAGTTGCATTGCACAGGTTGAGGCGTGATGGTTGCATTGCATGGGTCGAAGTGTGATGGTTGCATTGCACGGGTTGAGGCGCGATGGTTGCGTTGCACAGATTGAGGCATGATGGTTGCGTTGCACGGGTTGNCGCGATGGTTGCGTTGCACAGATTGAGGCATGATGGTTGCGTTGCACGGGTTGAGGCGCGATGGTTGCGTTGCACAGATTGAGGCATGATGGTTGTGTTGCACGAGTTGAAGCGTGATGGTTGCGTTGCACAGGTTGAGGTGTGATGGTTGCGTTGCACAGATTGAGGCATGATGGTTGCGTTGCACGGGGTTGAGGCGCGATGGTTGCATTGCACGGGTTGCGGTGCGATGGTTGCATTGCATGGGGTTGAGGCGCAATGGTTGCATTGCACAGATTGAGGCATGATGGTTGTGTTGCATGAGTTGAAGCGCGATGGTTGTGTTGCACGTGTTGAGGTGTGATGGTTGCATTGCACAGATTGAGGCATGATGGTTGCGTTGCACGGGGTTGAGGCGCGATGGTTGTGTTGCACGGGTTGAGGCGCAATGGTTGTATTGCAGTTTGGGGTGTGACAGTTGCATTGCACAGGTTGAGGTGCGATGGTTGTGTTGCACCAGTTGAGGCACCTGTTGCATTGCACGGGTTGAGTCACAATGGTTGTCTTGCACAGTTTGGGGTGTGATGGTTGTGTTGCACAGGTTGAGGCGCGGTGGTTGCGTTGCACCGGTTGGGGCACCTGTTGCATTGCACGGGTTGAGTCACGATGGTTGTCTTGCACAGTTTGGGGTGTGATGGTTGTGTTGCATGTGTTGAGGCGCCATGGTTGTGTTGCACAGTTTGGGGCGTGATGGTTGTATTGCATGGGTTGAGGCGTGGTGGTTGTGTTGCACAGGTTGAGGCACGATGGTTGCGTTGCACATGTTGAGTCACGATGGTTGCGTTGCACAGTTTGGGGTGCGACGGTCGCGTTGCGTGGGTGCCGGGTGTGCCAGCGGCGTTGCACAGTTCAGCGCGTGCTGATTGCGTCGCACAGTTTGGGGTGTGCCGGCCGTGCTGCGCGGGTCGGGGTGTGCCGCGATGGTCCCGCGGGAGCCGGCGGCGAGCGGGACGCGGTGGGACACGGGACCCACGCCGCCCGGAGGCGACCACCCCTCGCCGGCCGGCCCCACGGCCACATCCCCGGCACGGTTCAGCCACCAACCGCCCCGGAAACCCGCCCGGCTCCGGGATCACACCGCGGGTGCCCTGTCCACCCTCGCAGCCCCCCCCCCTCGCGCCGTCCGTCCGTCCGTCCGTCCTCTCCGCCCCCGTGCCCCGCAGGTGCAACACGCAGGCCTACACGTGGCACAAGGGCCGGCGCTGCGAGGCCGTCGTCACCGACTTCCAGGTGCTGTGCGTGGCCGTGGGCTCGGCCGCCCTGGTGCTGCTGCTGCTCTTCATGCTCACCGTCTTCTTCGCCAAGAAGCTCTACCTGCTCAAGACGGAGAACAGCCAACTGCGCAAGACCAAGTGAGCGGCGCCGCGGCCGTCCCCGGCGGCGGGCAGGTTTGGGGACCGACGGGGACGGGGACGGGGACGGGGAGCCCCGCGCTCGTCCCCGCGCTCATCCCCGCGCTCTCCTCCGGCAGATACCGCAGCCCGTCCGAGCTCCCCAACGACAACTTCTCCCTGTCCACCATCGCCGAGGGCTCGCACCCCAACGTAAGGCCCCCGCGCGGTCCCCCCCCGGCTCCCGTCCCCCATCCGTGCCCCCGCCTCGGCTTTCCGGGATAACGTTATCCGCGTYGGCTTCGTGTTGCCCCGTCCCCGTGCCGCCCCCGGGAGGCTCCGGTGGGTCCCGTCCCCAGGGGTCCGAGGCGGACGGGGTCCCCGTCGGCGGAGCGGGGCGGTGTGGGAATTCCCATCGGTGGAGCGGGGAGGCGCGGGAATCGCCGCCAGCGGAGCAGGGCGGCGCGGGAATTCCCGCTGGCGGAGCGGGACGCCGCGGGAATCGCCGGCAGCACCTCCGGGCTCCTGAGCTGCCTCCCCGTATCCGCAGGACGAGCCCGGCGCCGGCCCCAAGCCGCGGGACTCGCTGCAGTCCTGCGGGAAGGAGGAGAAGGAGGAAGAGGAGGAGGAGGAGGAGGAGGAGGAGGAGGAAGCCTTCGGCGCGCCCGGCTCCCCCTCGCCCAAGCGCCAGGACGGCGCCGGGGCCAACAGCCTGCCCAACCACCCGGCGTAGCGCCGCCGCTCGTCCGTCCGTCCGTCTGTCCGTCCGTTCCCGTTCGCTATCGCTTCCCCCCCCCCCCGGCATGCTTTGGTGTGTTTTGTACAGAGAAAAACGAGAAAAAAAGGAAAAAAAAAAAAGCAAAGCAAAGTGCCCCCCCCCCCCCTGCAAGCCGCGCGAGGCCGGAGGCCGGCAGCGGTCTCCGGCCGGGATGCGGCGCTCCGCGCTCTGTGTATCCCGCTCGGGTTAGTTCGAGGCTGTGATTTCTAAACCTTGGCTGTCACGCGACTGACTTTTTTTGTACTTTTACCCCACTTTTTTTGAAATACAAGTGAGAAAAAAAAAGAAAAAAAAAGGGCCAAAAAAAAGAAAAAAAGGGGGAAGATCTGGAAATAAAACTTTTTTTTTCTTTCTTTTTTTTTTTTTAAGTTAAGCCTCTTGCCGGTGCCTGCGATCTCCCGACGTGGCCTTCAGTCCCCGTTTCCCGTGCGCTCCCGCGGGTGGCCGGTCCCCATCCCCGTCCCCATCCCGGGATGCTTATGGTGGAGGGAACCTGCCTGCCCGTTTCTTCCGGAAAAAAATTCACCCGCCAGCCAAAACCGATGGTTTCTCGGGAGGGAGGGAAGGAAGCGATGATGCAGCATACGCTTCCGAGCGCGCCGTTAGGGATGCAGGCGGGAAAGCTCTCCGGGACCGCTAGGAGCAAGAGCGGCAGCTCGGGGAGGGAGGAAACCTTCTTTTTCCGGGGGGGAAAAAACAAAATACCCGGGTGCATATTTGCTGGTGTCTCGCTCGGACAGAGCAGCCTTGTCCCGGCTTTGCTGCCCGGTCGCGGGAAGCTTTCCGAGAGCCTGGACCGATTTCGCGGGCTCCGCGAAGGCATCAGCCGTGCAGCGCCCAGGCTTTCCTCAGACGGCCGATCGCTTTTAAACGCAGACGGCTATTAAATTTAAATGCTCCGTTAGTTTGCCGGGAGGGGAGGCCGCCTTTTGTGGCCGGGCGAGGGCTGGCACAGGGCGAAGGGGCCGGAGGGACGGGAATTGGCACGGGAAGCGGGTTCGCCCCGCTCGCTCCGGCGGCCTCTTTTCTCTCGCCGGCACGTAACGGGATTAGCGCCGCGATCCCCGGCACAAGGAGCCTTTCTTCCTCACCAGCCCGCGACAAAACGTCCCGGAGCCTCCCGTTCTCCCGGCGGGACGGCGGCGGGAGCAACAGCGAAGGCGAGGGAACGGGGTCGGAGCCGCGGCGGCGCTGCTGGGACCTGCCTGCGCTCGCAGCCCTCGGCGCCGCGGCACTGCTCCCTTCCGACCCACCGTTTTGTCCGTCCTTCCCAGGAGCGAACGCGAGCTTTTTCCTGGGAATTCGGGGCTGGCGATTTATTTATTTATTTCTATTAACGCCTTCTCTCCCCCCCCCCTTCCGTGGGGCGATCCTGCCCGTTCGAACGCCTCCGGCTCCGTTTCCTCCCCTCGTGGCCGGTCCCGGCTCGCAGCGTCCGCCCTGGGACTACCGAACCGGGGTATTTCGCTCCCTCTTTAAGGGATATTTGGAAGACGTGGCCACGGATGGTGCCCGTCGCAGGTGGCCGGCGCTGGGTCACCTTCTGGCACCGGGCTGCAAGCAGCTTCCGCAGCCCAGGGTGGGCTCAGCCTCTGGGCTTGGCCCCGTACGGCGGCACGGGATGGGATCCATCCCACCTAGCCCGGGATCTTCCCAGCGCATGCGTCTCCCGCGAGCCTCAGGATCCCAGTGGGGTGAAATGGGTGCTTTTGGGGGGGCAATCCCATTTTAGCTGAATTAGGTCCTGGCCTCCACCACCGTATGGTCCGGGTGCCCTCAGCTGCAGCCGGAGCCCAGACGTGCTCCGATTGCAGATGTCTACACGTGGTCGGATGAAGGCCACGCTTGCTGGCCCACCTCTCACCTCCAGCCTTCCTGCTTCCCAGGATGCCCGGATGCGTAGGGTCAGGCTTGTAGGACTATCCCGGAGCCCTCCTGACCAGGCTGGGCCACCGCTGGGTGCCTACCACCACCACCACCACCACCACCACCACCAGGAGAGGAGGCCAGGAGCAGTGTTTCACGGTGACCAAAGGTGGACGGCCAGGTGCTTTCGGGAGGAGACGCGTGGCGCGGGGCAGCGCGGGGAGTCCGCGGGAGCTCGCGCGCCAACGTCAGCGTCCTCCTGCCATCGCGGGCTCGCGTGGCTCTCAGGGGAGCCTCRCCTGGCATTTGCGCAGCCAGAGAGCATTTGGAGCGCAGCGTTTAGCCAAGGGATGTACCAATCACTCCGTAATTCTCAGGCTCCCTGTAGCGGGGAGCGAACGCAGCGTTAAACTGGCTCTGCGTTGGATTTAAAGGCAGGAGAAAAGCAAAATCCTCTTAGCCCCGGTAAACTGCAAAATGCTCAGTGTGGGAAAGAACAGCTGTGCGTTTGCTGATGCTAGTGAAACTCTGGGGACAGCTTTAACCACGACAGCCCTTGTTTCCTCGCTGTTTTTTTTTAATCATGTTGGCCGGCACGTGAGCTTGCTTAGCTGGTTCCCTCGGGAAACGAACAGAGCAGGGCCCGGGACTGTCCAGCAAGCTGTTGGGAAGCAACGGTGGCGACCTCCCGGGGACAATGCAGAGCGGAGCAAAATGCCTCCAATTTGGCTGGAACCGGGGAAAGAGAGACTGATTTGAAACTTAAAGATGGGAGGCAATTTGGCCAAGAATAAGCATTGAGTGACCAAGGTCACGACCCTTACGAAGGGGTGCGGAAGAAAAGGAAAATACAGACAAAAGACCCTAGGAGGGCAGACTGAGAAACTCCGGGAACTGGTAAGTAAGATCTCATGGGAGGCACGTTTAAAGGTGAAAGGAGTTAAGGAAGCTGGCAGTTCTTCAGAGAAATGATACAAACACCACAAATACAAGCTATCCCAATAGGAAGTGTGGTAGGAACCAGCTTGGCTACATCACAAGTTCTTCACTGACCGCAGACTCAAGAAGAAAGTTTACCGAAAGTGGGAACTAGGTCAAATTACTAAGGGCAATTATAAAAGTAGCATAAGCATGTGGGGACAAAATCAGAAAGGCCAAGGCACAAATTGAGATGGAAATAGCAAGCATCATTAGGAGTGACAACAAAACACCACATCAGCAGGAGAACGAGCAAGGGAGTGTTGGTCTGGACCCAGAGGAGGAAGGCTGCTGACAAAATAGGCTGAGAATCCAAAGATTTTACTGTGTTGTTTTTTTTTTTTTTTAATGAGGCTTTAAAAATGTCAACTACAAGCAGATACCTACTGAAATAAATAAGTTACTACGATCTCAGCCCGGGGAGTGTTAACTGTGATGACAAAAGAATATTAAATAGCATACATAGGTAAGTTAGGTATTTTCTGAAATTCATCCTAYGGCACTTAGAAAAGCAGCTAAAGCTGTTTCAGCTCTGTTAGTGTCTATTAGCTAGCGCAAGGGATAGACATGGTTTTACAAGACTGCATTCAGTTTGGGGCATGCCGCTTCAGGAGAGACGCAGCCCACTGGAGAAGGTCCAGGGGGCCACAACAAGAAGGACCAGAGATCCAGAAGACGTGGCCTTTGAGACACGGATGAAAGGAATTTGGAGAACTGAAGCCCGGGGGAGACATGAGAATAGTCTCCAAGGATGTAAAAGGCTTCTCCAAAAAGGGAGGGAACAATCATTCTGGGGGCCTATCGTGGCACAGAAGAAGACAAAAAAAATGACGAAAGTCAGTTGCCCAAAGGGACAGTTCGTAGAGACATTGGGAAATACTTCCAAATTGTAAGGAGAAAGAAACACAAGTACTGATTGCCTGTGGAGGGTGGGCAATTCTCCTTGTAGAGGTCTTCAGGAACAGGTTAGATGGTTATCTGTGTGTGACAAGTTCTGCTGACTCTCCCACATAGCGAGGCTGTGGGCTAGATGATCCCGTGGGTCCCTTTCAGCTCCGTTTTCTAGGATACTGTGTTTTCCAGCACAACGCTGCTTAGCAAGGGCAGAGCTGGGGCTGAAGGTTAAGTGAGTTTGGCCTCTGCAGCTGGTAGACACTTCGCATCTTACGTTTTGCCTCTGTCTTTTTTCCCCCTAGGATGTCTCAACTCAGGAATGTCACTCAGATCTACGTATACTATTTGTGCTTATTAAATTAATTGGAAGTAATTTTGCAGAAGCGCCTAGGAGTCCCAGTGCTGAACAAGGATCTCCTTTTGCCTGGTGCCATGAAAACACAGCACAAAAAGACAGTTCTTGCTTCAGAGAGCTCGCAAGCTTAACTGCCAGGCAAGAGACAGCAGATGGAGACAATCTGTTGGACAGAAGAGCACAAAGAAACAGTGAGACAATACTGGTTGACATGGCAGACTGTGGGTTTTAATGATCTATGAGCCAAACCTGCTGGGTTTTTTTTTTGTAGACACTGGAAAAAGAGAGATTTCAGGAAGGATTTGAGAGAAGATAATGAGGTTCTTCAGGAGCTGTTTACGGTGAGCTCCTCCCAAGGGCAGGGCGAATGGGGGCCCTGGGAAGCCTGAAGGGAAGGTTCCCATGTCATGTGTTTGAAAGACAGGCCAGCCCGTGGTCTCGACGGGGACTGAGAAAGGAGAGACCAGACAGAAGATCTGGAAGAGAGCTGAGAACTAGACCTTGACCTGAGATGGTCTCATAGATCCGGGGTGACGTTTTGTTTGGGCAAGAAGAATAGGATCCAACTCGCCAAACTCTTTAAGAGCCAGCTGCCTAGTCCGTTGCTTAGGCTCCTTCTGTAGCTGGTCGCTGGAGCGAGACAGGCGCCTGCAGAGGACTGTTCAGCCCGTCCTACAGGCGGTGTAGCCGGGTAGAGCCCCACACTAGAATTGCTGAAGAGGTGGTTGAAGAGGCTGGAAGAGAAGCAGGATGGGCCAAAATGCTGAAAAGGGTCAGAAGAGGAGAAGAGGGTAAGGAGAAGTGTGAAGGGTGAGGGGAGGAAGGTGGATGCGAGGGGCAGAGGATCTGGGAGAGAGCAAGGAGGACAGCAGAGGACCAACCACCTGTACCTGCAAGAGGAGAAAGACAGCGTTTTCCCTGGCTGCTTCGATGCCATTTTGCTTGCAGCCACCCCCTGGATGTCGTTGGTTCCCTGCTGAGATGACTTTGCTGCCTGATCCCTGCTGTTTTCAGCATCTTTCTTGGTGATTTTTCAGTCTACGCTGGAAAAGGCCTGGGGACCCCTCATGGAGAGCCAGCAGGCGTTTCGTTTCGAAATGGAAAAGCGGATTTTAAAGGTGACCTGAAAATGGAATCAAAACATTCTTTTTTTTCCTGCCTGCTTTATGAACGCAGTAAATTATTCTTCACAGCCACAGGCAATTAGCAAACAAGTCATGGTTAAATGTAGCCAAGGATATTTAGGTTAGACATTAAGAGAAAGCGTCTGAGGTGGGGATAATGAGGCACGGGAAAGAAATGTCAAGAGAAGCTGCAGAGTCGTCAGTGCTGAGCGCTTCTAAGAACGGGTTGGACAAACATCTGCCAAGAAAGGTTTAAGTTGAGCTGATTTTGCCTGGAGGCAGGTGGTGCTCTGTCTCCGTGACCTCTCCGGGTCCCTGCAGTCTTACGTTCAGTGATTCTGCGATGCTTCTGCCTGTTTATTATCCGAAATGTCAGCTCTTCTCTTCCGTCCTTCTGCCGGAGTTATTGGCTGTGCAAAATAGGCTTACGAGCTCCTCTTTACTGGGGACAAGACAGAGCAGCCATTCCCGATCATTTTCTCCTACATCTTTATTAGCAGTTACATATAGAGGGATCTATACTGACACAGACTGGCAAAAAGTAAGATTTTTAAAACTGACAGGATAAGAATCACTGCCCTTCATATTTATTTTCTTGGTTTCCCTTCTGTTTCTTCTCTACCAATCCTATCAGTTCCCCATAAAATCTTCCAGGACAACTAAAACCTAGACGTGAGACTAACAACCCCCGCAACTGTCCCGATGGCTCGGTGGCTTTCCGTAACCAGCATAAGGAGAGGTAAAAGCGGGAGACAGAGGCACTGATTTTGTTACGCCTTTTTCCTTTCCAGGTGCCTTTTTAATGGCAGCTCCGGACTCTCCGTGCTCCGAAGTCCTTGGCTTTCTCACAGCCTCCTGCGGGTTCTCAGATGTCTAGATTTGTATTTCTTTTCCCTGCCTTCTCCCCGCAGCCCGTAGGAATCACAGCGAAGAGGCTTTGTAAATACCTCCTCTGGCATTTTTGCTCGTGTGCCTATAGGCAAGCTGGAAAAAAAAAACCCATGGCAGACATTCATGCCTCGCAACTCCCAGTCGCCGGCGCGACAAAAAGAAGCCATTTTCGTCTCGTTTTCCTGTAGAAAAGAGCTGCCGTGAGCGGCGGAGGGGCAAGGAGGACAGGGGTTATGGCAGGGTGAGCAGAAAGCCGCCTCTGAGCAATAGCGGCAATGGCAGGAGCAGGCAGCGTCCGTGTCCCTCGCTCGGCTCGGGGAGGGAGCTGCTCGCTTTAGCAATTCTTTTCAAACTGCATTTCTTCAGAGAAATCCAGCACCTGGCTCAGCTCGTTCCATTATTCTTTCCAGCTGCTTTTTGCCGTGTCGCAGCCCGAGCATTGAATTTATCCCCAGCGCGCAAGCTGAGCTAAAGGCACAACTTTCCTACTTCTTTTCTCACCCCGCCGTTGACTCTGCGCAACAGCTGCTCTCCTATTAACCTTTCCTGGCCTCAAAAACCCTAATGATCTTTTATGACTTTTAAGCATTACTAAAGCATTTAGATCGGCAGCAACGGAGTTACTTGAAGACAAGACGATCCTCCCACGCCGGTAGGCTCCTTTTGCAGTGGTGCAGTTTTAACTCGTGCGTTAAAATCCAAAGAGATGGGAAGATGCTGGGGAGCTCAGCGGTGAGCAAGGCAGGCATCTCGGTCGCCAGAAGTGGCTAATCGAGGGAGGTAAATCAGTGTCCTTGAGGAGAGCTGTCACCCTATGGATGCCATATGGCCCCACAACGCGATACCTACAAGGTTTGCTGCGTTGTGAATAATCGCAAACAAGCACAAAGCAGATGGAGGGGAAGGGGCAACAGTTTTAACAGCAGAATCCTCGCTGCCTTAGCACGGTAACAAGCCACGAAATGCGAGCAGGGGGTATATTAAGAAGGACGAGATGCGTTTTGAGAGATGCAGCTGTACTTTGCATGCATTTTTTGATCCCCTTTCCGCTGGGAAAAGACCGGATTTACATTTCACTACGAGGCATTTTGAGCTCTGCAGCTCCTGCAGGAGCTGAAAGGAAATTACTACAGAGAGAGGAAGAGACAGAAGTGGGACAGCTCAGAAAAAAGGTGGTCTGAAACTGGCTTATTTACCAGCATACGTAGGTTTAAGGCCGCCTTAGCTCCCAGGTAGGACCATCTCCAGATCCTTCCCCGTCTTAAGGGGAATTAAGGCTGTGGCTGCACCGACACAGAGCAGGGACAGAGCTCTGGACTCTCTGAGACCAGACGCAGGTTCCCAGCTCCATGAAAGGGCAGGAAGACAAAAGCAGAGTGGTCTGGACTTTTAAAGACGCTTTCAGCTGAAGCTTTGACAGAAATGAAGCCATCAAAGGGCGCGATAGGAAGTCCTTTCACAGCTCGGTAACTGGTTAAAAGACGGGAAGCCAAGGGCTGAAACAAATGATGGGTTTCTACGGTGAAGAGAAATTTATGGATGGGACATCTCAGCCATCTGTGCCGGGACCTGCTTACTCAGCATACTCCTAAATACTCTGGAAAAGGGGTTCAGAACGAGATGATAGTTTTTGCAGATAATACTCATAAGAACATAGAAAATAAGGAGAGTCCTCTTCCATGGACTTGTCCCCTTCTCCTTTCACCCACCCCTGGACCCACATGGACTTCCAATATTGGCCATTTGAGGTGCTGAGGAGCCCCACACTAGACCGTGCACACGCATGAAGAGCCACCTCCTTCCTCTTGCTTCGAGCCAGCTGTTTATTAGCATCATTTGATGCCCCCTAATGCTCACAGTGGAAGAGACAGTGGCGGACGGGTCCCGGCGCGTTGTCTCTATGCCGCTCGCCATGTCCCGCTTTCCCGTCACGTCCCCCCTCAGCCGGGGAATCCGCATCGATATTGCCCAAGTCTGAAAAACCAAAGACTGGGTAATAAAAATGGCAAAGTACATGCGGTATCGAAAATCGCAAATTCAAGCACGTGGGCAAAAATAACTCTGACGAGACGTTCACAGTTACGGGCTGTAAATTAGCTGTTACTACCCAGAAAAGCAAGCGGGAATCGCGGCGGCTCATTCGTTGACAGCGTCAAATTAACACTCGGCAGCAGCCAAACGCGCAAATAAGTGTTAGGAAGTATGAAAAGACCAGAAGGGCCCCGGGGAAGCACGGCGCCGCCGTACGAAGCCGCGGCCTGGCAGGAGGGTCCCCGAGGCAGGGCGAGGGCCGGGGGCGGTGGGTGCCGGGGCCAGGCCTGGGGACGGCTGCGGGACTGCGGTGGGGGGGAGCCGGGGCTGGGGGCTCGTGCTGGGAGTGTGTGTGTGTGTGTGTGTGTGTGTGTGTGTGTGTGTATAACCACCCCCTCTGTGTGTGTGTGTGTGTGTGTGTGTGTGTGTGTAAACACCCCCTGTGTGTGTGTGTGTGTGTGTGTGTGTGTGTGTAAAACCACCCCCAGTCCATATCTGTGTGTGTGTATGTGGGTGTGTGTGTGTAAGCACCCCCCAGTCCGTGTGTGTGTGTGTGTGTGTGTGTGTGTGTCTAACCACCCCCAGTCGGTATCTGTGTGTGTGTGTGTGTGTGTGTGTGTGTAA
>NW_020451127.1:643761-738520 GCF_003343035.1 Apteryx rowi
TGTGTGTGTGTGTGTGTGTGTGTGTGTGTAAAACCACCCCAGTACGTGTGTGTGTGTGTGTGTTTGCGTGCCCACGTGCTGGGGTGTGTGTGAGTGTGTAACCACCCCCAGTCCATGTGTGCATGTGTGTAACCACCCCCAGTCTGTATCTGTGCATGTGTGTGTGTGTGTAAAACCACCCCCCCCCAGTCCATGGGTGTGTATGTGTGCATGTGGGTGTGTGTGTAACCACCTTCAGTCTGTGTGTGTGTGTGTGTGTGTGTGTGTGAATGTAAAACCACCCCCAGTCTCTGTGTGTGTGTGTGTGTGTGTGTAAAACCACCCCCCCCCCTCCATCCATCCATCCGTCCGTGTGTGGGGAACCACCCCCAGTCCATGTGAGGGGAACCATCCCTAGTCGGGGTGTGCGGGGTGTGTGTGTGTGTGTGTGTGTGTGTGTATAAAACCACCCCCCCAGTCCATATGTGTGTGTGTGTGTGTGTGTGTGTGTGTGCATGTGGGTGTGTGTGTAACCACCTCCAGTCTGTGTGTGTGTGTGTATGTAAAACCACCCCCAGTCCGTGTGTGTGTGTGTGTGTGTGTGTAAAACCACCCCCAGTCCGTGTGTGTGTGTGTGTGTGTGTGTGTAAAACCACCCCACCCTCCATCCATTCATCTGTCCGTGTGTGGGGAACCACCCCCAGTCCATGTGTGAGGGGAACCATCCCTAGTCGGGGTGTGCGGGGTGTGCGCAGTGTGTGTGTGTGTGCAGTGTGCATGAGGGGAACTCCCCCCGGGGGTAGTTATGCTGTGCGTGGGGTGTATGGTGCGCGTGTGACCGTGCGAGTGTGGTGTGAGGTGTGTGTGTGTGTGTGGGGGGGGTGTTTGTGCGTGCGCGTGCGCGTGCGTGTGTGTGTGCGTGTGTCACCACGCTCCCGCCTCGCGGGCGGTCACCGTCCCCTCCCCGCCCCCCGCCACCAGGCGGCGCCGTCCGGCCTCGCGTGGAGGGGGGAGGCGGGAGGCGGGGAGCGGCCGGCGCATGCGCGCTACCGGGGCCAGCGCCGCCTTCCCCTACGCGCACGTGCCTCCGCGCCGAGCCTTTCGGACCCTCCGCGGCTGCCGTCGGGACCGCGGGGCGCGGCGAGGCCGGCGGGGCGCGATGTTCGCGGAGCTGAACGAGCTGCTGAACGCCTCCCCGCAGCGGCCGGAGAAGGTGAGGGCGCGCCGCTGCCGGGCCGGGGCGGCTGCCGGCGGCGGTGGCGGCGGCAGAGGAGGCCCGCGCCTCGGAAGGGGCCGGGCGGTGCATGCTGGGAGTTGTAGTCCCCGCCCCGCTTCCCGGACGGGGGCGCGTTGCATGGCGGGAAGAGCGCGGGGCATGCTGGGAGCGGCGGGAGGCCTGGCGCCGCCATGGCGGTGGCGTCGTGCGGGCCGCGGCCTGGCAGCGCCTCCGCCCCCAGTCGCGGTGCCCCGCGGTGCCGGTACCTCCGGTGTCGGCCCTTACCGAGGGCCCGGGCCTGGTGTGCGGGGCCCTCGGCCCCGTCTGCGCACTGCTATAGTGCGAATAGCAAATAGAACAAAAACGGGAGTAAAAGCGGTTACGCAAAACACTTCTGGGCCTCTGAGGTAGGTTCTAGAGAGGCTTCTCTTCCTTTAGGCCACTGAATTAGTTCATCAGTCTTTGTGCTAATGAAATGCTGTGACAAAACACCCGTGTCCTGTGTAAGAGCTATAAAGTGCTGCAGGTGAAAAGCGCATAAAATGGGCGTGTGTGACAGAGTATTGTTTTTCCTTTGAGACATTAGCGTAGATTAATAAAAGCATATTTATAATGGCAGTTTATTTTGTAAGCACTGAGTTTCCTCACGTCTCTCCGTGCCTTTTAGCACCTGTGATCTGAGCAGGGGTGGCTCTCTCCCTGGGCAAGAGATCGCTGGTGAGGTAATGCTGTATTGGCCTGCAGGAGAAGGAGCCAGCCGGAGGCGAGCAGGGCTGCTCCCCTGTGGGAGCATTGCCCAGACAAATTGGGGGAGCCCCGGTGGAGGTTAGGCCCTCAAGGCTCCAAAGAACTAAGTGAAAAAGGAGAGTGTGGACTCCAGAGTAACGTGGTTCGTTAAGCTGGTAAGGACTGCGGTTAGTCAGGACAGCCAGGCTGTAGCGAGAGGCTCTGCTGCATCCGAGGTGGCTGAGAAATACAGGCTTACTCCAGCGAGACCGTTAGGCTTCAGTGGCTGAGGTTCGGTTATAGCAATGTTACTCTCTATAAAGCACAGACCTAAGCTGAGACTGTAAATCCGAAATCCCTGTGGTTCCCGTGGGCTCGTGATAGGGTTTATGTGAAATGCTAAGCAAGGAGCTGGAGGTGAAGCGTGGCCGCTCGCCCAGCTCTGCGCAGAGCCTGTATTGTAAGGCACGTCCGACGGTGGAGCCGTGGAGGCGAGCAGGGGGGCTGTGACCTGCGAGCCCCGTTTCGGAGGCGAGGGATCTTGGCCTGGCAGGACGAGAAAGTCAGGGAGAGTGACGGGATTGTGTGGAAGAACGAACGGTGGGCAAATGGTATCATGGTCTGAGAGCTGTGATTTTCCTTCCCTCCCTCCCACCTGTGTCCCTTGTGTCCTCCATCCATCTGTCCATGCTGCGAAAGAACAAAACCCAGGAGATTAATCTGAAATGACTGTCCCGTAGTATCCAGGCAAGGCGGATCCCTGGGATCCAGTAACATAAGCTTGCCTAGCACCTAGGAAATCGCCACCCCGAACTCCCTGTGTGAGCAGCAGCTCAAGAACGGAGCCCACAGAGGAGCTGAACCAACGGCTAGTCTGTGCAGGGAATTGCCTCCAGGTCATGTTGACCCTTCCCCTCCCATCAATCAGGGCTTGGGCTTTCTACCGCGCGTTCCAGATTCCCTGCTTCGAGCTGCCTGGCTATGGCACAGCACCAGGATATTGCTGGCTGCAGAACAGTGTTCCCTAATGCCAGAGTTTGGAAGATAAGAGTTCGTACGCTGCTACGTGGTGTTACGTGCTGACAAACGGACTGTATTCTTCCGCTCGCGCGCGTAATCGTACTCTGACACCCATCTCGCACGCAGATATCCTCCCCGCAGTTTGGAAAGCTGCAGCTCTAACTCAGTGGTAAACTGCAAGTATTTTTCTTCTGTGAATCTGTCTCTGTAGTTACTGCAGGCTGTAAATAACACGTGTCGGCTCAACAACGCTGGTCTCTGCACTGAGCCACGCAGTCTGGGCTGTCTCACTGTCCTCACAACAGGAGCTGAGCTCTCTCCGTTGGGGGACAGGCTCTGTGACGGGATACCTGGCCAAGGCCGGTGAGAAATCGGTGTGTCCCGCTGCGTTAAAAAGCATCACCTCTTTGCAAACCTCTTGTTCCCGTCTTGCCATCCCCGTGGGTACTCTGAGCATTTTCAAAGCGCTAGCAGATCTTTTCACTCTGGGGCTGGTAGGTGGATGTAGCTGCTCCTTGTGTGGGTGTATCTGACATGTCACCGCTGAATGCTTGTGACACCCGCTGCTGCCTCTCCAGTTGGTTTTGGCAGTTTCTAACGAGTAGCTGCAGCTTCTGCCTTGTAGCCTGCGGGTGGAAAGAGTGCAAGAACAGAACGCAGAGGGAACAGGCTGCGGGCTGGGGCGGGGGAAGATGGATGGAGAAGGTACTGTGAGAAGTGCCTTCCTTTACTTTGGGAGCGTTTCATCCCGAGCAGCGGCTTTCTGGACTTGAGGAGGACGTGTAGGTGGGGGAAGAGGATCAGACTGCACGTCTGTGGTGACGGGTCGGTGGCCCCAGAATTTCTGGGTGCCAACAAAGAAGTTCCTCGTGACCTGGCCAGGACTTAGCCTGCTCCTCAGCAAGAGACTTCCTCTTGTCTGGCAGCAACAGGAGGCTGCTAGCACTTGGGACCTCAAAAGTCCCAGTTGCTTCCAGGCAGCTGCTAAACTATTTGATGTACACGGTCTCCAGGGACAAGTGCAAGAGATGGATGGACCGGTATGGAAATGGTGTGGCCACAGTACTTTGCAGAACTTGAAAAGCCTTGCAGATTACCGCTGGCTTTGCATACTTTCCTTCTCATGTTGACACCCCCCACAGAGCCCCGCTTCCTGTTATTTGTGTCCCCTGCCCTGCTCCGGAGTTGGTAAAGATGTCGGGGTAGTTCTCTGGCCGATGGGGGTTGCTTGGGAAGCACGGAGGATGCCCGAGTTTCCCGGAACTGTTGCCAGCCTTCCTTCCAGCAAAACCAGCTGGACGTAAATGGTTTGGACATTTCCATGCCTAGCTGGGCGTGGAGATGTTGGAAACGCACCGTTCCGGGTGCTGTCGAAGCAGCTGCAGGGTGACAGCAAAGCGAGGGCTGGCAAGACCGAAGGATTGCAAAGAGGTTTGAGGAAGCCACATGACACCCGCACTGTCCTGTAACACCCTGCTGTTCCGGGCAGTGCCGGCGGGAGCGAGGGGGAGAGCCTTTCGGAGAGCTCGCAGGCCGAGGTGCTGACGCTGTCCCGATGCCCCGAGCAGCCAGGGGATGGTCCCCCCTAACGGACAGCTCCTGGGGGCCTGTCAAGAACCTGCTTTGAAGGAAGAGCCCAACCCTTTGAACGTGTGCAGAGAAACACCCTGCCTGGCTTTGCGGGTTAGCTTTGTTAGGATGTGTTGGGATTTACCTATTCTGCAAACTTTTAGTTGAAAACACAGGCGTTTGCATCCCCAAGGGCACAGGACTGGAGTGTCATTGGTGTCAGGGGCTTCTTGAACTTCTCTTGTGCGCTTTCACGATTGCTGAGCGTTTTGCTTTCAGTGCATGGACAGCTGGACTCAAAGGGCTCCTTGCCTCTACGTGGGGATTCCCACCACTATCAAGTAGGTTCTTTCGCAGTAGCCAAAGGGCAAAATTACTTAACAAAAGAAATTTTTACAGTTGTCCTGGAAGAGCAGACGGCGTCAGCAGAACAAACAGCAGTGGTAAGGAAGCTCAAAAATGTGGAGTTTTGCCTGGTTGTGGAAAGACCCGCTGTCCTTAACCTTGCCTTCCTGTGGTGGCTTGGGAGCGTCTTGGACCGGTGTAGCAGGGACCAGCGTCCTGGGTGGTTTGGAGCAGGTTTGGAGCTGGCATCCGTAGAGAGAACTCCTAGGTGACTGCAGGTCTCGCTGCCAGGCTGCTGTTCCCAGCAGGACGTGCTGGTCTCCTTCTCGACCTCTTCTCTTTCCTGGGAAGAGCTCAAGAGCGAGCTCTTTTCTCCTTCGTCTGCTGGAGACACGAGCCAGCTCTGGGGACGTAGTCCTTTTATCTTAGTTATTTTAAACCCTGAAGTTCTAGCTCATGGGCCGTGCTCGCCCTTTCCTGGAGGGACCCCGGTGGCTGAGGGGCGGCTTCGTAAAGCGAGGAAAATACCGGCACTCGGAGCTCGCCGTTCAGCTTCCACAGCAGCAAAGCCAGTGTTTGCCCGTCTCCCCCTGGAAGTACTGGGGCGCTGTTCCCAGAGCTTGCCCCCAATCCCTGGGGGACTCTGGCAGTGGGATGTTGGTTTTTATCTAGCCTGAGAGCAGGGTTTACATCCCGTCCTGGCCGCTCGTTGCACAGGGCGTCCTTCGTTTCACCTTGCACCAGGGAGGTGATGGGGGGCCACATCCACACTGCTGCTCCAGCGAGGCTGCTGCATGGGAAAGGGGTGTCCGGGGGGGGGATGATCCAGTGGAAGCTAAGCCAGCGACTGCTTTTGATCTTGCGCTGTTTTAACGCAGAGACTCCCTCAAGCTTAGCACTGGAGGATGCGTCTCCAGCGAGACGCTCGCCAGGGTGGTGCCTCCTGGTGCTGTAAAGGCCACGCATGCATGGCCCCTTCGTGGGTGGAAAACGGCGCTCTCGCCTGAGGCAGAGCAGCGTTTTTGCGCCCTAAATTCTGCTTTGCGTTCCCTGCAGACGCATTCGATATTTGCCGTTCCATTAACAGGGCTTTATAACGCGTTTTAGGCATTGGGGAGCTAACTCTGATGGATGACTTGTAAATTGCCTCTGGGTAAATTGCTCGCTGCTGCAAAGGGCTTCTTTTCCCCCCCCCCCCCTTTTTCCTTTTAGTAGATTGAAAAAAATGCATTGATAAGTTCTTTGTGATTAAAAGCAACCCTTCTCTGACTTGTATTGATTAAAGAGAAATCTTCGCTAAGGTTTTAATAGAAACAAACGCCTTGATGAGACGGGTGCTGATAACAAGCATGCCCTGATGAACTGAATTAATTTCCCGCACGATCAAAACAAGGTGTGTACTTCGTGCAGAAAGCTCTGCTCTGGTAAACACGTTTTGATGATCAGGTTTTCTGCTCTGAACGTGGCGTGTTTGAGGTGAGCTTGCAACAGAGGGTAGGGAGGGCAATTCGGGGGCAGGCTGGGAGCCGGGGAAATAGCTGTAGCAGAGCTGCCGCTTGACACGCACAAAGCTTGGGCACCTCTTGGAGGAGAGGGGGACAGAGCTCGGAGGTGCAACTTGCTCACGGCCGCCCAAGATGATGGCATCCCATGTTAGGAGCGTGTGTGTGCACTCTGGTTGCACCACCAACGCGGCGGCATGGGAAAGCTCAATGCTGCTCCTTGGTGCCTTCTGCAGCACTGGGTCTTTCCAGAACGAGGAGGAGGCTCTTGGTGGCATGGAGCGTGGGTGTCCAGGTGGGCTCTCGGTCTAGCTGGAGGCTTTTGGCCGGTGGATATGTCTTTCAGGAAGAACTCAGCTCCTCATGACACCTTCCCATGGACTGTCCAGAGGAGGTCTGTGCCAACATGTAGACGGGACGGGTGGCTGAAGGGCTGCTCGTGGTCTGTTTTTTATTACTTGTCTTCCTGCAAGCCTCCCTCGTATCCTTGGATTGACTAAGGTTCCGGTTGTGATGCCACTCGGACATGGCCCTGGCGATTCCCTTGGGTCTGCCTGGTGTCCAGAAGGCGAGATGATTGGAGCTCGGCACGGTCTCTGAGGAGCCAGCGCAGCTCCGGGCTAGCGGCGGGCCATAGGGGCATCCCAGGGACATACCTGGGTGGCCACCAATGGATTTTGGAGCGTAGATGTGAGCGCTTCCTCAGTGGAAGTTTCCAGCAGGGGTGAATGAAAGCGGTTACCTGCTGGACTGGGAGAAGGAGGCGCCTGTTCAGATATCATTCTTTTCACATCATTTCAACCAATTTGCTCTGATTTACCAAGCCCTGGCTAGAACGGATAGAGAAGACTAGCGTGAGACATGCTCAAGGATGTCTCACAGACATGTCTAAACTGCAGACGGCAGCAGGGTCAGCACTGTTAATGTCCAGCTCAAATTGGCCTGTGACGGTTGTCACAGCGTACGACAGTGTAGAAGAGGTGGAAGCAGGGACAGGTGACGCAGGAGGAGTATAGAGACACTGTCTGAGCCTGCAGGGGTGGCCAGAGCCCACCTGGAGTTGAATCTGCTGAGGGAGGTGAAGGGCAATAAGAAGAGCTCCTACAGGTATGTCAGCAGCGAAGGGAAGGCTAGGGAAAATGTGAGCCCGCTGCTGAATGGGGCAGGGGACCTGGTGACAGGGGACATGGAAAAGGCTGAGGTACTCGATGCCTTCTTTGCCTTGGTCTTTACTGGTAAGACTGGCCCTCAGTAATCCCAGCCCCCTGAGACCAGTGGATAAGTCTGGAGCAACGAAGACTTACCGTCAGTAGAGGAGGATCAGGTTAGGGAACATCTAGAGAAACTGGATGTACACAAGTCCATGGGACACGATGGGATGCACCCGTGAGTGCTGAGGGAGCTGGCTGATGCTGCTGCAAGGCCCCTCTTGATAACTGTTGAAAGGTTGTGCTGATCCAGGGAGGTTCTCGAGGACTGGCAGAAAGCAAATGTCACTCCTGTCCTCAAGAAGGAGGGTCTGGGAAATGACCGGCTGGTCAGCCTCACCCAGGAAGGCAATGGAGCAACTAATCCTAGAAACCATTTTCAGACGAGGAACGTGATTGAGGGTAGTCAGCATGGATTTGCAAAGGGGAAATCGTGCTTAAGCAGTCTGATAGCCTTCTACGAGGAGTAGCTTGGTGAATGATGGGAGAGCGGTGGATGTTGTTTATGTTGACTTTAGTAAGGCTTTCAACACTGCCTCTCCTAATGTCCTTGTAGACAAACTGATGAAGGCTAGATAAGTAGACAGCGAGGTGGACTGACAGCTGGCTGAGCTGCTGGGCTCAGAGGGTTGTGATCAGTGGCACAAAGTCCAGCTGGAGGCCAGTCACTAGTGGTGTCACGCAGGGGTTGGTACTGGGGCCAGTACTGTTCAACATCTTCATCCATGACCTGGATGAAGGGTCAGAGTGCCCCCTCAGCAAGTTTGCTGATGATCCAAAACTGGGAGGAGCGGCCGATACCCCAGAGGGCTGTGCTGCCATTCAGAGAGACCTGGACAGGCTGGAGAGGTGGGCGGAGAGGAACCTCATGAAGTTCAACAAGGGGAAGTGCAGGGTCCTGCACCTGGGGAGGAATAACCCCATGCACCAGTACAGGTTGGGGGTTGACCTGCTGGAAAGCAGCTCTGCGGAGAAGGACCTGGGAGTGCTGGTGGACACCAAGTTAAGCATGAGGCAGCATTGTGCCCTTGTGGCCAAGAAGGCCAATGGTATCCTGGGGTGCATGAGGAAGAGTGTTGCCAGCAGGTCAAGGTGATCCTGCCCCTCTACTCAGCCCTGGTGAGGCCACATCTGGAGTACTGCGTCCAGTTCTGGGCTCCGCAATGCAAGAGAGACATGGAGCTACTGGAGCAAGTCCAGCAAAGGGTAACTAAGATGATGAAGGGACTGGAGCGTCTCTCTTATGAGGAAAGACTGAGAGAGCTGGGCCTGTTCAGCCTGGAGAAGAGAAGGCTTAGGGGAATCTCGTCAATGTGTATAAATATCTGATGGGGGACAGTGAGGAAGACAAAGCCAGACTCTTCTCGGTGGTGGCCGGTGACAGGACAAGAGGCAATGGGCACAAACTGAAACGCAGGAAATCCAGTTTAAACCTGAATCCCCGCTCAGAGCTGTGCTGTAGCCTTGCCCTCCGCAGGGCGCACAACCTGAAAACATTCAGCACCGTTTAGTTACGTGCAAACTGTGAGACCAACCCACGCTTGGAGCGACTGGGACTCCCTGAATGTTGGCGGGTTATAAACCAGAGAGGACCTCGGTTTGTGCATTGCGTCTCAAGATTTAACGCTAGCTGGAAAGGACGAACGCACTAGGGTGGCATATAGCCTGCATCAAAGTCCCGTTAGGTCATGTCCTTCCTTCTCTAATACCTCCAGTCCCCTCTAGACACCAGCCTGAGCAGATGTCTCGTCTGCTAAGATGGAGCTGGGAGCAGTTTGTGTCCTCATCTTCCTCTGCTAAAGTTTTTCTGCTGCTTTTTTTTCCAGGGTACATTCACACTGCTGCGAGACACCAGAACAGATGGCAGCTTCCTGGTGCACCATTTCCTCTCCTTCTATCTCAGAGGTACGTGAATGGCTGGACTCTGCAAGGCAGAGGTTCGCCGTTGTCCTATCTGGGAGCTTTCTTCTGCGTGAAGTGGTTGCAAGGGAGCAGAGACTGGTTTTGCAGAGCGAGGCGTCCTGTGATTAGCGCAAGGCACTGGGGTCAGGACTTGTGGGTCCCAGCCCTGACTTGTTCTTGGGATTTACTCCGTGTCTTCGGGCACATCCCTTGATCTCTTTGCAGCTTGTTTCGTCATTAGTGCAACGAACGCGGTAAATCACTTGGGCGTCTGAGAGCGAGGTGTTGAGTATAACCCGTTCGCTAGCCAGACGTTTTGTAATGCAATTAAAAAAATATCGGGAACAACTGACAAATAGATAAGCTGGCAGCGAGTGAAGAAACAAACTGGGACCGGCAAGTTGCCTAATTGATTTTCTGCTAACGGTTTTACCCATGAATAACCTGCCAGCCCCTGTCGAGTGGGTGTCTCACCGGACCGTGTCAAGTGTTGCTGTGGAGAGCGCTGGGCTCCTCCAGCAGGTACTGGCGGCGTGGACCGCATTTCGAAGGGACAACCCTGCCTTAGGGTCTGGCCGAGTCTCTGCACAGCTCAGCCTCTCGTTTCCACCGCGGGTCCTGCCTGTCTACTTCTGGCCGTGTCTGCAGCACCTCCACGTTGTCCAAGTACCTTGTTGGTGTTTGCAGCGCGTGGGAGCTCCCAGATGGTCCGTGGGGCCGTTGACTTCCTGCCGCTGGTGTTCTGTGTCCTGCTCCCCAGCGGGGAGAAACAAATACATTGATTTTTGCCCATACCCAAACCATGAGGCCAGGTGGTCACGTGCTGGCTTTTCCCAGATCACGTCCTACGGAGATGCCTTTGTCGAAACGGCTGGTTCTGTTTGTGTTTCCAGACAAGGTCCTTCACCCTGCGAGACCCAGAACAGGGACTTTTGGCACTCCAGTGATTTCAGTAATTTGTGTCATGGTCAGCCATTGACCTCCTTGCAGTGACACCCACAAACAGTGCCAGGAGATCCCAGGACACCACGGGATGAGACAGAAAAGGGGTCTTCTGCTTCTGTTATGCCAGCCTTTTCTTATTCTCATTCTTTCCTCTTTTTAAACTGTTTTAAAAAAAAAAAAAATCCCCAAACTGAGGAAAACCCCTGGAAAGGTGAAAACCGACAGCCCAGCCAAGAGCAAGTGAGGGGCTCCCTGGACCTGTCTCACTTCAAGGCCTTTCCAGAACTTCTGACCTGGCTGCTGGGATTTATGTGCCGTAATAACGGCGCTTTGCGAAGTAGAAATGCTAATGGGTCTTTTGTCTTCTCTCGCAGCTGGCTGCAAGGTGTGCTTTGTGGCCCTGCTCCAGTCCTTCAGCCACTACAACATCGTGGCGCAGAAGCTGGTAAGTCTCCGGGTTAACAGCCACCGGCCCAGGTAGCGCCCGTTGGGTGGAAAGGAGTGAAAACGGGCAACGGGGATTGCACGTGGGCAAACGCTCCCAGATCTCAGCGGGGCCGATCAGGGTTGGGGCTGGGCTCCTGCAGCAGGGTTGGAGAGCATTTCTCGCTGTAAAAGGGAGGTGATATGGGAAAAGACGCATTTTGCAGCCCTGGAGGGGGCAGATGGGAGGGGTGGGGAGCTGGGGAAGCGGTGCTAGGAGTACCTGCAGGGGTGACACGCTGGTGGGTAATTTTGGGCCCATTTGGAAGATTCTCTGCTGATCTACTTGGTCTTGTCGCTTGGGGAAAACTGCTCTGGCTCCGAGGCATAGACCTTCATCAGGTGCTGGTCTGCCACCCTCCTGCTTCTCTGGACTTGAACGCTTGCTGTGTCTTCCGCCTGGAAGTCTCAATCCTTGCATCTCCCTTTGGAAGAGTTTTTGGAGATCAGCACGTCTCAGGCGAGCCCGGAGTCGTAGATGCAGTTTCATTGGGGCTCTGGGGAAAGAAGCTGTGCGGTGGCTGCGTCCGTAGGGCCTTCGTGCACGCCGGCAGGACCGCCGGGCTCGCCTCRCCTCCCGGGAGGTCCGAGGTGCCTTTTGTCCTCTGTCCCGTGGTGACGCTGTGGGCTGGGACACCTGGCAAATYCAGGCCGATGCAATGAGGTACCACGTGCCTCTTCTGGCCTCCAGGGCAAGCCATGAGTTTCAGCTGTCCGAGGAGCCAGGACGCTGGGTACGTACTGACACGTTTCCTTCCCGTCATGAGTCAGGCAAGGATTATGTGTACCTTCAAGTGAGGAAACTGAGAAACAAAGCAGGTTGGGTCATTCCCAAAGTGGTCTCAGCTCTGTCCTGCATCTCCTGGCTCTCCGTACAGCATCTTGCAGACRTGAAACGCTCCGGCGTGAAGTCCAGGTGGGCTTCCAGGGGTGAGGGCTCGTGCTGGTCCTCCCTCCGCTGCTTCTGCGTGAAATCCCAGCAGCGCTGCTGCTTGTAAAGACGTCCGGGTGTTGGAGAACCAGGTGTTGGAGAACCAGGTGTTTTAATAACGGTGTATTCCCCACCGTAAACGTGGTTTGAGCTTTGGTGCTTGCTGAAACAACTGTATTTAATTTAGTACTCGGCTTTTACCTTTTAAACGAGAGAAGTGGTCTGAGAGCTCAGACCTAAGGTGAATAAAATGAACTGAGCGAGTGCCGCGTTTCTGTGGGAGGCTTTAACTCTTSCCCTTGCTCAGATACTCAACGTGCTTTTCCCCTGCATGGCAGATTTCCCCCTGCCGAGCGAGCCAGCCTCTGGGGACCTGGAATGGGTCTGGCCTTCGTGTTGCGGAGAGGAGGAAACCTTGGAGGAAACCTGCGGACAGGGAACAGGACAGAACAACCGGTGCAGGCAGCAGATTCAGCTGCCAGATTTGGGCTCCCCGTCTGCTCTAAAAGTAGAGTCGTGTTTGCCGACGTGTTCCCTAATGCGGTGAAATTTCCCAGCGYGCCGCTCGTGCGTGTGCTTTTAATAGGTGTTGTTGTCACTTCTCTCCTGGGAGCGTCTGCGGGGTGGGAGAACAGCAGGATTAGCCGGAGCGCGCGTGCAATGCGGCTTGGAACGATCCGCTGCCGGGAGCGGAGAGGGAGGCGATAAGCAGAACAACACGGTTTGCCCGGGGGAGCTCCGAGAGGCAGCTGCGTTTGCCGCGAGCTGGCCCCCTGCCCTCGGGTTCGGGTCAGCCTTACGTTGTAACTTCACAAGCGGCTGTGCGGCTGGTGTTGCGGATTCCTCCTGAGCTCTGAGGAGCTGGAGGTCRTGGCATCGGTTATTTATATCCTGCCTGAGCTTCCATAAGAGCTTGCCTTTGCTTTGATTCTTTGCTTAAATGAACACGTCAGGCTTAGCAAAAGTGGGTTTTGGCAGGGCGGTTTTGCTCTTAGACTTGTTTATGGCCGGAATTTGCTGTGTTTACAGCAAATAATATAATATAATCAGTAAATATAATTAATGTAGCAGTGCCGCCGTAAATCCCTAAGCGGAGACCAGCGGAGGTGTCGTCTGCACAGACGCAGCACACCCTGATTTCCAGCACCGCTCCAAGCGGAGACGTGCTGCGGCTTGGTGTGCCGCACGCTCCAGCAAACGGCTGGCTGCTCCCTTCGCATCTCCTCTTCCTCCTGTCCTGTCCCCAGGTTGCATCTCCCAAGCCTAATCATTTCTAGCTGAAGGCTGTACGCTTATGGCAGGCCACAATCCATAGAGCTTCCTAACTTAGCGATGCTCCTGTTTCTTCTGGGGATCGGTGGTCCCAGGTCCTGAGAAGCGCTTGCAGGTCACGGGGTGGCTTTGCCCACCACCGTGGGACACGGTGCAGAGCCCAGCCGGTTCCTGGTGCTGCCCAGCCGGCCGGCACAGGGGCGTCCGCTCACTCGCACAAGGAGGGAATGAATCCGCTTTGGCTTTTTACAAGAGTGAAAAGCTGCTGAGCCTGAATGCGGTCATTTGGGGCTGGAGATGGTGCTCTGGCCTCCCCAGAGCGATGCTGCTGAAGCCGGGCTAGCATTAAACGGTCTGTACGGTGGTATTTTTTGCGTCCTGTCCTTGCAGCATCTGATGTGTGGTGATACGCTGAGTATTTATACACAGTTGAAGTGATGCTTGCCTCACTTGCTGTCAGGTCTTACCAGTCCAGAACCAGTTCCTTAGATGTCAGCTAAATGCGGTGACATATTTTTACTTGCGGGGAAAAAGCTTCCCGGGAWCTTTCTGCCTATGCTGGCTCTGCAATACTGGCTTCACACTTTTCCTTTTCTGCAAATCCCACTCTTTTCATGAGGATCTGCGCAGAATTTTAAGGGCCAGCAGGGACTATTAGTGTTATTTGTCATGACCTTCTAGAGAACATGCTGGGCTGGAGCAAGACTAATGGCAGCGGGGCAGCTTGCCAGATTGGTGTTGCCACCCTCGTCTTTACAGCGTTCGTTTTGTTTTAAAGGAAAAAATATATATTTGTCCCTGGCTCTTGCCTGCTCCCCCGTGCGCAGGCTCTTCCCTGGGAAATGAGCAGAAGTCTTCTGGGCCCAAACTGAGCTCGGAGCAAAGTGGCCTCCTCTTCCTCCCACCAGGCATTGACCGTTGAACCAAGGCGCAGCTATTGGGAGCAGTGGGATTTGGGTGGGATCTCTATAGCAAACGGAGAGAGGGCCATCTCCAGAGGTCTTGGCTGCGACAGGAGACCGCAGTGGGGTGGCAGGAGTCGGGGTCTTCATCCAACGCCAAGTCTGGTTAAACCCCCTGCCTGGTGGGACCCTTGCTTTGACCAACGCCTTCGTGCAGCCCCTGTTATGAAGGCATTGGAGCTTCTCAGGAGCTGCTGGCATGGTCATCCTCCCTCCCCAAAATGCAGGAGCGCCCATGGGACCTCGCTCCCCGGCTGTAAAACGAGACTGGGCTTGCTGGGTCCACCCGGGACCTGCATGGCCCAGAGGGGACCCAATTCCCCAGTCTGCCGCGTGAGCACTGTGACTGGGRAAGCGGTGCCGGCCGGTGCCTCCCGTCCCTACCCCTGCACCCAGGGCCCCGGCTGAGCCTCGCCGGGGCTCGGGATGCCCCTTCCCGCAGAGGATCCCCTCCTGGGATCTCCTGAACYGGCCACCCCGGGGCGCCGGCGGAGCCGCAGCAGGAGCGCGTGTGCCGTGCCCGGTTTGGGGGGTCCCGGGCCCCTCCGCCGCCTCCGCAGCGGGTCCTTCTCCTCCCTGCAGGGCGTCAGCCTGACGGCGGCCAAGGAGCGGGGCCAGCTCGTCTTCCTGGAGGGCCTGGGCTCCTGCCTCGACGTCCTCTTTGGCGAGGAGCAGCAGCAGCAGGAGCAGGCCGGGCAGCCCCATCCCCTCCGGTTCATAAGGTAAAACCCCGGCCCCGGCGGGGGCTCAGCCTTGGCGGCAAGYGGGCCGGGATGCTGAAAAATCCACGGGGTGGGGAGGGCTGCAAGACGGAAGATAGGAGCACCAAGCTTCCCTCCTGCCTCTTCTCTTCCAGCGATGGCGCCTCCGACCTCCGAGGCCTGTTCGAGTTCGTGCGGACGTCGCTGGCTCCCGCCGTTGGCGACGCCTGGCCGGGCCGCGCGCTGCTGCTGGACGACCTCGGCGTGCTGCTCAGCCTGGGCGCCTCGCCGGTGGCCGTCCTCGACTTCGTCCACTACTGCCGGGTGGCCGTGTGCTCCCGGCTGCAGGTAGCGCGGGCGGGCGCGGGGTGGGGGGCACCACCGCCGCCCAAGAGGCTCCGGAGCAAAGCCGGCTTCCTCCTCTTTACCCGCCTGCGCGCGAGGGGGGGTTTGGGGGGGCTTTGGCCGTGGCCCCGGGGCGGCACCCGGGCAGGGTGCTTCGCAGCCGGCGAAAAGGGCTCCGTCCGGCTCCGCTGGGCGAGCAGGAGCCGATTCGGAGCGAGCGAGGCGCTAATCGCCGCCCGGGGCTTCTCCCGCCAGGGCAACATCGTGGCGCTGGCTCGTGGCGGCGACGATTCGGAAGACGAGGAGAACGAGCTGCTCGTGACCTCCCTGTGCCACCACAGCGACCTGATCCTCTGGGCGGAGGGGCTGGCCACCGGCTTCTGCAAGGACGTGCACGGGCAGGTACCGCGCGGCCCCTCYGCCGCGGGGGCAAGCGAGCGGCGGCGGGGCCGTGTCCCGCACCGCGGCGGTGGTGGCGCGGGAGCATCTCGTTCCTGGGGAGCTTCTCCAAGCCGCCCTGCACGTGGATCCTGCAGCGATCCCTCTCTCCTGGGCTGGGAGGGCGGCCAGGACCTGCTTGGTCTCTCCACTGGGACTGCCGCCACGGGGACGGAGGGGTTTCAGGGCTCGGGGACAGTTCACATCGCGGTGATCTGCCTTCCCCGCAGGCCAGCAAGCGGTGCGGGGGGYGGAGGGAGAGGACGCCGTGGCTGGGGTGCAACTCCTCTGCCTTTTCCTTTGCAGCTGAAAATAATCAGGAGAGCATCCCTGCAGCCRGGAGGGCAGCCGGACGTCCTCCAGATCTACCAGTACAAGATCCAGGACAAGAAYGTCACCTTTTTTGCCAGAGGGCTGTCGGCCGCCGTGCTGTGACGCTTCCCCRGCGCCTCCGGGTGCAGCGCTGCAAACTGACCCAGGAGAGAGGCTTAAATGGGTGCTGAGCCRCCTGCGCCCGCAGGGATTAGCTTGCCCGGAGCTCGCTGCGTCTGTTCGTCCTCCTGCTTCTGCCCGACGGAGGGCAAGAGCACCACGTGCAAGACGGACCTTGAGTGCACGTCGGTGCAAGCCGGGGCGGTGCCTGCCTCCAGGGCTGCCTCGCCTTTTCCGCCGTGCTACGGCACGGCACGGCACAGCCCTGCCGGCCCGGGCGCTGCGCCCGGGGCTCGCCCCACCCTCGCGCTGGCAGTGAACACGGTGACACAGGGCAGGTGGCRGCAGGGATGGTCCAGGAGCGTGTTGCAATTCCTACCTTTCTCCCAGCTCTGGCACCGGGCAGATTTGTTCAACTCCCGACTTGCCCGGAATTAAAAAAATGGATAGCTATAAATAGATATATTATGTAGTCCCTCGCCTCTCTGCGGTAAAACCCAAAGCCGCCTCGCRTTGTTGCTCGCTCGTGTTGTTTCGTTGTTTTCCCTGTTGTCCCGCGCGGCCACCGTGCCCATTTGGGGCCGTTCAGCGTGTTCCCGCGCGCGCCCTCGGCTGTAGGCAGCGGCTGGAGGTTTGTAGCGAGCTGCTGTCTCRGGCTCACAAATGGTTATCGACCCTCGCGTGATCTCCCTGTACTGACCCGCCGTCGAGGGCTCATAATCGCTCACGTTAATTAGACAGCGGTGACGGGCAGGCAGGAACCGTGGCCGCGTTAGGGCCCGGCTGGGTGGCGCGGAGACGCCGCCAGGGTCCCCGTCCCTCCCCAGGGAAGGGGAGCGGCCCTCGGCAGCAGGAGGCATTCCTGGGTTTCCCCACGCGGAAAAAAATACCCCCCCCCGTGCTCCCGGTGCCCGGTCCCATCCCTCCACGTGCTCCGGGGTTCCAGGTGCCCGGTCCCACCTCCCCCATGCTCCGGGGCTCCCGGTGCCTGGTCCCATCCCTCCCGTGCTCCAGGGCTCCCGGGGCCCGCTCCCCCCCCCCCGGCCCCTCTCCACGTGCTCCCGCGGCCTCCGAGCCGCTTCCGCCCTCCCACGTGCGCCGCGCTGAGCCCGCGAGGGGGCGTGTCCTAGCGCGGGGGCGTGGCTAGGAGGGGGCGTGGCCTGGGCGGTGGCGGCGCCGCGGCCCCTCCCCCCGCGGCAGGAGGCGTGGCCGGCGTTCGGCGCTGCGCGCGCGTGGGCCCGGCGCGGCGGCGGCGGGAACGGAGACCGGCGGCGGCGGCGACAGGCCGGGGAGGGGGCGGGGGGAGGGCCGGGAGGCGGGGAGGGCCGAACGGAAAGGGAGAGGAGAGAAAAACAAACAAACAAAAAACCACCAAAAAAGCAAACAACAACACCAAAAAAACCCCACCCCAAACCGCCTCAAGCCCCGGCAAAGCAGCGAGCGGAGGGGAGAGGTCAAGGGGCAGAGGCGAGAAGGAGCCGCCGCACCGGGAGCCGAGCGGCGCCGGTCCCCGCCGGGCAGGTGAGAGGCCGCGGCGAGCGCGCCGGTCCCCAGCGGACCCCCCCTCCCCCCCCGTCAGGCCCCTGCGCGCGCGCGCGGCCGCTCCTCACACAGGGGAGCGCGCGCGAGGGGGTGGGGGGGGGCGCGACCACCCCTCCCCCCCCCCCAACGGCCGTTTAACGGTCGCCCGCGCTGCGCTGTGAGGGGCCGCTCCATTTCCCCGCCGCCTCTAGGCCTTTCCGCCGGGCCGGGAGGGTGGGGGCGGCGCGGCCCCGGCTCCGCAGGCCGCGGAGGGCCCGGGGATGGCGGCCTCCCTCCTTCCCTGCCCGCGGGAGGGAACCGGCTGCGGGCGACCGGTGCGGCGGCCTCGTCGGAGGGGGTTTCCCGGAGAAGGCCGGTGCCTCCGTGCGCCGGATGGGGCCGGGCCTGCTGCTTGCGCCCAGGTCCTGCCCCGCTCCGCTCCGGGGCGGCCGGTGCTTCGGGTGCCCGCGGTTCCTGTCGCGGCGGTGGGTCTGTAGAGGATGGTCGTTACCTTCCTGGGAGGGGATCGCGTGGCCTGCCTGGTGCTTTTGCGTTACGGAGGGAGGCTCTGACAACTGGCCCGGGTGCGCGCGTTAAACGGCGAAGAGAGCAAAGATTAATTTTACTTACTTTACCTGTTGGGGAGAAAACAGAGGCAGAAAGCTGCCAAGGCCTCTTGAGAGATGCAAAACAAGGGATGCCTTACCTATTTAGCACCTGAAGATAAAGAAGCAGGTGCTACGTATGGGAAGGGAAGAAAGATTGTTTAGGTACYTCTGCAGCGGACCTAGGAAAGGGGGAGCTGGGAGGAATCCCTCCTCTGAGGGCCCGGAATAGCCACTGCTCCGCTTGCAGGAGGACACAGTGAGAACAGGGAACAGGACAGTTGCTGTTTACTGCTTAGGAAAGCAGGGAGCAGCCACCCGGAGGTCCTGCCGCTTTGTAGGCCAGCGGGGAACAGAGCATGGCTGGGGAAAGCAGGAGGGAATGCCTGTTAAAGAAGGATGGGGCAGAAAGTTTTGTGGGGACAAAGGAACAAAGATGGTGGAAAGGGAATGGAATGGTAAAGAGGGTGAGGTGAGGAAAAGAGGTTTTGCAAAAAAGGTTTTGCTGCTATCTGTGCAGCAAAACCAGGAAAATAAGCTTTATAGAAAGGAAGAAGAAGTGCGCGCATAAAGGGAGGACAGAATGAAATGTGCATTAAGCTGCTCTGACAGGTTTGCTTGGCAAAATGGCAGCTAGTTTACTGTCTGCTTCAGAGTCTGGAACTATTTTGCTGCTTTGATTTTATGGGGACATTATTTTGTGATGATGGCATGGTGCTGCAAGTATCTTTCGCTCTGTCCGATGGCCCTAATCTTTGAAGTTTTGCTAAAATCTGGGAATCARCTTGCTTATGAGACCTGGTGAGCGTTTTCAGACTATCTTCAGGACTAACAAGGAAGCGGAGGAACTGCTTCGGTCCTGAAGTGATGTGGTTGCGCCTTTGTGTCTGGGTACCTGTGGTGCTGGGAGAAGAAGTACTGCCTTAATGCCAAAAATTGCTGAATGCAACTTCCACTTATTCTTGAGAAATTTTAAAAGACAAATTAAATTCCCCTTCATGATAGGGGCAAAGATAAGGTATGATCTCATTCTTTGTGAAATGTGTAACTGTTATGACAGCATACTAGGGCRATAAACTTAGGATTACACGAACAGTTGTGTAATGCAGAAAGGAGATTAGATGACTTGAATTTAGAAGAAAGGAAAACACCCTGGGATTTTCACTGAATGTGCAACATGTAGGAAGCTGCTCTGTTAGCCTCTGAATCCTTCTGCCAAAAATATTTCCTTTTCAATAATTCAGCTTAATGGCAGATAGTAACTCTGCTCAGTATTTTTGATTGCAAAGCTTAACTTGGTAGGATGCTTTTTATTTTTCTAAACCTGACTTAAATATAACATTACGAAAGAGCAAAGAGGAATCAGGTTTTGTGTCAGGAGCATTAAAATAGTGTATTAAGTGTCAAAATCTCACTGACGAAAGAAATCTGTCAGACTTTCTCTGAAGATAGCTGTGGAAAGTTATCCAATGGCATTTTTGTTTAGTGGGTTCTAGGCCTGTCTGTCGTCAGAGCTCATATAATTGTGCATAGAAGAGAAATCATTTTTTTTTCTCTCTCATGAGCAAAGAGTTTAAAAAATAGAATAATACAGCTTGACAAAAATGACTGAAAATAGTTTTAACTGTCTGTGGCGAAACTTTATAGGTAGCGAATGGAAAAGGGAGTAACAGTAGCTTAGTAATTTGAGCAAGTCTTGGGAGCTGGGAATCCTTGTTTCTTCTCAGCGCTGCTAACTTTCTGTGCAGCACTTGGGGAATTTACAGAACCTTGCTGCCTGTCTTTATAGGGAGGTGCAGGCAACTGTTCTCCCGTTTTACAAAAAGCTTTTTTATAGTATCACAGTACGTGTTGCTGTAGCAACTAGGAGAGAGCCCCAGTGGTGGAGACCACAGTTCCATCGTGCCAGGTGCTGTACAGACGCAGGACGAACAGCTGACGCTTGCCCCAAGGACCTTAGTCTCGAGCACAAACCAAGAACAGAGGTAGATGTAGACCAAGCATTTGAAACGTTCCTTAGCTGTAAGTCCTTGTGTCATGGTTCCTTTGAAAGACGGAGAATAGGATGGCCGAAGAAAGGCTTAGCCTGAATGTTAAGGAATGTTTTCGCTGGTGAAAGCTTTGGCCTCCCTACCTCTTCTTCTTATTTCTTTTATGAAAGTACAGCTGAAAGAAAATACTTTGCCTTGCCTTGTGCTTATGCTGTATCCTATTCATTTTAAATTCCTTCCTACCTGCTGCTGCTGCATTCAAACTGCTATGTTGTCCTCAAAGGCCCAGCTTGTCCCTGAGCAGCATCTTATTCTCTTCTCTCCAGGTTCAGTCCGGTCAGCCCAGCTAGCTGCCTTTGCCTGTCCCTCATGCAGTGTGCTAAAGGGGAAGAAGGCAAGGTCTCGAGAAACGTCAGAAAGTCATGCGCTAGCTCGGCCTTGTATTTCCGAGTCTGCAAGCTGTGATAGGAGGTGGATGAGCAGGGAATTAAAGACGACTGTCCTCAAGTGAATCTTTTGATTTGTGTCCTCGGGTTAAGACACAGTCCTTGTTTCAGAACGGCCAGTTTCCTTTCTGCACAACTGGAATCCCTTGGGAAGAGCAGTAAAATTCCAAGGCTCCTGCCAGTGGAACAGTGAGTTTCAGCTGAAGGGAGAGAGCAGCGGTGAATGAGGAGAGGAGGAGGGTTGCATTTCTTTAGTAAAAACTGAATTAATCTTGTATGAACCATTGTGATAAAGATGCCATGGGAATAATAGTTGGTTTGTTCTCAAAAGACAATCTCTAAGTCAGACTTTCAGACTTGTTATCTAACCAAGTAGTTTTGGGATTTGTTTCGCTGGTGGGAAGAAAGAGCTCAGTGATTTGCTGATCCTGGGTTTCTAATTGGTGATTATTATAAAGCAAAATAATTAGTTTTGCATGATGCTAGAGATGACAGAAAGCTCCCTTTAGCTGTTCCTGAGAGTCCTAGCAGTTTGGTTATTCAGGCTTGCCAAATGTTGCTTCTGTAATCTAGAACCTGTTGAAAAGCAATCTCATGCAAGTGAATCGCCTTACGGATGCCTGCATTCAGCAGCGCCTTGTCAGCACGCTCTTCAAGCTTGAAAGACTTATTTTTTTATAATGAAAACTGGTCAGATTAAAGTGCTTCTTTGAGCAAACCTTGCAACGTATGTGTTGAAGTTTACTTCTTAATTTTTGCTTTCACGGACTTCGTGGCCAGAGTTGTGTCCACTGTCTCTCTTATTCCTGTCACTGTTTAGCACCTTCTCTCTGAGAGAATACCTGTTAATTACGACTGACAGCCAAAACTTACAGCATTCGAGAGCCTAGGGTGGAAATACTGCTGAAGCTCGAATGTTTGTGAGTTGTAGCAAGGGTCTGTGCGGAACAGAAAGTAGGTTACCTGAGACAGCTAAAGGTGGTCTTCTGTTTCTTCTGCCTGGGGTTTTAGAAAATCATCTTAATCTCTTTTCTGAATATCTGTTAGCCCAGTGACTAAGGTACCCATCTGGGAGACGGAAGACAGAAACAAGTCCTTATTCTGAAATGGGCAGACTACTGTTTTTTATGTTTCCACAAAATGATTTATTCTTGAGAAAAAGATAGTGCTTGACCCATAAAACTAATTTGATCCAATTCTGATTACAGCTAGTCAGGAAACTTCTAACAGGGRTAGCTGGATTTTGGTGTAGGGATGTACGTTTAATGTGACTGATGCTAAACTGGGCTGGCTTACTCAGAATACTTCCAAGTCTTTTTTGGGAAACTTTCTTCTAGGAGGAAAACCGTGCAGTTTAAGCTATGGTCTTGGTAAACTAAAAGATAACCAAAGCTAGTTGCTGAATTAAATGCAAAGGACTGCAGGAGCAATGATGAAAATGATGGTGATGCAAAAGGTGCTTGAAACCTATATACTGGCAATGCAAACTTCAGCAGAAGACTGCTTCAGAAGGAAGATACCCAGAAATGCTCTTCTGTCCCTCCTCTATTAAAATCACAGCCAGAACCAGTTTCTGAACGGTGAAGAATTTCATGAATCCAGACAATGTAAGCCGTCATCACGTCCTAGTTCCGGCTGCTTCACATATTTTTATCCTTTGCCAGACAAGTATTTTTCTGAATTAATCCCTTTATAACCCGTCACCCTTCTGTTTTACTTTAGTAGTTGTACATCCTTGAACTTCTGTCTCTGAAGCAGAAGTAGTGCTTAACTGGTGAAGATCTGTGAATTTTCTGCTTATAACAGATATCTTGCTCGTCCAGAAAAATGACTGTGATGGTCCTGTTTAAAAAAAAAATTGTTAATCTTCTGCCCAAGCTTGTAGCTGCAGAAAATATCGGAGGCACCTTCTATATGTGCGTGGGAAGAGGCTGTACTTCTGTGTGATGAAGTGGTGCAGTATGTGGGAAAATCCAGAAGTCTGCCAAAAGTAGTCACATAGATGTGATTTACCTGGGAATGGTTTCAGAAACTCGCTGTGTGTGTAGCACCCAAAACCGAACTAGTGACCTAAGCAGAAGCAATCATGTAGCGGGCTGCTAAATATAGTCCGCAGAAGGAAAAGTGGTTTATTTGCTTGTTATGTACAGTTCTTTTTTTAAATGTTATTGTCTTTTCTTCTTTAACTTTCCATACCTTTGAAAAAATGAATGAAGTGAGGATGTTAAGCATTTACTGTGGCACAGTTTCTTAATAAAGTCGTTGCAGTAGGAAGTGGTATTCAGATATGCAGTGTTTTTTGTTTTTTTTTTAATGCGATCAGTAGAGATTAATTCTGATTTCTGTCCTGTTGAATCAGGAAACATATCTTTGCATTGAGAAGAATCCCAACTGTAGATATAGAAGCAGGGTAGAGTTTGTGCTGGTTTCAGATAGTCGTTTGACAAGGAAAATGAGTAATTGCAGCTGGAGAGGTGTAGAGGAAAAAATGAGTGAATCTGATGGGTGTGTTGTGATAGTAAATGCCTGCTGTAGGTATTTCTCACTTACGTGAACTCTTTCTCAAAAGTAGTGCTGGAGCCAGATAGAAATCTCATTCTTACCTTCCTGGTGCTAGACGTGAATGCCGCTTCCTTCACTCTTGTGATATGTGGGTTATTCAAAACTAGAGGTGTTTCCGTTTTTCACTGAAGGAAGAGCAAAACCACATAAGAAGGATTAAGATATAAATCAAAACCAACTAGCAAGGGCTATCAAAGGATACAAAAATTATTCTGCAAATGAGTTAATAGTAAGAAGATCATGGAGGAAAGAACAGGGAGGAGAACTTACTGCTCAGCGGCACTTCGGCTGAAGTGTTCGATCTCTTTTGTAGTTGACTCTCGGAAGCCCAAAGCAGCCAGCTGGCTGGCAATAGCGACAAATCAGACTAGAGGAAGGACAGGTTAGCACACAGTCATCCAAGGCAGAGATTTTCATCTAKGTACGTAAAGGACTGACTAAGAAAAACTTTCAGTCTTTAGTAGGCATCTTTTGAGAAATGGCAAATAGCTGATGATTCGAAACACTAGAAAAGAGCACACAGTTTGTATAGGTAAAAGAGTGGGAAGAAGAGTGGAGAGCAGGGAGTCATCTCAAATTCTAGAACAAATAACCAGGTGATTTGCTAGCACCTAAAAGATTATGGGGAGTCTGTAACTGGTTAGCTGCATGTATTTCCTTGACAAAGTGAGTTTACTTCTTTCCCTGTTAAGATGACAGGCCTGTTTCTGGATACAGGAACAAGAGCTGCTGTGTATYTGGTGTTCAGTAATGTTTTTGATTTTCTTTTTCTAATAAGATTCTCAAGTAGGTGAKGTTTAAAAAAAAAAAAAAGCCTAAGATGTTGCCACTATATGATGGATGTAAATTGGTTAAATATACATATTGGAAGTACCAATAAACATCTAATCATTAAAGTGGACGGCGGTACTGAGAGGGATTCCTGTGGGGGCTACGTGTTTTCGTTTATGATTTCAGTGAGCGAATAYACTATGCATATTAAAGTCATACGTGACATGAAGCTGGGAAGGACTGTAAATATGCTATGGGACAGGATTAAAAACTGAGAAATGGATTTGACAATTTCAGTGTTGCCTGAAAAATAGGATACGGTCCAAAAAGGACAGATGCAAGGTTTTTGTATTTAGGCAAAAATAATCAGCTGCAGGAATCAGAATAATTGATTAGGTAATAATCCAGTATAAAAGGATCCTTTTCCCCATACTGAACTGGTGAACAATCATCTATGGGGAAAGGAGGAGGGGAGGCAAAAGGTGTGGGGATTTTTTTTGTTTTTTCTTGTTTTTTTKGGATGTAAAAACCGGAACGCAAACTGCAGGTTGTGAGGTAATCCTTCCGTTCCACCCAGTGCCGGCAAAGCTTCGTTTGGGCACCCTGTGACCTGTTTTGGGTATGACGCTTGAAAAATGATGCGAACCGATTGGAGGGACTGCAAAGGAGAGCYGCCAGACCTCGGAAAGCATGGTCGAGGAAAGCTGCGGGCACCGAGGTTTGGGGTAGAGAAGCCTGGGGGGAGGCTTCAGGAGTTTATTCTCACAAGCGTTGCTGCGGGGAGGAAGGAAGTGYGCCGTTTTCCACACCCACTGCGAGCGGCACAGAAGTGGTGGTTTACATAGGAGGAAGGGACGCAGGTAAGAAGTTGTGCAAAGCTATCTAAAGCTGGTTATTAGAGCAGGTTGCCTGGGGTGGCTGTAGAGTCTCCAACTAAACGTTTAAGAACAAGTTGGATGAACATCTCCTGGGGATAACCCAGGCATAACTGGTAGGCTCCGAGTTAGGTTTGTGAATTGGCCCCCCCCACAAGTCTCTTCCAGCCCTGTTTCTTCAGAGTCTTCTCTTGTACCTCAGCTGTAACTACTTGGGTGGCTTTTGCTCTAGCTGTGCTGGGAGACTCTCCTCCATGACTCTGGTTAAGTGGTGAGGCAGCGTAAACTGAACAGGTGAACGGCAACCTTCCTTTCAGTTCGTTTTACTGCAAACAGAATGAGTCACGAGGCACTTGACTCAGAAGAAAAAGATTCTATCCTTTCGCACAGAACTGTGCTATGGCCTCGGGTATTTCACAGAAAGCCGTTACGGTTATACTAAAGTGTGTGTCTCGACTTCTGCAGTTAGCATGCCTCAGGGGGGTGAGGGCTGCASTGGGGAGCTTTTCCTCTCTCTCTCTCGCTAGTCCAAAATGTACCTACTGCTTGGAAACTTTTGATAAATGACGTGGAGGATGGATCGTGACAGAACTACCCATTTACGTAAYGGCATCCAAAAGTATTCTAGATCCTTCATATAATAAATGGAAGGCATGGGCTTTGCCAGCACAAGCGGCTCAGATGTTAAACTTGATCTCGTGGAGGAGTGTTAGAAAACAGCATTATAGTAGAAAGCCAAACTTCTCGCAGGCCGGTGCTGCCTGCGCTGGGTGAGCTGTTTGTTTACGCCTCTCGGGGAGTGTTATATAAAGCTACAATGATACGCAGACTGGAGCGGTTGCTTGTTGCGGAAAGGGCTAAGCGGGTGACATTGTATTCCAAAAGAAATACATTGTAGTCACAACTGCTTTAGTCTGTGGAGCTCGGTTAAGATCTGCAAGAAGGTAAACAACATATACGTGGACTCTTAAGTGTTAATTGAATTATTTCTATGGAAATGAATTTTCTCCATCCTTTAGAAGTTTCATATACGGGTTTAAAGTGCCTGATCGGTGCATTCATATAAACAAGGTATATCCTAAACAAGATCAGGGATTCTCCTTGTTGGTTGTTGTTTGCATCCTGAAATACCTTTTCTTTAGTTGGGGTCAGGAACTTTCTCTCCCTTGCCTCCAGTGCAAGTTGATTGAATTCCTCAGTCTGTTTTGTACCTGGCCACCGAGTAGGAGGAACATACTGAAACAGGCCTGTACATCCTCACTGGAGAGAGAGATGGACTTGGTCCCTTTTCTCCAGTAAATTCTCAGTGTAGCCACATTTAGTGGCAAAACACTGATATGTAATTGCATGTGGTTGTTGCATCATTCTTTTGATATTTTTAGGAGAAAGTAATTCCCTAGCCACTTGCTGTAAAGCAGCTACATTGATAAACAAAAAGAAGCTGATTATTCCAAAAGTGGCCATGTCATACGCATTGCATAAGAACAGCTGCTGGGTCAGGCTRAAGGTCTGTTTAGGTTGGTATCTTGTTTCTGATCATGGACAGTATTGTGGTGTAGGGGAAGAGTGTGAGAAGAGGACAAGTATGTTGAGATACTGGCAGCTAGCAGAGTGTTCTGGGAGAGTGACTGGCGGCTCAGGGGCTCCTCAAGCCAGAGGAATGCACTGGCTTTGCATTTAATAGTTCGTCATTGCTCGCTCTTCAAAGAATTTGTCCGGTTGCTTTTTTAACCCCTGTGACATCAATGATGTCCTGGGATAAAGACTTCCACAGCTTAACTGCGTGTTTATTTTGAACCGCTCCTTTGTAGCTGCGTTTGATGTTGCATTATTCCTGCTCTGGAAGAAGCAGTCCTTCCCTGCCCCGTTTCCTCAGATAATCTGATTTTAGAGATGTCTGTTACATCCGTTTGTTGATTAAAACCTTTCCAGACTAAAAAAATCTTGACGCATTTCTTTTGTTTCTTTTATGGAAGCTGTTCCATATCTTTAATCATCCTTGTTGAACTTCTCTGTACCTTTTCTTATTMTACTGTATGTGCTCTTTGAGGTGAGGGGGAAGACGAAGAATGACCACACGCGTATAGCTCTTAGTGTGTGCATAGCATAGATGTACATATTAATGTAATGATTTCTGTTTTGTTCCCTATTCAGTGCTTAATAATTTCTAATATATGATTTGCTTTTTTGACTGCATTGAGCTAACATTTTCAGAGAATTGATGATGAGAAGCCCAGATCCTGTCCACGAATGGCAATAGCTAGTCTAGAACGCATTCCTGTATATTGAAAATTATTTTCCCCATGTGCATCATTTCATATTCATCAGCACCGAATTTCATCTATCATTTTGTTCTCCAGTCACTTGGTATGGAGTTATTTCTGCCAACTCTTCAGTCAGCCTGATCTTTGCTGCCCTGAATAAATAACGCTTTCAGTTGTCTATTATGTTAATATTATACTTTTTTTCCAGGTAATTTGTGAATATGCTAAACAGCACAGTTCCCTGTGGGACTCTTCTGGTCACCTTGCTCTGTTAAGAGAACCGGACGTTCTTTCTGATCTTTTTTTTTTACCTCTTGTGTAACCAACTTTTATCYGTACGAAGGGCCTCCCCCTTTGCTGCATGACAGCTCAGCTTCTTTAAACGTCCCTGATGAGGGGTTTTATTGAACCCATTTTTGAAAGTRTAGGTACCCTTTCTAAATTGCATCTCTCATCTATATGCTTGCTTATTCCTTCAGAAAAGTCTAACAGGTTCATGAAGTTGACTCYTCCTCAATGTGTCATAACTATCCGTGTACCCAGAAATTCAATTTCTTAGAGCGGTTTCTGCTGCTTTCTTTAAAATACCTGCGTTAATGATCTGTAGTTTCCCAGATACTCCCTGGTAAAAATTGGCAGAATACCTCCCACCTTTCAGCAATCGTATCGGGACTAGAAGTTACTTGTTACAGTTTAGCTATTTCATGTTTGAGTTTCTGTGCGTGTCCTGGAATAATACTGTCTGGCCGTGGACCCTAGTTACGGTAACACTTTCTTCTGTAACCTCTTCTATTGACAAGCCAATCTGTGACCAATCCTTATGTCCCCGTCACAGAGGATTTCAGCATGGAATCTTTCTTCCCCCCCAACTTCTCTGTCCTCGGCAAAGATGAATGCAATTTTTATTTAGCTTTTCTTCTATGGCTTTACTTGTTTTTTTTTAATATCCTGATCATCTGTTGGCCCTACAGATTCTCTGGCAGACGTCCTGCTCATGGGGTCTGAATTAGGATTTATTATTAGTTCTTAGACCTTTTTCCAGTTGTTCCTCAGACTCCTTTTTGACCTGCTTTATAATGCTCTTACAGTGTGCAAGAATTTCATTCTCCTTATTTTCCTCGTTTGGACACAACTTGAACTCTTTGCCAGCCTTTTTGGTAGATGCTAGACATTTCCTCTGAGCTTCCAATGTGATAGCTTTAAATAGCCACTGTCACCTGCAAACATTTTGCTCTTCTAATTCCCCTTAAGGTTTCTTTTAAACACACAGTCTCTTTAATAGGTAGTTCCCTCCTCCTCCTCCCCCCCCCCCCCCAAATTATGAAAAATAAGACTTTTTATTTTGGACTCGGCTTCTGGAAGGATGTAACTTCAGCYGTCCAGTGAGGCAAAGATGGCAAATGAGACAAATCGGATTGTAGTGCTTGGCCTTTAGTTTATCTAATTAGGGTAGGAGTTTTCTGCTATCAGCTGCCCAAGGCCTGGAAAAAATACAACACTGTTGTAATTCTAAAATTCAACAGTAGCTGATKCATCAGCTATGTGGAAAAAATTCACCATACCTAGAAATCCTCTGAATGGTTCCTTGGCAGAGAAAACAATTGATTTGTGGGGGGCTTATGGACTTTATCTGACTGAGAACTACTTGACGTGCTCATCGCAAAAGCATGTTCTGGTGAGACKGAYRAAAGTAAAAGTTATGCGATAGTTAGATGCACAGTTTCTTAATATTTACAGTAGCTAGTTTTTGTATTGTGCTGTCTTTATGTTTCATGGTACTTTTTTTCAAAATGGAATGAGTATAGTTCACTTTCCTTTTACAGGTGAGGGAGCAAYGAGTCTGAAGAGGATAAACCCTCTGTCCAAAATCTGCTGTGCAGCCTTGTCCCAAAATTGAATTTTTGGTTTTCTCTCTCCCTTTTATACCCTGTGGCACTCACTATTTCAGTAATGTATATCCTGCACATTTTCTTCTCTGAATTCAACCTTTTCCAAATTAGTTTTGCTTTTTTTTTTTTTTCTATCATGCATCTCCATCTGTTGTCTTGCATGAGGGGGATGGTAATAATATTTCTGAAATTGTAGTAAATGATGCTAAAGCAAACTAGAACCATAATTTAAGAAAGATGCTGTTTTACGTGATCATGTTTCTTTCTGTATAGTGAATTAACAGTAGAGGCTACRGCATTGCTAACAAGAACTGGTTTGGGCAAGAACTTAGTGGTGAGGAAGAAGAGACTGGAAAATGTGTTCTTGTGTTTAGTAATCTAATAAAGATCTTATTAAATTTCCTTTGGCTAAATGTGAAAAGAAGAGTAAAATTTGAATGGAGTTGTGGGGTTTTTCTAAATGTTGACACCTTCTATTTTTGTAACTTACCCAAACTTCTGTGTTTCATGGTTCTGCTATTTCATACATACCAACAAGGTTTTGACTAATGCTGCTTGCAATGTTCTTTAATTTTTTTTGAAGAAAAAAGGGACATTTCATAAACTAGATTCGATGAATTACTGTTCTTAAGCAGGACTTAGCTGACACTCTTCTCTTGTGACATAAAGATCCAAAGGATGTACTGAAAATGTGTTTGGAAGCTTGTTTTAAATGCTGCTCCCTTTTGGTAGCAGATTAGGTTGTCCCTGGGCTGTTAAGATTATTTGTCTCAGTGCTSTCTTTCTGAGCCTTCGTGGCACGCGTTCTCCTGGGTATTCTGTTTGTTACTGCTCAAGCATTTTGAGACATGATGAATAATTTGTAAAATGAGTGAAACATCACTTGCAAAATGAGGTCTTTATTTCAGATAGCTTCTGGATTTTTAAACCGTCAAAGCATAAATGAAGGGAAACAGGCCAAAGGATGAGAATGGAATGAGTAGCTAGCCCTGAATAGGTACACAATGTTGTATCAAGWTATGTGCAACTCCTTGATCTTTAAATATCGTCTTGCGTTGCTGGCAAACATGCTTTTATTTGTTTTTTTATTTGGCTGAGGGAAATGAGTYGACAAGCAAGTTTAGAGCGTGGCTTCCAAACGTTAGACTGGTGGGAAGAGCTGTGAGGCATTTTCAGGGAGGGGTAAACAAGGAGGGAAAGGTGTGCTGGAAATTGCTCCTCATAACACAAGGAGATTGACCAAGTGATCAAAAATGATAAGYGGTGTCTTGGATTAGATGCACATTTTGTGTTTTGAAGTCTGATTTAAGAACTCAAAACTTTACTGTATTGGTGATATGGCTGGAACGGAGGGGATGTAACCTGAAACTTGATTAATTGAAGAATTTTTAGTTTGGATATGAAATGGAGCCTTCTATAAAGAATACTCCGGTCAGGACATACAGGGTGCTCTGGAGCCTTGTTTCTCAGAGAGCTTAGTCAGGATTAACCTATTCAAGACACCAGCCTCCAAAAGGTTAGCGTATTGGTCATGATTTTCCCATAGGAAGTATTCTGTTGCCTTTGACCTTTGTGTCCTCTCGCCGTACAAAAGCCTATTCTTTCCATGGGAATGTAATTGGAGAGTAGCGACTTGGTGTTAGAGCTGATTGTGTAGCAGGCCTGTGAAGGGAAGTTAGTGTCTTGAGCCCATTTCTTGTTTTTCCCATCTCTGAAGTCTTCAGAAGAATGCTTCTACTTCCCACCCGTGTCCCTCATTGGAGGAGAATTCAAGCTTGGTTCAGTCAGACTTGCTGCAGAAAGGCAGATTTGGGTTCCCATGGTCCGTTCCTCACTTCTTTCCCCTTCTCYCTGTTGCTGATACTGGCATGTTGTTCAGGCTGGGATATGAGGGCTCCTACCGCAGCTGAGATCACTCATTCTCAAGGATGTTTTATTGAAGGAGTCAAGATGATGAGAGCATCTAGCATATCAAGTAAATGAACCACCTCTACAGACTGACAAAAGGCAAGAAAATCTGCTGTCACGTTGCTGGTGCGTGAATCATCTGAAATTTGACCATTTCCTCAATCTCTTTTGGCAGCAGGAGGCAGGGAATTTTTTTTGACCTCACTTGTTTTCAAGGGGACGCTTATGGTGCCGAGTTTCTGGCATCGTTATGGTGAAACCATATCTGTAGTGAGGACTGAAGAGAGATCAAGGAGACCTTTGCATGCCCTGTGGAGACTATAAATCATCGAGTAGACTCGACACCAGTGATCACTCCTGTTTTTCTCCTTTGTGTGTCTAGGGTATAGCCCAGGATATGGAATACCTGCAGCTATAAGCATGTGTGAATGCGTTCCTATGGGATGTGGAAATACCACATAAATTTTAGCATGCGAAGGAAGTAGCATGTGAATACAAAAGTGGTCTTGTCCTCTATGGAACCTCTAGTCTATGGATCAAGATAATAATTGGAGTCCACATCAAAACCTTATTTTTAATTTGGCAGTACAATTTTGAAGTGGCTAATTTTGTCTCAAGCAGTATCAGTCCTACTATCTCTGCTTGTGTCTTCTACTTGTTTTTGTATAATGGTCTGGTTCTTGCTGATATCTGGGAATGGAAGCTGCTTGGGAAGCCCACGCTGGGTTRATGAATACACGGCGAACGATTGCGATGGCGAATTCTTGCCAAGAGTCCATATGGCTGCCTTGCCCTCGAGTCTCGAGAGTACAGCAGTCAACTTGATCTGCGTTGTCGGCAGCAGGAGAGAGCAACTGAGTGACCTTTGTAAATCTAAGTCATTCCTGCTTTCCCAAGCTCGGTGTTTTACATGGGAATTGCTGGGTTAAAATTCATATTGCAAGTTTAGGTATCGGACTGCTTTAGGCAGCAAGATTGAGCAAATTATTTTATGTATTGAAGTGCGAGAAAAGTTACTACAGAACAGTGATTTTTTTCACTCTTACTAGCAGTAGTGTGTTGTGTTCTTATGCCTGTTTAACGAGACTGCCTGATTCAAGAAGGCTTTGTGGAAAACTTGGTCGGAGAATGTGCTTTAAAAAGTAACCAGGTTACTGTTTATAATAGAGGAAAAACTTTCCTAAACTTGAGAGTGATTTTGTCTCTGAGTTTACCGTAGGCTCGCATAGTTTGAGCTGCCGTTATCTACATGTAAGATTTCTGCCTTTCAGTGCTAAAGGGAGGTCTCCTATGAAGGCTGTAAAAGTCTTTTCAGTTGGAAATGTAAAGAATTTGGAACATGTAACTACTTTGAAGTGAGACAGAGGCTTTTGTCTTTGGAAAAGTATTATCATTCAGCATCTATTATTCTGAGTTTCTTCTTTCTGCCAGAAGAAACCCTACATCACTTACTTTCCTGCTCAGTCTTTCTTATTTATTTTTGGTAAGAATTTTCCTTAGAGCCAGTCAACTAGAGAAATARTAGGAGTTTTTCAAGCCTCCAGAATATTATGGAATAGCAAATTCTTTCTTCCTGTGTTTGAACCACAGTTTGTATTAGCACGATTTGGACTCTTTTGGCCAGATACTCATCTACTAAAGAAATATAAGAGACTGTTCCGCATCTGCGTGTGAATGTCACAAGTGTCGTGCTAAAAGAGGTGGCGATGAGAAAGCTGCTGTCTGTATGTAGACGTCTTAGGCTTTATTTTTTAAACTTAAGCCTTAGTGACGCTTGTAAGACCATGTGAAGGCCTAACAAAGTGTGTTGTATTAAGACTAATTAGATGTGCGCTTACTGAACACCGCTGAGCCTGTGGAGTGGTGGTGCAGCTCATTCTGTCCTCTGCCTTTATACGAGGTGTGGAGGGACTGACCTCTAAAGAACACCTCAAACATGCTTGCATTTCTAAAATGGAATGAACTTTGCCTTTTTCTTTTATGGGTCGTCACTTCTGCTCTGTACTAGAGCTGCAGCTGAGGAACCAATTCAGGACATACTATTATAGATACATCTGCTTCCTAATGTCAAGTGTATGGGCAGGAGCTGCCACTCCTGTATTACTGCCTGACACACAAGCTTGGCAGAGGCTGTCGGTGTCCCATTAGCAGTTCTGTTGTTCCGTGTTCTCTCTCCGGGGTCTCAGYGTCACCAGAGTGGTGCTGTACCACACCGTGGCCGGTTTAACCATGGCGGAGGTGGCGAGGGTTGAGTTGGCCAGTTGGAATTGGGAGCCTGCCTGTTCCATGCAGTGCTGCAGGAACGTGGCTTGTTTCCGAGCGTGGCGAGGGGCTCGCCGGGCGCGCTGGGGGGTAGCGCAGCACGAACCGGATCGCGCTGCTCCTCGGGGCAACCGAGTGGGTTCAGCTTCGGGGCAGCTTCCTTACCTGGTGCTGAACATCCTGAAAACGCTCCACCACAAACTTCTCATTAGAGAAGAGCTTTGAAAGTAGGAAGTGAATCATATCTGCTTTCAGACAGATGGCTGATGTAAGAGAAGGGCTTACTTTCAGCTAGCTGGAAGCCATGGCAAGCCAGATGGGGGTTTTTTTTAGAAGGATTTTGGATGAAGAGCTTCTGTACTGAGGGAATGGCAAGCAAGATGGATAAAGCTGGGAGTGGGAGGTATGATGCAGTGCGGTTAAGCGACTTACTGATGCTGACACACCAATTCTGACTGAAAAGTTGCTTTGTGTTATGATAGTCAGCATGGAGTATATCGTGAGTTAGGTGGCTTTATAATATATATTATAATTATAATATATAACATGCTTTCTGATCAGGATAATGATCAGCTGGAAAAGAAAGGCCTTGGGGTTATAAGAGTGTGGGCACTTAATGTTCTCCCTGCCTGTGTTGCAGTGTGAATGAACAGCAAATAAATAATTGCGCTTATTTGATGAGATGATAGAAGCCCTCTTTCTAGGGTCGTATTCTTATGCACGAGAACTTTTTGTCTCCTTGGGAAGCTCCTTTGCAAGCGTGGGTGTGTGTGTGTGGCAGAGGGGGGCTTGTACGCCAAAAAAGGTACAAGGACAAAGTGTCTAACACRGTGTGTCTGAAAAGTTCCGCTTTCTGAGCAATATTTCTGTTCCTGTCTATGGCTTAGGGAAGGGGCTTCAAAGGGAAACTTTGTGGGTTTCTAAACTACGTGGAGTAACAGCAAGGCTGTCTGAAAACTCCCTGGAGGAGCTGGAATACCTTTGGTGGACGTGGGGATGAGGAATGCTGGTAGGCAGTGGGGGGAGCTGGCCCTGGCGTCCTTGTATCCACCTGGTTCACGCACTGAGGATTTCCAGTCCCCAGCGCTGTTAGGTGAGTGTCATACGCTGGTGTAAAATGTGCTAAAAATCTGCAAAACTAAAAACTTGCTAAAATTTTTCCCTTCGTCTGACCTAGGGACTTTATGCTGGGTTACTCTGTGATGATGTAGCTGCGTTGTGGTTCCCTGCTACTAAAAGAACCGGTCGCAGGCTGGCAGGATTCTCGTGGTTTGATTCAGTAGGTCTCAGCAGCTGAGCTCTGGCGCTGCTTATGTATGCACGTCTGCTGCACGCTGATTGTGAAGTAAATTTATTCCATTCCATTTATATAATGTAATCTGCATTATTTTGCAGCAAACTACTGATTACACGATGRTAATCTGATTGTTTTGGCAATTGCTTTTTCTGCTCTGCGTAACATGAAAATGGGGAAAAAGATTTTGTTTGCAGTGTGGATTAATTCGCTCTTCTGTAACTAGCCAGGTGTTGTGAGTTGGCTATGATCAGAAGTCCCTTTTCTGTCTGCAAAACCGCTGCAACACTGACTTTCCAGCTTGTGACAAATACGTAGCCTTAGCGTTGCGCTGTCTCTTACGAAATCTTTGTCAAGACTGCGCGGAAAAAGCCCTTTCCCAAGGCGTGCGTGAGCGACCGCGGTGCAGGGCGGTCTTCCCAGGGGTGCGCTCTCCCTGCAGGCTCTTGGGCCTCTTCTCCCACCCCACCTCCGTCCCAACCAGCCCCCCCAAAGTATTTACCATGGGAAGAGTCTCTGGCTAACTTAACGATGGAACCGGAGGTGTGTAAGGGGGCGGCAGCGTCTTAAGTGGAACCATACTGGTGTATAGTTGAATTTGTGTAATCCTAGCAATAATAGTGTCTTGTGCTCCTATAAATGGAAGGAATGGCAAGAGAGTCTAAATAACTGCTTAGTATGTGCTTTAATTTGGAGGTTAAGAGACCTTCAAGCCGAGCCTTGCTCTTTCAAGCCTGCTGTTTGCTTTTGTTTCCTGTGTTGTATTCCTGAACGTCGCTGTGTGTCTGTCTCTTGTAGCTGAGGTGGGCTGGGTGTCTTGCTTGCTGTGATTTCAGTACCCATCTCTATGTTGTAACGGCTTCTTTAATGTTTATGTGCCAAAAGTGGAACATACTGCGTTGCAAGGTTATAAAGAAACATCCTATTGCCCGCTTGTTTCCAGCCAGACGTTTTACTGTCCTAGATGCGCAGTCTTGCCGGCACAAAGGAATATTCCAAACGGATTCTACTTTAACAGTTGTCCTAAAACTGGAGGTTTTGTTTTGAGCTATTTAACCTTTGTTTGCAAAAATAACTTTGAATATGAGCTATTCCTGCTTTGAACTCTTCATGTGCACTGTTGCACAATAAAGCTAATAAGGATTTCGGATTTAAACATGGAACCCCCTCAAAACGAAGCAAATGTAAGTGTTCCAAAGCTAACATTTTTTTCTTAATGAGTGCTGATGTTTCCCATTGTGTAAAGCAAGTAAGTACTAAGTTTCCCTCTTTGCAATTAGTAGAAAATGTTCCCAGTCAATAACCGAAATTGCTGTTGGAAGATAAGGCTGGTCAAAAACATAGTCATGGCATGTTTTTGTCATGGAAGGAGAATATATGTGTTGTTCCCAAGTTAGTCATAGAATAAGGCTTGGAAAGAACAATCCAGTCCTGACACCCAGCCCTAAAGCAACATCAGCTTTTGCTCTGTCATTTCTTTCTCGACTGCAACACCCACATTTTTATGGATAAACTAGTTCAGCGATTAATTACAGGGAGGACCCGTTGCCCTAGAGACCCGTATTCCTCAGAAATAGTGGTTTATCCACATCTGAAGATAGAGGTGGAGAATCAAACGCTGCGTGCTAGAKCTGTGGGAATGCAGCAGGACGGGGCTCTTTGCGTGGGGCGCGAGGAAGCTGGTTGTAGAGATGTGACTCGAGAGGGCTGAACGCCAGCTGCCCCTGGAAAGTGGCCGCCGGAGGAGCCGTGGCGGTGCTGCTCCGGCGCCGTGTCCRTCCAAACTTGGTTTGTTCTGAATGTTGCTGGAGCAATGCTATGCCGTACTGCGGAGCGCGTATCATGGTTGGTGCATGCTTTATGTTGCGTATGTATATGCCCTGGAATTTTTGATTGACTTTTTTTTGCTTTTTTCCCCCCCAAACTTCTGTGATTGTTTATCACTTGAAACCTTTTCCATAATTACAGTTCTTGTGTTTTTAATATTCATAAACTTTATTRCTAATGTAAATACAGCTGATGTGAAGCGTATTCCTTTTTTCCGTTCTGCTTGCTTAAGCTGGCCAGTCAAACTAATTAGTACCTTGTTGTAATGAGTCCGATCTCCTGTTGYAATTGGACAACCGTAAAGTYTGGGTGCCGTTTTGCAGCGTGCTCRGTGTTYGCTCTGCCTTTAAGGACTACRCAATGTTTGTCTTTGTCTTCTGCCCTCGGATTAGGGCTCTGATCCGGTTATCTGAGTTGCAACRTAATGCTTTGTAGCTGTAGCAAGATTCGCCCTGAAGAAATTCACCAGCGAGATGAAGCCCAGAACGTTCCAGTTCCAGTTTACTGGTTTGCTACTTTCTTTCTGATTCTTGTAATACAAACTGTCAGTTTTCCRTTCAGTTACTGCAATGTATTCCAGAGGCGTTTTTAATCATTCAGTGGCCTGTTCTGAGCATCAGGCTTGCGGTGTGCAGTGATTTTCTGCATTATTTCCCATCCAACTCCTTGAGCGGCTCTGGAAGATGGTTTTGTCATTAGAATTAACTTTTTTTAAAATTATTTTTATTTATTTTATTTATTTTTTACTAGTCTCTCCTGAGATCTAGAATGGGAGGTCCAAGTTTTTGGTGATTTCAGTGCCAAAAGCTTGCTTGCTTTTTTGTTTTTCCCCATTTGGTTTGGATTTGATTTGAACAGGTTGTATTTGCTACTAGACTGACAAGCTAAAGGTTGAAAATTGAGCTTATTCTGATGTTGTCTCTACAACTGCTAAACATATTCTTATGTAAACCATATGCCACCTTTGGGGGCTGCCTTATTTCAGGTTCTCTGTGTGAGCATAGAGCAAAACTTCTTCCATTCGGCGCAAATCTGAGCTGACGGGTGCTTTGGCCAGTTCGTTAGGCTCAGCCGTTGCGTTGCAAGCAGGCCTCGGGCAGCAAGAATACCCTTCCCTTCCCTTCCCTTCCCTCCCCCGTCCCAAAATCCTGGGAAGTCCGTGCTGGTGCTGGACTGGCTAGCTGGAATTTCCCAGGGAAAGAAAGTCGCACTGATTCTTAGTGCAAGACGTGGTGCCTTGCTAAAAAGTACTCGCAAAAATATGTGTCCAGGTTTTCTGTCTGGTCTGTAGACCAATATATCGGTGGGTTTGTGGCTAAAATTCTGACTATTTTTTTTTCATTTCTGAAAAAATGGATTCTCATAAATAGCTCTTTGGGCATCGGGTAGAGTTTAATCTGAAATTAAAAGCACAGTGGCTGTACTAAGGGTTTGTCTTGCCCAGCACCCTCTATCTCTCGCAAGCTGAAAGTGCGTGTTCAGGAAAGAGTACAAGGGTGATGCTTCCCTCATCCTCTAGATATTTGGGGCTACAGACTTCTTAAGCCAGATCTGTATTAATAACCATTAGTGTATTTCTTGCCTGTGAACCTATCCACCTTTCTCTTCTGGTATTCCTTCCGAGCAAGAGGGTGAAGGTGAGGGATTCGAAGTGTTAAATGACTATCTGGTTTTAGCCTATGCGTGGGTCTTGTATTAAATTCTCCGGAGCAATCATTAATGGCAGCTTCCTGTGGACAACGTAACTTATTTTGTATGCTTTGGGTCTCTGATTTGTCCCACTCCTGTTCTAAACCAGTCAGGAGAAATCTCTTTATTTCCCCTCAGCTAAAAATCTTGGATAATGATAGCTCGGAACTGTAGAAAAATCTGTCTTACATTCAAGTCTTAAAAAAAAAAAAAAAAAAAAAGTTTCTTCTGCCCATCTTTCCCAGAAATCTGGTTTGTGCTGTGTTTTCATGCATTAACGTAACCATTCGTTTGGGCTTTTTATATTATATTTGTTACATTTTGTAAAACCAAGTGGCAAGTTTAAGTTGACCAATTCGGACATCTGCACTTCAGTTTGCACTTGGTGACCAGCCTGGTCTTACAGTCAAGTCAAAACACATTTGGACAACAAGCTTCTGTGTTAGTTTATTTTCACTGTGCAGTGTGCTCTGGCTTAGCTTTCTGAACTATGGCTACTTTACATCGAGCTGTAAAGCCCGTTCTAATCTCTTCCCGTCGTTACTGCTGTGCGGCTCGTAGTTAAAGCCCTCAAAGTGAATGTGCTTCCGTCAGTGTCCGAGAGCACTTCCCTTAAGACAGCGTTGCTGACAGCTAGGCTCAAGCCGCCTTCTCTAATTGGCATTTTGGCGTCTCCTCAGAGTACAGCTTAATTCTTTTACTGCTAAGCTCCTTTTCTTCCTTCCTTTCAGGCAGTTTGGTTCTTAGCTCCGTTCCTGCGTGTTTTCTCTGACCGGCAGCTCATGGCAGCGGTGCCTGATGTCTGTTCAGCTGCTGTTCGTTCTCTGGTTATGTTTTCTGCCCCTTCCTGCTCCTAGGTGGCAAAAAAAAAAAAAGTTGATCAAATTGCCTGGAGGCTTGGGACAAGCGCTTTGTGCGTGGTGTCTTTTTTGCCTTTCTTCTGGGGAGGTGCAAAGCTGAATGTCTCAGTAAAGCAAGTTGCCAGTGCTTTTTTTCCTTTAATTTTTTTTCTCATGAGCTTTCTTTTTTTCCCCCCCTGTTTCTAGCAGGCTCCAGCGCCTTTGCTGAAGCGTTGCACATGCTGGGATCGCCCGAACCCCTGATGCGTTCCGGGATGGCAGCTAGGTGACGACCGTTGAGGATGACCCTGACTGAAAAACTGCGCGAGAGGATATCGCGGGCGTTCTATAACCACGGACTGCTCTGTGCTTCCTACCCCATTCCCATCATCCTCTTCACTGGCCTCTGTATCTTGGCCTGCTGGTAAGTGCTGCGAAGTGCTTGTTTTCCCAGGTCGTGGCTGGGTTCTGGGCTGCCGATCCGTGGAGCTGTCTTAGCAGCATGGAGGTGCTCAGGTTTCACCGTTTCATGTGCTRTCCCAGAAGGTACCATTTTTTAACGGGGTTGATTGTTGTCATCCTTTTGCGTGGGGCAAAAGGAAGGACAGGGATGAAGTATCTTAATGCGGTTTATTAAGTAAATAGTAAAAAATAATCAAATAAGTGAAATAAGTAAAGMAATAAGTAAAATAAGTAATCCCCAACCACCTAATGGTGAACTCCAAACCCATAAATTAAAGATGGGGAGAAGGAAAGTTAATCTCTCTCTCTGTTCTTGCATATTCTGTTCTCCCTGAAGCTTGTACTCTTCTTTTTCAGCCCTTGCCTCGGCAAGCTTTTTGTTCTTGTAAATTCTCTACTGATTCTCCTTATGGACTCCAATTTGGACATGAGTTGCAGTTGAATATATTGTCACACTCGGAAATGTTACTCAGGCCTCTTAATTACTTCCAGTGAGGCATTGCTACTACTGGAATTGTGAAAGCTTCAGTGCTCAGATTTGTGTGCAGACACATGCGTGCCTGTGTGCATGCAGGTTCTGTCCTCAAGGTTTTAAGTCTGAGTATCTTATCTGTCTCATTTGGTCAAAATAAAACATCCTCTGATGATATACTCCTCTGCTTTTAGAGGAGCTCTARCAGTGTTGGAATAGATAAGAACATAAATTTTTCTTGGAGCATCACTCGGGATAAGACACTTCTTCCTTCACMTGTGTGTTAAAAGGTGCAACGCTGGAAACCCGTAAGATCGCTTTTCATGCATGTAACTCTTGAAGGCTGTAAGCAGGAACAGAGACATTGTTTTCCTGATTTTTGCACAGCTGCGTATGATTCCACGTAAATATTATTATTAGTTTTAATTTATATTTAGTTTTGTTTTCAGATCTTATGTCCTAGAGAAATAGGAAGTTTCTACAAGGTCCAAGCAAATGGATTTTAAGGTCTCTTTATCTAGCTGATATGGTTACAAGTAGCAGCTGTATCTTTTAACTTCAGCTCTGCTGGATGCTGCTTTCCCATGTCAAGCCTGCACTAGCCAAAGTGCAGCTCCACCGTGAGCCCTTAACCACCAGGCCGCAGTGCTCCTGCTTGCTAACTGCTTCTTCAGACCTTCCAGGCTCCTATTTTCAGTTATCTTTCAGGTGCTGTTGCTGGAGGTAAATGCAGGAATGCAAGACAACTGCTTTGGTTTAAAATGTTTATCAATACATGTGTTGCAGTTCAGGAGGGSTCAAAATAAAAGGTTCATGCTTAGTGCCTTTCCGAAACTGAGGATTTCCCTGACAACAGGAGGAAATCTGGTCTAGGATGGGGAACTGCTGCCCTCCTTCTTGGGAACCTTATGCCTGCTAGGTCAGAATTTGTACCTATCCTGTGTCCTTGGTGTTATGTTTGGAGAAATGTGAATTAAGGTCTCTCACTAAGTCCCTGAGGCTTCAAAGCAGGTCTTCCTTGGCAGATTAGCTACTTGTAACTGTGTATAYRTGGAAGTGTCTGCGTTGCTCAGTGMTGGCATTTGAGGATTCTGCAATTRYTGGTTAGCTTTAAACTGCAGAAAAGGRTCTAAGACACTGTCAAACACACAGGTAACCATCATAAAGTGAATAGTTTGTTTTTCTGATGAGGTACTGGAGCTCATGAGCAAAGCGAATAATGGCCCTAGGAGGGAAAGGATTTTTAAAAYACYGGRACATCCTTTGAGAGCAGGAGTACCTTGGCAAAAGCTGAAGTGCTACAACCAGCATGGCTGAAGTTCTCCCTCTTTAGGAGCTGGTTTTCTGAATGTTTCGCTTCCTGTTCCGATCTGCTCTATATAAACTGGTGTTAACTAGGTATTAATTCTAGCTTGAGAAGCRGCAGTACTAATTAGGGCAGAACTATTCTGCAGTACAGCCCTTCTACACTCCGGCGTTTCAGTGTAGTAGGACTGAACCCTTGGAGGATATCCATGCATAGGCTACTCCGAGATATTTTCAGACTGGCGGCTTTGGGATRCTCCGTTCAGCCTGCTCCCTCCCTGCTGGGTCACCCCGGCAGCGGCTGTTGGAGCGCGAGCCGCTGCCGTTGCGGTTYGGTGGGAGAAGGGAGAGGTTGGTGTGCGAGTGCACAGCCTCGCGTTGGGAAAAGTCCCCACCTTCTCGTGTCAGGGACACCGCCRAAGTGGTCCAGTAATGCAATTTGGCTGCTCTTGCTGCAGAGGCTGCTTGGCTCGCTCTGAGTAAATGCAATTGATCCTTGGGTTTTTTTTTTTTTAATCCAAATTAAATAATCACAGGAAGGGCGTGCATACTGGCTGATTAAACAGAATTTGTCTGTAAATGCCAGATTATCCCAGACAGACTTCAGAATGGTTTCTGGCCAAAAGTTGACTTCTTGGAAATCTAGTTTTGGGTTGAAGTCTGTATGTTCTTTAGTCTGTCTATGAAGTTTATAAAGGAACAGGAATGCAAAGATGTTTTCAAGGTAGTTTGCAGTCCTTTTTCACTTTCTCTAATGCAAGCTGTGGTGTTTTATCAAGGTGTTAGGAGTGTTCCTTCCCTCCACCCCACTTCCTTCCTGATAAGCCTACTTCTATTTTTTTCCAAGCTGAAACTCCAAGGAGTGGTGCTATAGGGAACTCGCATCCTTGGTATCAAGTGATTTGAGAATAACTTTGGTTTTCTTGGGTCTGCGTAGTTTTGCAGTTGCATTCCTTACATTGTTTCTGCATCTAAAACAGAAAATAAAACTTGCTATATCCAGGTACAGTACGATGAAGCCGTATTATCAACTATATTGTATTCCAGGTTCCTTGACTCGTGCTAGAATTTGGGTATTTTCTTGCCAGAGCTCAAACTCGGGGGATACGCTCTGCAGTGAGTGTCCGATAAGTATCCGTAGAAGTCTGAGAGACGTCTGCTTTGTGGGGAATAATCTGATACTTGTGGTGTGTGTGGCTGCATGCAGTTGAGTTGCCTCTGTGGTTAGCACAGCTATGGCTGCTGAAAGCTAATCCCATAATAAATGCGTAGGGACTATGGCAGTATAGACCTGCAGCAAGATATTTGGTATCTTTCCAGACTGTATTGCACTAGAATCTTTCAGGTGTGTAAGTCCTTTCATCAGTTACAGTAAAGCTTTATAGTTTGGGAGCGAGGGAGTGCCAAGGCCAGACAAAAGGCTTTAATTTTTTTTTTTTTTTTTTAAATCAGGATGGCTGGATACATAAAATAGCATAACAGGAAGACAGAGRTGATTAGCAGTCACCTCAGTGACTGCAGGCAATCTAAGAGGTGGAGCAGGAAACTTCACAAGTATTGTGATAATTAACCAGGAAAATGAGTTTTAGGCTAATGTATTAACTTGCTTTAGGTTGGAGTTAAGTCTTGGAACTGTGTCTGTTAGAGCTCGTTTATCCATTACACACTTGCCATATTCTTCTACTTTTTGAAGCATCTGCTATCGGCCACTGTAAGAAACAGGCTACTGGGCCAGATGGACCTTTGGTCTGACCCAGCACAGCTAGCTGTATGTATATCTGCTTTAAAACTACGTCTAACTGACTGTGCTCCCAGAATGCCAAAATGGCAGCTGTTGGGCATGTTCAACATGGTCTGGTGTGGACTGGACACTGTCCGCAAGAGCCACCATGTTAGTTATGGGAATTGTCAGATGCCTTCTTCTGCTGGGTGCAGGCGGGGACCTCGCTGGTGGCCACAAAGTGCYGTATCTGCCGCCTTTTCTTCCATCGTATTGTGAGGACTCTGAATAATGGTCTTTGGCACCAGCTTACTGCTGGGATTTCTTTTGTTTTGTGCTCTTTAGAAGTGCTCCGTTTGCTTAGGACAAATCTCATCTCATCTGCCTGCAAGAAGTGGGAAGTGTGCTGGAATTTGGAGAAAGGGGCTGGAGGAGAAAATCAAGGCCCAGTTTCAAGATAGAAGTTCATTTTAGGCARTGTTTCTGTCCAAGGCAATTGGTAGAAGAGACCTTCAGCTCTGGTTGGATAGTAAYGCAGATCAGCGTCTGAATCAAACATGGGCCAATTAAACAGTAGGAACTACGAGTCATTCTAGTAAGGAAAGAAGATATGCGAGTGATGTGATCCAGTGGTTTCYGAATGACTGTTATTAACAAGGAAGGAGCTTTATCCTCAGTCTTGTGAAGAACATTGGTCCCTGCCCCTGAAGAATTGCATGGTAAGAAGAAAAGATGGTAGAGCAAAAGGGAAGCATTCTGTATTCTTCAGCCTCACGTATGGTTAACAAGTATAACRTATGGTTAAAGCAAGCAAATGATAGATCCCAGGAGGGTAAACTCTACATCCTGAAATGGAGAGAGGCTGAAATGTAGTCTTCCCTTCTCTGGATGTATATGCACCCAGAGTCAAGGAAAGCCTGTAAAACCTTACTACAGAAAAAATTAACGTTCTCCTTTTCCCCCCACCCCTCACTATAACAGAACTATCCTCATGTGCAGAGGTTCAGATAGCTTTTAAAAGCGGATTTAAACTGCAAGCCCCCCAATTTATCCAGGGTAGGTTGTGGTTCTTATTCATTGTGGCAACAGTTGAAATGATGGTGTTACTCCTGTTCCAAAAAGGTCAGGACCCAAGGACCAGGTAGCACAGCCCACTTTGGAGTAACTGATCTTGCTACTGAATATCTCCAAAGCATCAGTTATAGGTTGTTTGAATGTATTTACATCCTATATTTAACCTTCAAGTGTTCTGTGTAGACAGCATTTTTAATGTCACCTATAGGTAAGACATAGCGTATCTGTTTTTATTAATAACTTAGTATGCAAACTAAAAGCAAAAAATGCCTGTGATTCTTACTCTACAGTCTTAATTTAAATCTGAAAATCCAAGTTGTATTGGCTCTTACTTCAGAGTGAGGGTTTTTTGCTGATCTAGCTATTCACAGGTTGCCCAGAGAAGTTGTGGAGTCTCCTTCTCTGGAGATATTCAAAACGCGCCTGGATGCAATCCTGTGCAATGTGCTCTAGGTGACTGTGCTTGAGCAGGGGGGTTGGACTAGATGATCTCCAGAGGTCCCTTCCAACCTCAGCAATTCTGTGATTCTGTGACAGGGCTTGCTAGTGAACTTCTTGTTTTACTATACATCCTGCTGTGGGTGACATTCCTTTTGATCATCCCATTTAAATGGATTTGTGTTAAGAAACATTCCTCTTCTTTGCAGGGACAAACCTATCCAAGTGCTTCCTTTTTTCCAGTAAAAAGAGACTGCCACTAAAGCCTATCTGATGAGTAGTCCTTCCTCCCCAACTTTAAGAAGAACAGAAGAGGGTACATATTTATAAATCTGGAATTGGGATAAATTTGAAATTGTTGTGTAGTTCTGAAGAATTTTTTTTAATTTAAAATAGGAGTTAAAAATCCAGCAATTGACTTTATGAAGCAGGTTTGGGAGAGTTAACAGAGTGAGTCTTTGTGGGTGTTCGTTCTTTGCTTGAAACATTAGGTTCTGCTTCTGAAGAATTTTAGAACTGTCTGGAACTAGAGGCCCTATATATGTGTGTGTGTATATTATATATATATWTWTTTTTTCTAAAAGAACGTTTTACTATCTTACAGGCTTGAGTATCTTGTGTGCTAACCAAAGGAGCTGAGTTTCTGTCCGCCTCTTCATGTTCCAAATACACAGAGAATAGTCTCCTGTGGGAGTGAATGATGAAACTAGATGCAAGCAAGTTCTGTGATGAGACCTCTATTCTGCTTAGCAAAAGGAAACTGGCAGCACAGAGGGGGGGAAAATCTTTACTTTTGCAATGCAAATTTTGAAGGTCCTGTCAGCAGGAAACAGTGCAGTGCAAACGCATCATTTATTCAGAAACAGGTATTGTTTATGCACTTAGTAAGACTAAACAGGAGATTGTTGCTGCCAAGTATCTGGCCTTCTCTACCCACTGGCAGTTACTCAAAAAACAAAAGCTCTGTTAAATGGAAACTAAACACAAAATGCATCTTGCTTTCTCCTTAAATACCACCTAGATTTCATGGGGAAAATTAACAGAAGTGAACTGCAAAGTAGATTTGCTGTATTGCTTCCTCGTGCTGAAGAACAACCAACAAGAGTCTTTTCATCAAATTTTGGATGTCTCATTAGCAATTGGTTTTCAGATTGCGCTATTTAATTTTGGCTGGAAATGGGCTAAAAGCTTCTCCTAAAGTGTGCAAAATGAAGGTGGTACCTATTTTAAGGCAGTGTATCGCCACCGCCCTGTTATCTAAGATCCAGCAGCTCTCTACTTTCCTCTGTATTCACCAGCAGAGGACTCTTCTGGGATGCTGGAGATCTCTGCTTTGATTCTACATTTGAACGAGGAATATGCAATTTCAGGGTTTGCAGTCCGGTTGGATTGCCAGCTGCCTCGGGCTGACCTGGCAGTCCTCCATCTTGGCCCTCGAAGCTGTCTTGAAAATATGTAAAGTAGTTGGATGAACATTTTTGCTTGAACCCACCTCATGTTTGGTAACCAAAATGTGCTCTTGCTTGAGTTCAGCAATAGTAACTTGTAGATGATCAATTTTTCCTCATTTTTTGGGTTTGCAGAAGGGTGTCAGGGTGCACTGACTGTCTAAAAAGAATTTATTTTCAAAACCAAATTTTCTTTCTGGACTTTCCTGTTACTGTTTGAGATCCTACTTTTCTTCTCTCCTTTCCCTTCTGGTGTTCAAGAACTTTCTTTGATGGTCAAAAAATATCTCTAACAAAAAGAAATGTAGTTTCTATCGTTCAGTTTTAATTGTCTTTTCCTGTAACTCAGTATGGAGCAGTTCTCTTCTTTGGTAAGAAGTGCACCTAGAAACGAACCGGGCTTGTCACATCTCACGGTCCTTGCAATGTCTAGCTCCTGTGGGGAGCTAGGAAGCTTCTGACAACTCAGTGGGCAGCTCTTGGTTTGTTCTTGAAGTGTCTCTTAAAGGTGCTCTAACACTGCTGTTTGAAGCAGTAGATCTAGTGAATCTCTCAATATCACTGGGTTCTCTTTTCTCACTCTCTCCTTTTCTTTTTTTTTTCTTTCCCTGCTGTCAGTCTGTCTTAGATATTAACAACTAGATCAGTTGTCATTGTCTGCCTACATAAGGCTAAATAAATTCAAGAACTAGCATTTTACTGAAATAATTTAGAACAAGTGTATAGTAGGACATGTACTTTGTGTGTTCTTCCATCAGACATTCTTAAAACTCTTCATAAACATGAATCCTCAAATATTGCTGTGATATTAGTAGATTGCCTCCTTTCTCTTATGCGGACATTTATTTATGTTGTAGTTGGCTCAAGATCAGGGAGTTTCTGCTAAGATTCCCAAGAATAAGTCTTGTTCCTGAGCTCTGCAGCAAAGCAATAGCACAAGCGATGTAAACCGTATCTAGGTCATGTTGTCTTATACACCTATGTTTAGCTCCTATAGTCCTTATCACAACTGCAGAGCAGGCTCTATTTTAAGGTAGAGATAAAAGTGGATTTCCTGTGTGGCCTTTTCTCTGAAGATGGTTGCTGAAAATGTGGATTGCAATTAAAAAAATGGTTGCAGCTTTTTTTGATTATGCCAGACAACCTACTAGGAAGTCTTGCTCCTGATGGATGCATGCTAATGTCTAATCTAATGCCACAGCTGTCTGCCACATTTGTAGTTTCAGCAGAACATACAGGTAATATCACCCAAGACAAAAGCTCTTGCTCCCGATGAAGATAATGCCTATGAGAGTGGAGCCATGCGCACATGATAGATGCTTGTACTGCAGTACTGGCTTTATGAGCAAGATTGATGGTCCTGGCTGTTGGCTGAGGTTTGGTACATCTTGCTTTTAACAGTGATCGGTATTAAAATTGAGATGCATAAGCATATAGGAAAATAAACACAGTTCTCTTCATACTTGGCAGTATGGCTTTCGTTGACTTAGCAGCCTGGAAGAGTGAAGGAAGCTGAAGGAGCCCCATCAGCGTGACTTGCAGAAAACTGTAGACTGGGTAGGAAAAAATCTAATGCCATTTAGCATCGAGTGAGGAAAAGGCAGACTTTCTGAGTACCCTGCAGTATTAGATGCTGCTTTCCTCTTGTCTAGTGTAGTGACAGATTCAAAGTACGTACTGGAGGGAGCATGTAGATCTCTCTGTGCAGCATTAATCCTGTTCCATATTCATGATTTAAGCAAATGAATTGAAGGGAAATGCAGAAGTTGATTTGGATATCAACAGGTCTAGACTGAGTGCAGGGCTGAAGAGGATGGATGGGAATAGGAATCTTGGTTGCCTTGGTTACACTGACAGCCACAGTGGGGTATAGTCCTTAGTGCTCACAAGTCTAATTTTTCTTCTATCAAGAACTTCCCTCTTATTCTTCCCCTCATTCTCTTGCTTTTGATTGTTCCAAGAAAGTGCCATTAACTCTTTCCTCCATTGTATTGTCATGGGCTTTTGAACTTTTTGGACAGTTGCTTGAAAATCCAGATATGAAGGGGAAAAAACCCACCCTTGATCATTCAGGAACAGCTATTAAGGAGCCATGAGTTGCTGTGCTAAAATGCCTGGTGTTTTGGGAGGTGGCTAATTCTTATTCATGAATGTGTTTGCAYTTTAGGATGCGAATGGTTTGCTTCTTCCCCTCCACAGAAAGTTAACCTTCCCCCACCCCAACTTTTTTTCAACAGAAAAAAAAATAAATATTGGATTCTCAACTGATCTCCTTCATGTTAGCCAAGGTGGAGCAGCCGGTCGTGTCTTGTATCTTTGCCTGAGGCCTTGTGTAACCCTACCCAACTGGAAGCTGTATACAAACTGCCATTTTGGGTCAGAGTGGAGTTCAGTCTAAACCGGTTCCTTCCTCTGCCCCAGAGCTCTTTTCTTCTCTGCCTTGACTTTAACGTAAAGGTATCACTTGCCCTCTTTGAGCTCTGCCTACTGCTTGCCCACTGTCACCTTCAGCCTTTGTCTCCAGCTCTGATCTTTGGCTCTCCCYTCTTGACCCTCATCAGGTGTGATTCCTCCTATTCATTGTCACTTGCCTTAATGTCTCCCCTGCCACATCATTCTTCCCTCTCATTTTGACCCTTGGCTTGGCTTGGCTTGCCAGTGGGCACTGTTCTATCTCAGTTTGAACATCTGATCTGTTTAGTTTCCAATGCACTTTAATCCGCAGTCCCTGATGGAGATACRACGATGTAGTTTCTGTGCATTCAGAAATCCAGCGGGGATTTATCTTCTGTGAAGTTGTCTGTTGGCCCCTGTGTAAACTTCTTAGCCTCCTTCAGCAAGGAGTTGCTTTTGTGTGTTATGAACCTGGCTCCTGTTAGGTTTCTTTGACCCCTAGCTATTGGAAAAGACAGCGAACAGTTCATCCTTATATTCCCTGTCTGTGCCATTCATGCTTTTATTCACCTCCATCGCATCCCCTTTGGGTTTTTTTTTTTCTTTTTTTCCCCCCCAGGATGAAGAGTCTTAGCCATTCTGCTTAAAGAAGATTGCTTCTTTATGTGTGACGGGTTGAACTAGTCATCAGTGATGCATACCCCTTCTGGAATAAGTCTCTGTGTGAAGTCAGTCATAGGCAACTCCATGGCTTAATCACTGAGTCACTGTTTTTGCAGTAYTTGCCTATTTTCTGGGCCTTCTGAGTGACTTCATACTTTACTCATCACTGCAGTCACCTGCAACGGGACTTTTGGCCACAGTCATATTTTAGTTTTTCTCCTTTTCCCCTTCTTGCTGGTGATAATGTCTGATTATTTTCTTTTGCTGAACTTTATTCATTCCCAACTTGTCATATAGCTTCCATAGCAAAAGCCGGGGCTTTTGTGAACAGCAGATACATGTGTAGGAAGAAAATTTTCAATAGTGAAGGAGTTAGGCCACACCTCTATGCCAGGATCTGGCAACAGGCACCTTCCTTGGAGAAKAAATGGTATTATTCAGAGGTAAATATGTTGGTGGCTAAGAACCAATATGGTGGAGCAACTGAGAGCTATCTCCAGAGGCCGTTTTTTGGTTTTTTTTTTGACTATAGAAATGTTTTTTTTAACAAGTTTCTGTGGTAAGTAAGCTAGCATGTTAAGGCCCTTCTTCATGGCCTCAAGCACAGAAAGGGTGGAACAGAATCCAGAACTGCTTGATGTGACATGCTAAATCCTGGCAAAACATCTGTGATTATGGCCAGGTTGTCATTTTGCAGACAGCTGTGGAAATTTAGGTCGTTAACCTTTCCCAGCTGTTCTCCTGTCCCTCTACTGGAGGCTGCTGCTCCCACAACTCTGCCAGCAGTTCATGTGAACACTCCCTAATCTACTTCAGGCAAAATGGATTGGTTAACTTAATTATGTTTAGATCTCTTCTACTGACAGTTCAGGGGCAGTAATTGCTGCCAGATGAATGATGCCAGCTTAGACAGGCTACCTTGCAATGTCTGAGCTGCAAGAGACTTTACAATCTATTTTTCATCTATTTTAAGCTTGACGCTGTTGCTTRTTAACGTTTTGCACAATAAGCATAGCTTCTGTGCATACCGCCTTGAAGATATGCATGTTAYGCTGAACTTATAAGACTACAGAACAAGCTAATTGGGGTAGAGAGGATATCGCTTGCACACAGACGCAGCTTGAAATCCTACCATTACTGGCAATGGAATTGAGCATTTAATATATTTTTCCTCTCCCTCCATTTGGTTAATGCTGTACTGAAGTGCATAGAGATGTACATGAAGATGGGGTCCTAATTAAGAGTAGCTTCCTTGGAGTGCTGCCTGCTCCGTTAGGGAGATGCGCTCATCAAACTCATCTTGTGTTGGCCTGTGGTGCTGATTTTAAACAAAATGAGCTCCTTTTGCATAATGGGCAGAGGAGGGAAGACTGAAGCTGCTTCATTGACTATGAGGGTGATCTTAACAGTTCAGTTTCAGGTCACTTTTCTAGAATTTTGTCATCTCTAACCATGCCATAATTAAACTGACAATCTTGTGCAGCTGCTTTCCCTCTCCAACTGCACCTCTGATTCCAGTCAGAGCAGGCCTGCAGAGCAAGATGCAGTGGAGCTTGCCCAAGTGATTTTGGGCAGCCCAGTTGTGGAAGAATTGGGGGTATATTTGTCATTCCGTGCTTGCAGATAGCACTTTCTAGAATCATCATCCTGATGACTGAATCCCAACTCTGTTTTTTGTACATCTAATAGAAATTATGATGCTCTTCAGAGAGGGCAACTTGCTACCGGGAGGAAGAAACGTTCAGAAATACTCTTAGACCTGAATCAGTTGTTCCAAAGTGTTACTTCAAAGTGTCCTAGTTTTTGTACAGATCGTATACTTGGAGGTGAAGTAGGGYTATTTGAATCTTCACAAGTTTTTACTCATATTTTGCTACTAAACACCCAGTTTTGAAGTTCAATCACCTGCTGCATGGGACAAAGACTATGAGAACAGTCAAGAGTCTATGGAATTAGCTGGGACAGAAGAAATAGCACGTAAAGCAAAGAAAACTCTGTTTTCCAGCAGTCTGACCGACTGTAATTACAGGAACAGGCTAGTAATTTGTGTGTGACTTGCAACTGGAACTTCAAATCTCTCTAGAGGTTTACATTTTGCAAATATTGGGTAGATGGTAGGGTGGTATTTTACAATTCTTTTTGTAGGTGCCTGTTCACTGCTTACACTGTAGAATATCTGGCTAGATTGTAAGCTTTTTGAACTCTTTCATCGCATGCCTGTAAGTTGTGAATTACTGTTGTAGGAGAGCAAGTGCAGTAATGCTTTCCTAGGATCCGTCTGTACCTCTTTCTCTTCTATCTCTCTGGTTTACACTCCTAGATTTGAAAACCTTTTTCACCATTGTATAAATGCTTTCCAGATTTGGTCTCTTCATCCAAACGATAGTGTGTGTGTATATTTGAATAAAACCAGTTTATTGTTGAGTGAGAAGAGAATGCAGAAATGACTGTATGGGACTTGTCTTTGTCATTCTATAAACTAGAACCATAGGATAACTTAGGTCAGAGGGGACCAACCTGGACTTCAGGGAGCAAATTTTGGCCCATTCAGGCATCTTCATGGCAGGATCCCATGGGAAGCTGCTTTGGACAGTAAAGGGGTCCAGGACAGCTGGTTAATCTTCAAGGACAACCTCCTCAAAGCACAAAACTGATTCATCCCAATGTGCAGAAAGTTGAGCATACATGGCAGAAGGCCAGCATGGATGAACAGGGAACTCCTAACCAAGCTCAAATTCAAAAAATAAGTACCTGGAAGGTGGAAGCAGGGACAGACTCCCTAGGAGGAACACGGAGACATTTGTCTGAGCATGCAGGGCTGGAGTCAGGAAAGTCAGAGCTCAGCTGGAGTTGAAACCAGTGAGGGATGTGAAGGGCAACAAGAAAGGCTTGTATAAGCGTCAGCAAAAGGAAGGCTAAGGAAAATGTAGGTTCRCCGCTCAGCGGGGCAGGGGACMTAAGGATGTAGAAAAAGCAGAGATACTAATTTTTTTTTTTYYTCCTTCTCCTCCTCCCTCTCTCCTCATTTTTCAGTGGTAAATTCTGCCTTCTGGCATCTGAAGTCCCTGARTCTACTAGCAGAGTCTGTGGGAATGGAGTACAGAGAGGGATACAGTTAGGGAGCATGTAAACCAATTAAACATAGGTAAGTCCATGAAACCAGCTAGGAGCAGGCCAATGTCATGTGAGGCTGCGCTCTCATCTTTAAAAGGTCGTGGAAATTGGGAGAGGGTCTACAGGCTGGTCAGCCTCACCTCACCTTCCTGGAAGCTGGTTCCAAGCGCGTGAAGGACAAGAATGTGATTGGGAACAGCCAGCATGGATTTACCAAGGGCAAATTATGCCCGACTAACCTGGTTGTCTTCTGTGACAAGATGACTGGTGCTGTGGACAAGGGGGAGAGCAGAGGATCTTGTATACTTTGAGTTTAATGAGGCCTTTGACATGATCTCCCATAGCTGAATTGGTAAGATATGGACTGGATAAGGGGATGATAAGGTGGGTGGAAAACTGGCTGGATCACAGATTCAAGAGGGAGGTGATCAATGGTAGAGAGTCCAACTGGCAGTTGAGTATTAGTGGCATCCACCAGGGACTGATACTGGGGCCAGGCCTGTTCAACATCGCTGTCAATGACCTGCGTAGTGGGACAGTGCGCTCTCACCAAGTCTGCTGCCGATACCAAATTGGTATCAAAAGGGGAGAGCAGTCAATGTGGTGGAAGGCAAGGGTGCTAGTCAGACTTCCACAGGTTGGGAGAAGGGGCTGGCAGGAACCTCCTGAAGTTCAACAAAGACAAAAAGGCAAATGCAAAGTCCTGCATCTGGGACTGCAGGACTAAGGCCCTGSAGCAGGACTGGCCCGAAAGCGGCTTTGCAGCTAAGGACCTGGGAGCCTCGGTGGACAAGCTGGATGTGAGTCAGCAGCGCACCCTTGCAGCAAAGACGACCAACAGCATCTCCTGGGCTGTATTCGCAAGAGTGCAGGCAGCAGGGTGAAGGAAGRGATTCTTCCCCTCTGTTTGGCCTTTCTGAGCCTGCATCTGGAGTCCTGGGCCCAGTTTGCTGCAGTACRAGAAAGGCAGCGGTAGCTCTGTGCTGCACTTGTTCCAGTAAGTCAAAGTGATTGGGGGCTGGAGCACGCAGTGAGTGAGCRGAGCCTGAGGGAACTGAGTTTGCTYAGCCTTACGTAGGCCCAGGGGACATCTTACTGCTGGTCTACAACTGCTTAATGGGAGGGTGTAGAGAAGGTGGAGCCAGGCTTTTCTCAGAGGTGCACAGTGGAAGGACACAAGTTGGAACATGGGAAATTCTGACTAGATGTARGGAAAACAATGTTCACTGTGAGGGTGGTCAAATGTTAGAACGGATGCCCAGAGAGGCTGTGGGACCTCCATCCTTGAAGATATTCAAAATTTGCCTGGACGTGGCCCTGAGCAACCTGCTCTCGTTGGCCCTGATCTGAGCGGGGTTTGCACTAGAGCCCTCTGGAGGTCCCTTCCACACATGCCTGGAGGCCATCCGGTGCTGTCCCCTGCTCAAGGCAGTGCTAACTTCATGGTTAGGCTCAGAGCCTGGACTTCCAAATATCTCTGAAGATGGAGAGTCCACAAACTCTCTGGGCCCTCTTGCAGCGTTTGACCGTTCCCGCTGTGAAGAATGTTTTCCTTGCATCTGGCTGGAATTTCCCTTGCTGCAGCTTGTGTCCGTTGTAAATACGTATAAAGTGCCATGTTGGTGGGGGAAGAGGAGAGAGAGAGAGAGAGGCTCGATTAGCATTTGCAAGGCCCATGAATTCTGTAGGCCGGATCGCTGTTGCAAGGCCGGGATGTACGGCTTGGTATTCAGGCTGGATTTAGGGGTGTACGTGTTTTAAATAGGAACTGGGTCCTACACTGGATAAGCGGGATGAAAAAGGATGGCTACTTGTTCCCTAAGCGAGGCAGAGATGGGAGGCAGCAATTTGTTGCTTCTGTAGGCTGAGCTCGTTTCACCCGCTTCGATTTCTTTCTTCTCCGGCTAGTGAAAATAGTCTTCTCCTCCCTAGCAACTAGGAGGAAGGCAAAATCCTTGCATCCCAGCAGGGCTTTAGGAGGTGGAAAAACTCCGCATGGAGTGAGCCSTCTGCCAGGATTTGCGGCATTTTTGCTTTGAAAGACAGGAACTGACTGAAAGAAGAGCGTTCAGGGGTGGGATTGCGTGCAGGGCTGGCTGAATTCTGCTAAACCGGGAAGGAGKACTCGTGAAATGTTTAGCATCCAGAAGTGTTCAGCATTTCTGTCACCCTTTACTCGGTGCTGTAGCTGTGACCTCTGGTGGTGTTCAGGTCTTCAAAACTGACTGTGTAGATACAATAGTCTGCTACATTGCTGTCGTTTCCATCAGCTCTGCTGTATATTGAGGCTTCCTGTTCAGGCGCAGCACTGGCAACCGCTTGCTTTGGCTTATCCGATAATATCCTGGTCCTACACAGCAAAGCTTCAACGAGAGAAGTAGCAAGATCACTTTTGAAACACGTGCTGCTCTGCGCCTGCGTGTGAGGCAAAACCAGCACATCCCATTACTATTCTTATAAATACGCTGACTGTTTTAGGTTCAGTGCCTTTATTTTTAAATATGTTAAGTTCTTTGAAAGATTTTTGTTCTGACCTCTTAAAACTTAGAGGTGATTGCACAGGGAAATCCACGTCCGGATAAGCACGCAGTACGAATCGAAAGGGTTTTCCTCTTGGTCCTTCATTAGCTTTCTGGAGCTGGACCTACTATTGAGGCATCAATGTCAAAATCATTTAGTGAAAAAAAATCTTTCTTCCTCAGTCACCTGCTCAACTCATTCTGTTTTGTTTATCACCTCTAGTTGATTTTTTTTTTTAATTTATGTCTATCTTAGTTTCAATCAGACATCAAATGACCGCTGTACATCTCCCTCAGGCTCTTGTTCTCATCAGATCCTCTGTGACAAGCCGATGCTGCGCGTCTTTTAGAAGGGCTAAAACCGACTGCTGCTTGCTAGAGGAAAAAGGCTGTACTGTGTCTCCAGACTGTAGGGTTTGCTGGGTGTTTTCACCTCCGATGTATCACGACATGGTTTTATTATTTCTTTTTCTCTTCTCTCACATTGCACAATCAACTGAGTACAATGATGATGTTGGATTTTTTTCAAACTAATAAAACTGCAAATCTGGTGTGTCTTGTTTTTGCTTCCATTGTTCTTTTTAGCCTTTTGTTGTTCAGTCTGAAACCTCATCTTAACTATTGCTTGTCATCACCGTGTCCTTTGATGCTTCAAGCTATAGAAATCTCGGCATTTTTATACCCCTGACAGATCAATGAAGCGGGCAGAGTACTGCATGAAAACAATTCCAAGGCCTTTACATCTGTTCTGAGAATACTGCCAGAAAAGCTCAGCTAAACTGAAAAATATGTCGGAAATTTAAGGTCTGATGGACTGTGAAGCATCAGAGCAGTAAAAGGCACAAGTTATATCATCAGAAAGCCCCGGAAAATCCAGTCTCTAGTTCGCTTTGGCTCTGGCAGTTCCAGCCTGTTGGTCAAGCATCTCTGTAACAGCAGTCTTGTTTTTCCACGAGTTCAATTCTGATGTGATTTTTAGTGACTTTAGAGAAAATCTCAGTATATCTACTTTCAGACAGTATGAAGTATTGATCTTTAGTACCGTGTTTATTGTGGGATAGCTGCTACAAACACCTGAAGACTGTGGTAGCAAAGGAGCAAAAAGATAAGCGTTTCATACTTATTTTGGTATCTCATTGCTACCAGTAAAAGTGCTTTGGGGACCAGTGAAGTTTATGTCAAATACTGGAAATTGTTCAAATCTCAATGAGGACAGTTAGGTGGTTAGTATGGGGTAGGGGTCAGGAAAGGAGCAATCTAAATGCAACAATAATTTCATTTTTGTGAAGGCTACAGAACAGTTGAGAGGTAGCTCTACATAATCCAGTGCCTTTAGCACTACTAACTTGTAGGTGATGGAAAGTAGTTCCGCTGAGTTCCTGTGTGAAGAACTTTCCTTCTTCTCCTGGGATTTTTTTAGTTGTCCTTTTCCAAGGGTGAAATACCAAATATCTGTTACCTAGGGGAAATAAATAAAACAGTTCCAATGAGATCTCAAGCCCTATTGTATTGCAGCCGTGCCGCCTGTCCTGCAGAGACTGGTTTAAGATGGAGTGGGTACACTCTGCGTGGCCCATTCGTTCTTTGAGCTCTTCTGGGAAACTGTCTAAAAGCCTAGTTTAAAAAAAAAATAGTTCAATGTTTCTCACTTGTGTCGTTATCTTAGTTACCCGCTGCTTAAGCTGCCGTTACCTGGAACGGGACCTGTGGAGTACAGCACCCCCGTGAAGGATTACTTCCCACCTTCTCCAGACCCAGGCCTCCAGCAAGGAGATCTCAGTGAGCGTCCCGACTGGGTAGGTCTCTGGCATTGGGGGTGCGGGGGGCGCGCTGGGTGTACGTAAGGGATGGGGGAAGACGAGGTATTGAAACATCCCTTTTGTATTACCTGTGCTTTACCTCAGTGAACTGAAAACCGTTCTGGTCCCTTGTTGATTTGTCTGACCGCTAAGCTGAGGCAGTACGGCCAGTGATATTCCCTGCGTTAGCCGTACTCTGTCAGAAAAAACGATGCTAGGCACTTGCAAGAGTTAAGAGCTCTGAAATGCTGTTTAAGAACCTGGATTCTGACCAAACAGCCAGCTTATACTTCGGAGATCGCTAATTAGCTATCAGAATAGAAACTAACAGTCATCTTAGCCTGAGTTAGGATTGGACTTGTGGCCTGGAGGTAGAAGACAGAGCGTCTGGTTCCTTAAGTCTTACAGTTTTCTCTCCTTTGGCTCTAGAAAGTATCTTTAAAATGCCATTACAACTAGCAGGCTTTTTTCTGATAATATAGCTAGCCTAGGCTTACTTCTTAAGGTCTCAATCAAGAGTGTTTCATTTGAATTTGAATTGAGGCAGCCGCAGATCCTGGCTGTATAGCTAGCTGCTACAGTGTGGTCTAGGGACTGTAGGACTGTTTGAAGAACCTAATGAATTGGGTGCAGTTTAAAGGGGGTTGTTTGTTTACTTTTTTAATTGACTGGTAAATATTGTGAAGATAAACTAGACTTATATCCTCATGGTCAGAGTAAGAGGTTAACTTTCTTTCGCATAAGCAAACTGGAACCCTGGTGCTTTCCAAGAAGGCTGATAACGTGGTCTAGGACATCAAGAAACAATTCCAAAATCATCCCTTATTACCTGCCTTGTTCTTCATCCCAGGGTCTCTCTTAAGCGAAGCTGCCTGTTGGCTTAATGTTTTTGATACCATCAGCTCTTTGCTCTTTCTGTGTGGGCTCTTCTCGCTGATTGAAATCATTTGCCACCTTCTACCCTCCCTAGTGCAACTGAGAACGTTTTGCACCGTGCCATTAACTCGGGTTGCTGCTGGCTGATTAAATCGTCCCTTCCGCTTTGTCGCCTAGTGCAGCTGCCAGAGCGCAAAAGTTCTGGCCGTCGCTGTGTGTCAGCGCTGCAGTCCCTAGAGCAGGGGCCAGCAGCCTGTGGCTCAGGGACCACGAAGGTTTAAATGGCACACAGTGGAGCCAGCACCGGCATTGCCAGAGGAATCTGAGAGGCAGTGACTCCCTGCTCCTGCCTTCCACTCCAGGACCAAATTCAGCAGGAGCTGAGAGCCTCTGCCTCACGCAGAAGTGCAATATACTGATGATGAAATGGTCAGTGGCGTTCTGCCCCTTTGAGAAACAGACTCCTTCTGTTCTTGCTAAGTTACTACTGTCATGTTTCACCTCTAATTTGGGAAAGAAAAATATATTCCGGTAAACTGCTCCCTGAAAAGTTGCCAAGCTGTGCTCTAATTCTGCTAAACAGCTTCCCACTCACCATGTGTTTTCATTCTCCCTTTGGTTTTCCCCACAGTACGTTGGTGCTCCAGTGGCCTACATCCAGCAGATCTTTGTGAAAGCTACCGTCTCCCCGTGGCAGAAGAACTTCCTTGCTGTTGATGTATTTCGTTCACCGCTGTCCCGTGTCTTCCAGCTCGTGGAGGAGATCAGAAACCATGCCCTGAGAGACAGGTAGGTGCTGTTTGTTAAAGTTTGTGTGGAAGGCAGCCTGACCCACCACCGCACACACCCGTGTTCTAACTTATTGCTTAGTAAGTCTCACTGTTAGCTTTGAAATTCTGAGATTTTTACAGTTTAAAGGAAAACGAGAGACCGCTGTTGATAAGGAAAGTCATACCCATCGTGCTCAGAGAGTAGTTTAGCTTTTGTGCTGGAGAACTTGGCTCCTATTTAGTCGCTGATGATTGTCAGTTAGGCAGAGAGGTCTGGACAGATCCTCCCAGGTTATACCTGTTGTGTGTTGTATAATCCTTTCATAAACATGCAAGCTTTGCATTAAAACAAGTTTGTTTGACCCCACCATGCCTATCGTTAAGCTCTTCTAGAATTTCACATGGGCAGGAACCATCCTGAGTTTCCACTTTGACTACATGTCTAACCAGTTGATACCTGCTTGTCTGTGTCCTAACACAGAGTCTCTGGGTAAAAATAGCTCTCCTCCGTCTCCAGGTGTTTACAGGGAAAACTCGTGCTCCCCTCCCCAAACCCTTCTTTGTTAAGCTAAAATTTGAAACCCTTAACTTTGATAAGGAAGGCTCTGCATTCAGCTTGGCATCTTGGTTGGTCTTCTCTGCGCTATTCTTGTTACTGTATCTTTCCTGAACGTGGGAGATTAGAATTGTATGCAGTATTTATTCCAAGTGAAATCTCATTTGTGCCTTATTCTCCCTGGAACTGCCTTCCCTGCAACTTAGTGAGACTGCTGATCGCTTTTTTATGGCCATTCACATCAATATCATGTACTTGTCAAGTGGTTGAGTAATGGCTTCAGGTAACCTCTCTTTCTCTTATTTCCAGCTGACGAGCTCCTGCCTATTTTGAGCTCCCCAAGTGCGTGGGCTTGCACTTTGTACCGTTAATAGAAACGGGATTAAATTTATTCCAGCCCTCACATCATCCATTTCAGATATTCTGTTCCCTTTCTGTATTAACAATGTTTCTTGTTTTTTTTTTCTTTCTTTCTTTCTTTTTTTTTTTGTGTCATTGGCAGGTGTCCCTATATCTTATTCCAAAGTTACGGATTAAAAAAAAAAAAAATCTTGATTCTCCTACCTGTCCCTGAGAAGTTCCACTTTGTTTTCTTCAAGTGCAGTGGTTCCTCTTTCAGCAGCCCCGTAGTCATCTTCCTGTTAGCTGGTTCTTTACAGCTGTGCAGTTTTTGTATGAACTCCTGTCTTTTGTGTTAACTGATACATTTTCTATTGGGTACTGACTGCATCAAATGTTTCCTTAGCCCAAGGAAATGAGAGCTATTGTGCTTTCCTTGTCCAGGAAGTCAGATATTTTAAAAGAGCAATCAGATTAGTCTGGCATATTCTACCTTTGTAAATCAAGAGTGCTTTTTATACGCATTACTTTGCCTCTGCTTTTTTAAATATGCTTTCCTTCTGGTTCGAAGTTCTTATCTGCTGTCAAGTTCTTGGCTCACTTTACTTACTAAACATGGTAAGGCTTCCCTACTTTTCTTCCTCTGCTCAGTGAGAATGATGATGCTGAGAGCTGAGGCCAAGCATGGAGAAAAGCTGTGAGGTTAGAGTTTTTGGTCATCTAGTAGCTTTTTAGCGAGCTGCCTTCTTCATTCCTTGTCCTCCGATTCACACGGCTAGGGAACATTTACTGTCTGTTCATACATCCTTGACAGCATTCTCCATTGCTTCATTTTTGAGGGCGTTTGCTTTACTACTCTACCTGATTATTTGTCTTTTTTTTTTTTTAACCATTCCTTGCGAGCTAGCTGTCTCTTCCTGATCGTTTTTTAGTAGTGCCATTCATGCAGTTAAATATGGAGCGCCTTCCTACCAACTCGCAAAGCCTTGGCACTGACGTCCTTTCTCCAGTGTTTTCAGCTCCTCTGCTCCTTTATCATATGCGTAATTTCAGGTGGCGATCTGTATATATTTGCCAATTACAAGCTAGAAACAGCTTCCTCCTGGTAGGTGTGTTGTCTTCTCATCAGCTCCCTTGGTATGTTGCCCTTGATGTGGTGTTATGCTGGGTAGAAGCAAAAGTAAACTTACATAGCCAACAGAAGCAAAGGGCTGGGTACTCGTTTAGGCATTTAGACCAAACCTCGGTAAAAGGGCTCCCATTTCAGTGGCAGACTTGGATAATTCAGGGACAGCCTAGCTTTGAGATGAATTCTGAAATGACCTCAAAAGTCATTATGAAATTCCTTATTGTCAGTTGCTTTTATCAATATCAAATTTTATTTACTTTTGTCTGATGCAAAAAGTGCAGCTGTTTTCTTACTATGAAAAAAGCATATTTTTATACGACAGTAGTAAAGAAATAGCTGAAGATTTTTGACAACTGTGTAGGAAATAGAAGGTGATTATGTTTTCATCAACTCTAAAATTGCTGAAACTTTGAGCAATCATCTTTTGTACAAAGTTAGAAGTGACGTGAGATTTTTAGTAGTGCTGCAGACACTTGCTCCACTTCATATTTTTTTGGTATCCCTCTCTGCATCCAGAATATACTGGTAGGCACATTGGCTGTACATATTCGCTTCATGAATCAGAACTTACACAAGCTCATCTGCAGTATAAACTGTTGTCACCGTTAGGTTTTAGAGTTAGCTAAAGCCTAAATATAAAATAATAGTGTTCTTGCTCTTCCTGGAATTGTTATCAGAGGCCTCACTGCATCAGTTCTGCTAGATTGTATTTCAGAAAGCCATCTGTGCCCATAAACACTAGACAGTATTTTCTGGAGTGAGAGCTGACATTTTTCCATATAGCTCTCCACATAGGGACAGGATATAGGTTATGGAGGGAATGTTCACAAAGACTTAACTTAAATCATTGTAGGTCATGTTCCATGTTTTTTTTTCTGCAGTCACTATAGGAAAAAAAAATCTGTAGAGAAGGCTCTTCGAAAGAGGATCCTAACTGACTTGTCTTCTGGAGGAGCTGCCTTCTCTCTCTGTCATCTGTGGGGGGAGCCAGGGAAAACTGGTCTCCTATATCTTAACTTAGCCTTTGTTAAATATACCATTTCCATGCGAAATCCCACCAGTCACCCTTATCACGTTGAGGGAAGTGCTCTCTTTTTGGATCAACAGCTCTTGTCTAGCCAAACGGCATGCTGCCAGTTTTTGTCACTAAGCCTTCACAATCGGATGCTATTGTAAGCCCAAGTTGAATCTTGCCTGAATTATTAGTTGATAAAGATAATGTAATTGTGTTAAGATGAAGTTTGGAAACATAACCACAAGTTCCAGTTCACACCCACTTTTGGTGTTACATCTCCAATTAATTTCTGAAACCTGTAAGGCATTTTCTCTTCCATGCAACGTAGAGGAATTCTGAAAAGATTTTGCAGAGTTGTGGGTATTGAACAATTTTATCCCTGCTAGACCCTTTGAATATTTTAGAGTACTCTGTACACCTTAACTAACCCACCCCAGGAAGACTGATGCAGATTTCTGTGTAGTATCCCATTCAGCATATGTGGAATGAGGGATACAGAGGGGTTAAAGGTCTTTTAAGAAGAATTCCATGGAGCAGGTTTCTCTGTGAATCAGACTGGAGGTGTCTTAATGGTGGAACTGCAAATTGTGGCACCTAGGATTGGTGAACAGTGAAAGCTGTGTGGCCAGACCCTATGCAGAGTGACAGTGGGCTTCTGGAGTTGGTGCTCCTATTGCAGTGAGCGAGAACAGTAACATGGGGACGCAGTCCTTTGGGTATTCATCCCAGCGGCTTTGCCTTTTTGTTTGCGAGCGTTGCAATACACACTGCAGTGTTTAATCTTTGCTGTGTTTCAGTTCTGGTGTCAAAAGCTTGGAGGAAGTTTGCCTTCAGGTGACGGATCTTCTGCCGGGCCTCAAGAAACTGCGGAATCTGCTCCCCGAACATGGCTGTCTGTTACTGTCTCCAGGGAACTTCTGGCAGAATGACCGAGAGCGCTTTAACGCTGACCCAGATATCATCAAAACTATTCATCAGCATGAACCAAAGACATTGCAAACATCAGCTACTCTCAAAGGTAGGAGGCTGAAGTGCCACTGAAGCTGTGAGAAATGCACCTACAGGTTGCTCTACTGTTTTGTCCTCATTATGCCCACTGTCTAGATTGCCAGTATTACCAAAATGGGTGGCATTTTGCCACTCTCAGCAGCTGGGATCAAACTACCAAATATATTTCATCTCTCATTTTGTATCTGTGTTTGGACTCAGTTTTGAAGTTGCAGAAAGTGAATAATTCTGTTCCATCAGTCTCCGTTCTGTAGGTGTAAAAATAACAGATAACTTGCCTCGGTCTCTGTGTTCCTGTTCCTCTACATATGCTCTATCCTGTCTTTCCCTGGTGCTCTCAGAACAGCGCTGGCTGGGGTATTCAGACTGTCTCGTTGTCACAGATGAACGAATATTCATCCTGCTCCCTCTTGTGCTTTCACTGATACTTGCCTGCATGTACCGCAAGTGGACACCAGATCTCATAAAAGTATTTTTGGTCTCTTAATTAAAAAAAAAGAAGTCTGACTGCTTCCATCATCATATTGTTTAGTAGTTCCATAGTGTCAGGGAAAATGTTGTCCTTTTGTTTTTAAAGGAGCTTTGTAGATTTTGGGAAAACTATAATCTGATGTGTCTGAAAAGGGGTTTTGTAACCTTAAAGCGAGTTTGTTTTAAAGGTTATTTTTGAGCATCCAAAATGTGTACAGACTATAGTTTGGAGCACATGGTGTCTCTCTTTGACAGCTCATTTACAAACAAGATAGAGGTCCACGATATCCTAGAAATTCCTGAGAGCAATGGTAGTGTTAGTCATTATGCATGATTTTAGGTCTGAATTTTAGTGCAAGATTAAAAGTTTAACAGAAAAAACATTTAATAGTCCTTGCAACGCCAAGTCTTCCTGGAACCTCTGGTTCAAATCACACACAGACATGCACAAAAACAAGTGTACAAGGATTTGTTTGGATGTGTCCTTAAGGATAATGCCTGTCTCCTCTGTTGAAGGACAGATTGAGTGCTTATCTGAAGTGCCTGTAAACAAATGCACACAGCATGGCAGACCGTGGGCGATGTTGTGGTGGGTGTCTGCTACAGACTGCCTGATCAGGGAGGAGATGATGATGAAGACAGACATCTTAAGACAACAGGAGGAAGCCTCATGTTTGCAGGCCCTGGTCCTTATGGGGGACTTTAACCACCCTGATGACTGCTGGAAGGGCAACACAGCAAGGCACGAGCAATCCAGAAGGTTTCTGGAGTGCATTAATGGTGACTTCCTAACACATGTGATCAAGGAGCCAACAAGGGCATGTGTTCTGCTGGACTTCATACTTACAAATATGGGAGAACTGGCTGGGGATGTGAAGGTTGGGGGCAACCTTGGCTGCAGTGACCATGAGATGGTGGAGTTCAGGATCCAGAGAGGAGGCGGGTGGGAAAAAAGGAGAAAGCAAGGTCACAACTCTGGACTTTAGGAGGGGAGTCTTTAGTCTCTTCAGGGATCTGCTTGGAAGAGTCCCATGGGATATGGTCCTGGAGAGAAGGGAGGCCCAGCAGAGCTGGTTGATTTTCACGGATCACCCTGCTCAAGGATGGTCCATCTTGATGCATAAGAAGTCAACAAAGATAACAGGAGGCCTGCATGGATGAACAAGGAGCTCCTGGCTAAACTCAAAAATAAAAAGGAAGTGCACAAGAGGTGGAAGCAGGGACAGATGACCCAGAAGGAATATAGAGTGTGCAGAGTTGGGTTAGGAAAGTCAGAATCTATCTGGAGTTGAATCTGCTGAGGGAGATGACACTGCCGAATGGGGCAGAGGACCTGGAGACAAAGGATGTGGAAAAGGCTGAGGTACTTGGTGCTTTCTTCCCCTCAGTCTTTACTGGTAAGAGTTGCTTTCAGGAATCCCAGGCCTCTGAGACCTGTTGGAAAGCCTGGAGCAATGAAGACTTACCCTCAGTAGAGGAAGATTAGATTAGGGAGCATTTAAAGAAGTTGGACACAAGTCCATGGAACATGATGGGGTGCACCCATGAGTGCTGAGGGAGCTGGCTGATGTTGTTGCGAGGCCCCTCTTGATAATCTTTGAAAGGTTGTGCTGATTCAGGGAGGTTCCTGATGACTGGCAGAAAGCAAATGTCACTCCGGTCTTCAAGAAGGAGGGTTCAGGGAATGTCTGGCTGGTCAGCTTCACTGCAGTCCCTGAGAAGGCAATGGAGCAAATAATTCTGGAGACCATTTCCAAAAATATTAAGGACAAGAAGGTGATTGGGAGTCATCAGCATGCCTGACTGACCTGATAGCCTTCTGTGAAAGAATGACTAGCTCACTGGACAAGAGAAGACATCCTGAGGCCCCTTCCAAACTCTGATTTTGTGATTCTGTGACCTCTGGAGATCATCTCGTCCAGCCCTCCTGCTCAAAGCAGGGTCAGCTAGAACAGGTTACTCAGGGCTGTGGCCAGTCGGGTTTTGAATATCTCCAAGGATGGAGACTCCACAACTTCTCCGAGCAACCTGTTCCAGTGTTTGACCATCCTCACAAAAAAAAGTGTTTTTTCTTTCTTATGTTTAAATGGGTTTCAATTTGTGCCCATTGCCTCACATCCTGTCACTCAATATCACTGAGATGAGTCTGGCTCAGTCTTCTGAGTGTTGTGGTGGGTGCTATCTCCAGCTATCTCCTGCCATCAGGCATTTATACACACTGATAAGATCCTACCTGAGTCTTCTCTTTTCCAGGATAAGCAATCCCAACTCTCAGCCTCTCTTCATATGAGAGATGCTCCTTGATCATCTTTGTGGCCATTTGCTGGACCTGGTCCACTGTACCCATGGTCTTCTCGTACTGTGGAACCCAGCACTGGACATGACACTCCAGGTGTGGCCTCACCATTGCGGAGCAAAGAGAGAGATCACCTCCCTCGACCTGCTGGCAATGCAGTCTGGGATGCTGTAGGCCTTCTTTACCACAAGGCACATTGCTGGCTCATGGTCAACTTGTTGTCCACCAGCACCCCGAGTTCCTCCTCTGCAGAGCTGCTTTCTGTCCAGGTCCCTTCCAACCTCAACAATCCTGTGATTCTGTGAAAATGCTTCGTGTAACAATAGTCATGCAACGTTCTTAGCAGTGAACACTCGTTTCTCATCTTTTTTGTTTATTTGTCTGTTATCCTAATGCTTTGGTCATATTTTGTTTTTGCAGATCTGTTGTTTGGACTCCCTGGAAAGTACAGTGGGGTGAACCTTTATAATAGGAAGCGAGTGGTATCATACACTGTCACACTGGGTCTCCAGCGTTATGATTCTCGGTAAGGAGCTTTAGCTGTGGTATTTTTATGTTAGGGATTCTTTCTTCGTTTCTTGGAAATGTTGCTGTTTTCTCTACTCTGATTATTGTTCTGTTTATTTTTTTATTCTCCCTTTTCTTGTGTTTTAGAGTATTTTGCTATAGAAAAGCAGAGTGCTATTTTGGGGAGAAAACTTGCTGTGTTTAATGGAGATGCATTACTCAGTTCTCAATTTCTTTTTAGAAAAATATATGTAATACTCAAAGCTGCTAGTGGGAGTTCCTCTGATGATGGCTTCTCCTGCCCACGTAGCTGTCATAGCTGAAAGCCACAAGCAAAGCCCAGTAGGTCTGTTTCAACCCAGCTCCTGGTGCATGGAGTTTGAGTGTTTTCCTTTCCAGGAAGCACCAATTCAGCTGGCATCAACTGTGAAACCCCTCTAGCAGTGTTGGCAAAGCTGGCTTGGATTGAATGGGTCTGAAGAGCAAGTGCTCCGCTCTGTGCTGCACAGAATTCCCCGAGGAATGCCTAGAATGAATCTGTAGCACAGTAGTTGAAACTTGCTCTGCTGCTGCCCATGCAGGAAACCTTCAGCCTCAAGGACTGTCATGTAGCACCTTTCATCAGCTGTGCTTATGTAAAATTGAGGAGATGTTTGAGGCTACATATTGAGCATGTTCGGTTCCCCAGAGCCAGGATTTCTGATGATGAGCCCTTGCTTTAAATAGTTTTGCTGAGTCTTTGTAGTTCTTATCATTGATTTTTCTTGGAAATCTAGGTCTGTGAGATTGCCACAGATGTGATGAATGTAGTTTAAGCCAGAGAAGAACAGACTTAGCAGTCAGGCCTAGAGAGAACTGTGTTTTGTAAGTCTGTATAAATCCATAGAGCGTCTTGCTGGTTGTCCTATACCCATTGAGCTCCTCCTTGGAACTGCATGCTGGTTGTTTGGTACATCGTAAGTCACGTCCTTCTGCTTGCTCTTCATTTCAGGTTCCTCAACAGCCTCCGTTCTCGCCTCAAGCTGCTGCATCCCAGTCCTAACTGCACGCTGCGAGAGGAGAACATCGTTCATGTTCACTTCAAGGAAGAGATTGGCATTGCTGAGCTGATCCCCCTTGTCACCACCTATATTATACTCTTCGCTTACATCTACTTCTCCACACGTAGGTTTGTGGGGTGGAGCACCTCAAGGGGAGAGCAAGCTTAATAAGTCACCTGGGTGCCTGCTGGTGGAGCATGTGCAAGGGATCGGGGCGGGTTGCCTTTGCTGCTGCTGCATGTAAGGGAAAGGGTTCAGTCCATAGTACTGCAGTTCCCTCCTGTTTCAGCAGGAAAGGCGATGTTGAAATATTACTGTGATAGAAAACTGTCATGTAGAGAATCAATAGTCCTGTTTGTTTGATTTCAATTAATCTGTTCTTCTCAGCGAGTGCTGTATTATTCCTTGTGATATCTTCTGTGGTGGTTTCTGTCTCCTGCATGTTTAAGCGCCATAGTAACGATGTTTTCTCCACCTTGGAGAGACTAGTTCACACTCAGAAAGATCAAGTACATGTTCTGACCTTGTGACCTAGTCCTTACTAGCCACACTTGAGTTCCTTTCATTCATGCTCCAACAGTGCTGTGTACGGCACTAGTTTGAGCTGCAAACCATGCGTTATCCTGGGGCCCAATCCTTGCTACAGTACCTCCTAGTAATGTACTGTCATGGCAAAGGTATCTGGGAGCTACATTTCAGACACCGAGACTGAACTACCATTATTTCTGTGCTGCAGGATAGTAAGCTGAAATAAGGGAGGATGAGGATCCCTTGCACTTGATTTTTTTTTTTTTTATGTCATTTTCTTTTGTTTGCTAATAGAGACTTTGCATTCTGTTTTTCAGGGAAGATCGACATGGTGAAGTCGAAATGGGGCTTAGCACTGGCAGCAGTCGTGACAGTGCTCAGCTCTCTGCTTATGTCAGTTGGCCTGTGCACGCTATTTGGCTTGACGCCTACTCTTAATGGAGGGTATGTTTCCAGAACTGAACCTCTTCCCAAAGAAGGGCAGGTGGGGGTAAAATCATTTGAAAACAGCTGTTCAATGCCTAGTGTTTAAAATCTAGCATTTTTCAAACAAGCTTTCATACAGCTGTGCAAAGTTATTATCAGACCCCTCCTGAGCTGAAGGGCCTTGTGTTTCTCTGCTTGCCAGCGAATAGACTTGACTGGGTCACAGGCTTTTGGGGGATGTGTTATCGCTTAGCCATTGTCCCTCTCTGCCTAGAGCTGAAAGAATTGGTGGGACAACCTTTTATTCATAAACTTGCTTTCCTGGCAGCTAGATAGGCCCCCTTATTCCTTCCTCCTGCAGTGACTTGTCTCAGCATCTGAAAGGGGTTGTTATCTTTCCTCTGGCTAACTGAGCTTCGTTACATATTGCTGAGAAAGATCTTGGAAAGTGGCAGAGCTGACCTGTGGAATTGTGCCCGAGAGGCTAGCTTGGTACCTTTGCACCCATCACTGATATTTTTGTCAGCTCTTCTTATGACCGGCGTTGCTGTGTATGTTACAGTTGGTGTTTGTGACTTTTGATGTAGTTACTACAATCCATTATATTTGTGTTAGGTAGAAAATCCCCGAGAAAGCTGTAGCTAGCACCTCTCCCCTGCCAAGTTCCACATGCTGTTCATTTCACAATGCTTAAGGTTGAATTCAGGATCTTTCTTTTGATTTTCACACCCCTTTCCTAAATAGTTAAGGAAGCACCCCTCATTTCTCTTCCCGTCTTCCTCCCTCCAGCTATATACCATGGAAACAATCAATGTTTGACCCGTGAGCGGGACTCTTGAATGCTGGCAATAATTTACCAGGAACCAGAATCAGACTGAGGAATTTCCCTCCAAAATTGTTGTTCATAGGCCAAGCAGGCCTATGAACAATTGAATTCAGAAACTAAAATATTTGTTACTATTTTTATTACTGTGGTGCCTATGAGCCTTAATTATGGCTCAAGATGATGTTATACTGTGAGCTGTACAAATAAAACAGGGTCCCCCTGGAGCTGACAGGTTTGATATAAGAAGACGGACAATATTTGGATGCAGATATATTGGGGAATTGAAGGAACAGTGTTGGTTAGTACAGTGACCAGAGGTCTCAGTACCATCAGCCTTATCATTGTCACACACAGGGCTAAACCAATCTGATTATTCCTCCTATAGGCTGCTAGAAAGAAAGAATTAATTCAGTCCTTATTTCTAAAAACAGTTTTCCTGCAGAATTTCTGTGCCTTAAAATGATTGCTTGGACAGTTTCCTTTGGGATAGAACCTTCATTCTTGCAGTACTTTTTAAATGCTGTCTAATTAGATGGAAGACACTTGGATTCTGTGATGCTTGGGGTCTGATGTTACTGAAAGTGAGGTCTCGTTGACTTCTGGTGAGTTTGGACAGGGGAGTGCTTTTTTTGCAGGTTAATTCTGCTCTTTTAGACAAATACCATGTGATGATAATGGTAGATATTCTTTCTGATGCAAGGACTCTCATATGGAAGGATCCCCCAGGGCTTGATCTAACTCCTTTCTTATGTGCTGCAAGCATATGGACACTGAAGGAGCGAGTGGGGCACCTTGAACTCTCCGTTATCCAAAAAGGCACTGGAGGCTGCCTGTTTATTTCTTCAAAGCTCATGTTTGTTCTCAACAGCTGTCAGGGGATCATGCTGAAAGAAAACATAGCCTAGGTGAAATGAAAGTAGCATTAATATGTGAGCAAGTTATGTAGCGAGTGGTTGGGATTGCAGGTACCCAAGAGATCCTTTGACCTTTGTCTGATTCCCTAMTGTCTGCCAAAGCACTTTGTCTTTAGTTATCTGAGGCTGAACTTTTCCGGACATGGGGACAGAGTGTTCTTGGTGTAGCACATACCCAACGTGCTAGGATTTGGCCAGCTTCAGGGCGCAGTGTCTGATTTGTCTGGTTAAACTTTGATTTGCYCTTTTAAAATTTTTACTTTACAGCAGAGCTTTCTACATGTGGGTGTGTTTGTTTTTGATGGTGCCTCTGTTCATGATAAGCCTTTTTTCCTCACTGATTTTTGTAAGGTACTAAAATAAACTTGTTGCTTAGAGATCAGTACGTGAGTACTATAGATATGATATATAAACTAGACCTGAGTCATTRGTCATCTTCTATCTTTCTTTGATAGCTTTCACTTATCTTAAAACATACTGCAAATACTAAAGAAGTAAAATAATTATAGGAGATAATGTAATTATGTGTTATTACATAATGTAATTATACATTAGTCTTATTTTACAGAAAAGAAAACTAAATGAAGAGAGGGGACACGATCTAGCCAAGATTTAAGAAAGACTGAACAGTGAAGTGGGGAAGAATGGCTGGCATTCGCTAGAAGTGGGATTCTTGTGAGCTGATGGACTGTGAAAGTCTGTAGACAATTCCAGAGCACAAGTCACCTCACCACAAGTTGGCATCTCAGTTAGACCAGATGAATCACAATCTAAAATTGTGACCTCATTGACTATAAAAAAACTTAAAATGACCAGCTCAAATGTGAACATTTACATTTTAAATGAAAGAAATTGGTGAGATAAATCCTTAAACCTTTCAAAAGTTTTGGAGTGTCTCTCTTTACAAGTATATATGGACTCAGAGAAGATCTATTTTCTTTATGTTTGATTCAGCTCTACTGAAGTTAACAGTAGTATTTCTCTTGACTCCTTTGRATACTGCATCATGCTATTATGCAACACCTGCTGGCATCAAAGTAGGGAGTGAAGTGTAAATGTTTCGGTAGATGGACATGAGCACGGCATCTGCCTTTGCTCTTTTTCCTTCTTCCTATTTGAAGCCCTTTCTCAATGTTTCATTATGGCAGAAAATATAACGAGGATCTCATGCCGTCTGCCTCACCCTGAGTGTGGACAAGCGAACTTAAGTTTTTGAGTTGTTGTTTGCAGAAGATGAACAGCTTGTGTTTGTCCTGCGCAGACTCATCTTATTTTCCAGAAAAGCTAATGTCTCATTGCTTTTTAAACTGCTAGTCATTTAAAATAAGAAAAACTGTTGACTCCTCATAGACGATTTAATCTCATAACCTATGACTACTAGTTAATTATCTTCTGCAGTAGAAATTACTGATTAAGTAGGACATAGTTGATGAGAGAATTAGGGGTTTTGTTTTCTTTATTTCTACTGCCTTCTGAAGGCTTATTGCAGCTTATCTGGAAGTGGTGCTAGATAGTGAACTTTAACTAATGTATTCCACAAGACTGCACCTGTCCCTGATGTTTGTCACATTTGCTTTCTTTAGCCATTTCCATCCCTAAGGATTCCAAAGGGCTTTTCTCACCTCGGTCTTCTGTCCTGAATTACCATTTGCAGGAGCGACAGAGGTTATGTGCTGAAAATAGTGCTAGATAAAGGCAGAACTGAGTTGTACTTGCTAAGTTTTGGGTTCTTTGACATGAACAGGAAGCTGCCTRTAAGTGTCCTATGTATTTTGTATTTATTTCATTCACTATGGAAATTCACTTCCTGTGCAGGTTTTGGGCAGGAGATGAAGAGAGTAATGTGTCGCACTTTAATTGTTAGGGCTAAAATTTGCTTAGGATACCAGAGCTAACATTCATGTGGCAGCTTGGGCGAGTACTAGGGAAACTTAATCACAAGTCAGCACATGTAAGGTTAGGATCTTGAATTTATATCCCATTCAAAACCACAATGCCTTACTAACATGTGAAGGAAATTTATCCTCTGTGATTCACGGAATCACAGAATGGTTGAGGTTGGAAGAGATCTTTACAGATCACCTAGTCCAATCCCCCTGCTCAAGCAGGGTCACCTAGAGCAGGCTGCCCAAGACCCTGTCCAGATGGCTTTTGACTTTCTCCAGGGATGGAAGCTCCACAACCTCTCTGGKCAACCTGTTCCGGTGTTYGACCGTCCTCACTGTGAAGAAGTTTTTCCTTGTGTTCAGATGGAGCTTCCCTTGTTTCAGTTTGTGCCCGTYGCCTCTTGTCCTGTCACTGGGCACCRCTGAGAAGAGTCTGGCCCCATCCTCTTGACASCCTCCCTTCAGGTATTTATATGCRYTGATAAGATCCCCCYTCAGTCTACTCCAGGCTAAACAGACCCAGCTTTTCCTCATAGGAGAGATACTTTGGTCCCTTCATCATCTTAGTGGCCCTTYGCTGGACTCACTCCAGTAGYKCCATGTYTCTCTTGCATTGCAGAGCCCAGAACTGRASYCAGCACTCCAGATGTGGCCTCASCAGGGCTGAGKAGAGGGGCAGGATCACCTCCCTCCACCTGCTGGCATGGCTCTGCTCTTCCTAATGCAGCCCAGGATACCTTTGGCCTTCTTGGCCACAAGGGCACATTGCTCATGGTCAACTTGGTGTCCACCAGCACTCCCAGGTCCTTCTCTGCAGAGCTGCTTTCCAGCAGGTCAGCCCCCAACCTGTACTGGTGCATGGCGTTATTCCTCCCTAGGTGCAGGACCCTGCACTTGCCTTTGTTGAACTCCATGAGGTTCCTCTCTGACCATCCCTCCAGCCTGTCCAGGTCTCTCTGAGTGGCAGCACAGCCCTCTGGGGTATCAGCCGCTCCTCCCAGTTTTGGATCATCAGCAAACTTGCTGAAGGTGCACTCTGTCCCTTCATCCAGGTCATTGATGAATCAGTTGAACAATACTGGACCCAATATTGACCCCTGGGGGACACCAGTTCTGAGGAAAGATGTCCCCCACTCCAGCTGAATCCTCAGCAGGATTTTTCCTTTTGGTTTTCCTTCCACTCCATTACTTACCCAGTCCAATCTGTAAAATTTTATTCAGACCAAAGATTGCATGGGCAGGGCTGCAGTATGGTAGGTAGACTATGGCTTCCAGAACAGTCTCTGTAGGATGACTTTGGAAGATATGTTTTAGGATCTGTGGTAGCTTGGATTATTCACTTTAAAAGGAAAACAAATACTCTGTGTTGTCACTGCTCCTGTGTTTCCTTTTTCTTTTCTGTGGCGCTGGAGGTACTTGTGGTTCGTGGAACTTACCGTAGTATCTCGTTCCTGTCCACAGCATCCGCGCTAACCTCAGAACGTCCGTTCAGTTTTCTTAAAGATATCTGTAGCACTCTTAGTTATGCAGATAACCAGAAAGAGCATAAACTGAATTTAACTGAGCCAGTGARATGTGCTGGCACCCAGTAGAAGGAGCTCTGCGAGGCACGCGCTGCTCCTCTCGGCAGGGSCTAAGCCTCAGAACCCAAGTATTGCTGGTGTTGCTGCGCACTGATCGCTTCTAGCTTCTGCTACGTCCAGATTTGCTTGCCAAGAGTGAAAGATCATAATTCCCCCATCTCAGGTGACAAGATCCCCAGCCTTCTGACTGCTTTGTTGGTCCGGTGATAAGCTATTGCTACAGAAACCTGCAGCTTATCACAAAGCAGGACAGCATAAAGCAACAGAATACTCTGTAAAAATGGATGTGATCGACTCCCAAGTTATTTTTCGCTTTCCATGCCATAAAACCTGCATTTTGGCTGAAGAGGGGCGCCACTGGGTTTCAGTATGCTGTGTGCCGCAGAGGTAGGGGTGCGACTTAGTGGTTCTCGGTGGGTTATGRTAGCGTGACGGTGCATCTCTCACGTAACCTCATTGGAGTGCTGGTCATGGTGGGAAGCTGGGCCACACAGCAGGATGCTCCACGCTTTCTCCACCAGCTGGACGCGTAGCTGTGCTATGAGGGAGACGTTCAGGAGACGACTCCCTGTTTGCTAGCAGTGTTAAATCATTGCGTCGCCTTCTCGGGCAGTGAGTGACGTCTCGCTGGCCGGTGCTGTTGCGAATTCTCCGCAGTGACCTTCGCGTGGCAGARGGGGCTGCTTGCTATCGTGGCACGTCCTGCCGAGTCTGGGCTGAGCGCTGTGGCACAGTTCACTGGCCAATGGGTTACAGCTGTTTGAATCATACCACTCTTAAGTTCAGTCATTTCATTGGCTGTGGTCTTCATCCCCCCTTTGCTGGGAGCAGCCGGCAGGCAGCTGTACCTGGGGAAGGGTGAGGTTTGTTTTTCTCTTTTGGGGGGGGTGAGTGGGCTGTAATTTGTTTTTGAACAGAGCTCTTGCTATTTCAGCTTGCTGTTTGTTCAAGAAATCAATGGGAATGAAATAGCTGAGTTAGCAGTGATTCCAGGCAGGTGTTTCTCCCCAGCTGAGCTTTTATGATACAGGCTGATGACAGTTCTATAGGCGCAAATTTTGTTGAAGCCAATGTCAGATGACTGCAGGCATTCAAAAGCAGTGGTTGGGAAGGTGGTCCTCAGAGCTTATGGCAGAAAACAGAAGTTCTTCTGAAGCTCCCTAATTTAACTCTCTTTACTGTTAGTGGTTTGCCAAGGGGTGGGTATGTATGCACACACACACATTCTCTGTGGATCTGTACAGACCAGCACAGCACAAATTCATTACCCCCTGAAAAGAAAGCACGATTATTTTTGCCTAAGTTTAGCTGGAAGGAAAGCAAGCGAATTACTATCCTTGTTTCATGCCAGAGCATTTTCCAGCTTTCTTCCAGGGGCAAGAAAGAGAGTTGAATGAAGGCACAGTGGTGACCTTGGCTAGTCTTACTCTTCTTTTTGGGAATGTCCTGGAAGGCACCTCCATTTCAGTGTGTATTTTTGAGTCTTGGGTAGAAATTATCCTCAGCAGGATTCAGTTTATTCATGTATAGGGCATATATATGTTGCATACTGTTCTCAGTGTCATGGTTTCTGAGCTAACTGGTGTACTGGAGGACATAGCTCCATGCAGATTAAATTTTCTCCTTTCAGCAGAGARGCTCCTTCAAATGTGTCTCCTTCACTGCTTGAGACTTGTTTCAGGACATGAAACTGCTTCTGCTGCAGCTCTGTTTTCAGTCTGATTTTCGGTGAACTCTAAGCCTTGAATTTTCACATTCACTATAAGGTGTTGTTAAGCAAGCCAAGCAGGGATTTCTTCCARTGGAGAGAGTCCATGTCCTAACGGCAAGCCACTGCTGGGCTTTCAGTTCCACTTGTTCTCTACCTCTCCTTAAAGTATCTGTTCGGTACAGGCAAGTCATTAAGCTTTCCTCCCGTGTCAGTCAGGGTCTGAAATATGTTGCACTCACCTGTAGGTAAAAATTCCCATTTCATTTTGGGCTGAGTTTTACTGCAGATGTTTCAGGCTGGAATGACTCTGCCTAAGTAGCTGCAGAGTGGAAACTTTTGCCCGCTGGATATCGGAGCCAGGCACACCGTCCCTGCTCTTCACTTGAGAAACTTTCAAAAATGTTTTGTTTAATGTAATGCTTAGCTGCAGTTTTGCAGGGTTTTCCTTGGTGGTGCCTGGACTTGATCCCTACCTTCGTGTTCTGATCTTGTTTTGCTGCCTGATTATTACTGAGTGTATTGCAATGGYGTTCAAAGGACTCCTTTTTGGAGGACTGCACCTCTTTGTACTAGGTGCTGTAGAGACTCTTAGAGGGGTGCTGTCCCAACCCTGGGAAGCATAAAGACTGATTTAGTGGTGGTCTCCAATGGCTATTTGTCAGAAAAACATGCAGCTTTGCAGAAATGTTARCATTTGTCCAAAGCAGATGAAATGCACAGCCCTCACCTCATCACGGGTTACTATTGCATGAGAGGGGATATGGCTAAGAGCAATGAACAGAGTTTCCTGGCCTTGACTCTAGAGTGTGTGGTTGTTGCTTAATTTGCATTCTTCCATACTTTTTCRTTAATGATCTCATTTTTAGTTCTGGTTCTGTTTCCTCCAGAGAGATATTTCCATACTTGGTTGTAGTGATTGGCCTAGAGAATGTGTTGGTTCTCACCAAGTCTGTTGTCTCTACGCCCGTTGACCTGGAAGTGAAGCTACGCATTGCCCAAGGTATACAGCCTGCTCTGGAAAAACCTTGAGAGAGAGAAAATTAGGGGTAACCTAAGAACTGGGAGATGGGGAACGATATGAATTCTGGCCTGCGCAGGAAACCAGGACTGTGCGTGTTGAATTGTATTGGGAATTGTATTCTGATAGTCTGTTTGTACTGTTTTTTTTGTTTATTTCAAGAATTAACATAAGATTATAATTGTGGGCACAGCTTTTTAAGATTCTTGAATGAAACAAGTTTTAAAAAGTGTTTTAGGGAAAGCTGCATCCTCTTGGTATRGATATTTAGCACCTTGCAATAATGCAGTCCATGGGCCATATGAAGTTCTGCAGGGTTTGTGACAAAATATCTTCTTTAGTATAGAARTGCTCTGCAATTGCATAAGGATTTGAGTATGCTCAAACCATGTATAAATGTACTTTGCAAATTGAAAAAAAAAATCTCTAAACATCAGAGAAGAGAGACTCTGGAATGATCCCCAGTGAACACAAAAATCTACCTAGTTTTAAAAAAYTCCATGCAACTTCTATCCTGGCAGAAAATGGGGCTCAAAAACTCAGCAGACTCTTAAACCTCTGAATGCCTGTACTGTACCCTTAGACTGCTTAAATTAGGACAGTTTTGTGAGCTGAGAGAGTCATCCTGAGCTCTCTTTAGAGTTAATGATAATCTGATGTAGACACTGGAGTCTCTAGGCCATTTAATTGGCTTAAAAACAGGCATCCAAAATAGATCAGATCAATTGTAGCTTGAAAATGCCTTTTTTTGGTCTGYTAGCTGTAGATGTCTAATTCTAAAAAAGAGAAATCCAGTGAGGAGTCCTTAGTGCTATCCTCATGTCTGTTCACTAGTGAACAGTCTCCTTTGACCTGTCTTTGCACRTTCTTTCTCTAGGCTTGAGTAACGAGAGCTGGTCGATTATGAAGAACATGGCCACGGAGCTTGGGATCATCCTGATCGGCTATTTCACCCTTGTCCCAGCCATCCAGGTGAGTGTGGTCGATCAGTTTGCAAGTGGGTGGACGTGCAGGACAGAGGCTTGTAGTCACTGCAAGAGTGCAGTACGCAGTATTCTTCTGTGTCGCTTCTGGTGACAACAAGTCTTGAGCTGTTCAAGAGCACGCGACTGCCTCTCAGGGCTTTATGCAAGGAAGYGAGGAATCTGGTGTCTCACTGCAGCTACAGGGGARTCTTTGATACCTCTCTTCCTTCACRGCTTCTATCCGAGGCTCTCAGGCACTGCAGGAACTTTGGGCTTGCAGTGCCGCTCGGGGTATCTCACTGGTAACTGAGAGGGCTCAGAGGAATGCGAAAAGGAAGTGGTACGTACTTGATGTCGAGGTAGTGACAAATGTAGGACCAAACCTGGGCCTCTCGCACCTGTGCTTTTAACCTTGAATTGCTGCCTCTTGAAGACACAGAATGCTATTAAAGTGACAAATGTGCCTTTCCCTCTGAGTCAGCCTTGACTAGTGTCAAAGTGCTTCTGGAAGGATCTGTAGTGGAAGAAACATCTCTAACCTGAGAACTGGACACTTAAAATTGGATTTATGAAGGGAGAGGTCTTGTTTGCAGCATCCTGCTCAAGCTTCAGCTCACTTCTAAGACCAAATTTTGCCTTATTGTGCGTTGACAGTGCCCTCCCTCCCACGTAGCTATGACAGTGCCTGCAGAGTGAGGAACTTGCGTGTGTTCAGATTGCTACGGAGGCCTTGACAGCATCAGACTTAGTGTGGTGCCAGGAGCGTGTCTCTTCCCTTGGGAGCCACCAGAGAAACGCAATGGTGCAGGAACTAAGTCTGCTGCCTCTCTTGCGCATAGAGACCAAAAGAGAGGGCTCCTCGGCCTGGTAATGAGGTCACTGTCTGCGTTCGGTCAGTGCCAGGCACCTGCTTGCATTTCCCTGTGGCGGTTGCTTGCATGCCAGCAGAATYGTCTCGGGGCCCTGCCTGAAGTGTAGGCTGCCACTTGGACCTTTCGCAGTTCTGAGCAGTTCCAGCAAGTTGTAGGTTAGTGAGGCGAGGTGACGGACCTCTTGGAGCCTTATGGCTCAYACCCRGCTCAGAACTGGTGTTCYCTCTGTGTATGCATGTCTGTATATMAATATGCCCTGCCCCTTCCTGTGTAGTCATCTGTGGTCAAGAGCAGTGGCCAGTGATTCTTTGCAGAATKGGTGCAGTTGCCCATGGCTGGAGCCCTGCCCTGTATTTGTCATCGCTTTTTTCCTTCTACGTGACATGCTCCGGTTTTCCTGACTGCGTTCTGACATCCTTAAACTCTGAGACGGTGCCGTGCTGCTCTTTGTCTTAAATTGCTCAGCTTAATCTTTCCTCTAGTTCCTCCTCACCCAAGAATCCACTGGCTTTAAGGCTTAACCCTTTGGGGGGTTGGACTAGATGATCTCCAGACGCCCCTTCCAACCTCAACYATTCTGTGATTCTGTGATCGTCTGTGAAGAAAAGCTACTGCACAGGGAGCTGGGTGTGAATTTAGAGCACAGTAGCTGCTTTGCAGTCAGGGCTTATATGCACCGAGAAGTCAGTGCTCAGTCAGCTAGCTATTCCGCACTAATCTGCGGATTAGCTGCGGAAGCAGCTCACCTTCGTCATGCAGAGGCCAGGGTTACGTTGCAAAGTTTTGTTAGCCCAGTTACGCGAAATGGGGGCGTGGGGAATAAACAGGCTTTTGGAGACGTTTTCGTTAGGATAGCTACATCTTCAGCCAGGCTTTGCTGCCACAGCAGAGTTTGCGATGGTGTGACAGGAAGGTGTTACTGTCTTGTCAGACACCCTCCGGTTGGCAAGTTCTGTGTCTACAGTAGAGGYTGCTGCAGTGTGGACAAGCCTTCTCGGATGCCTTCACGATAGATTAATGCAGAGCAGACAGCACACTGCGAATTTATGCCCTGGTTTACTGCCTGTTAGCGGCAGTGGATCTGGTGGAGCTGGATCTGGTAGCCCAACCAGGCTGCCACAGCCCCATGCCCCCAGTTCTAACCAGTAGTGAGGTGAGCACGTGTTCCCAGTAGGCGCACACGCAAACATACACAACGCAAAAGCGTGCATGAACACACACAGTCGGCCACACGGATCAACACAGACGGAAACACTGAGTACTTACACGAGCACAAACAGCACCAGTGGCCTCATCCTGTTGCCTCTCTGGCCGATCGGGATGAAGGCCCATTAGTGGGAGATGTATACATATATGCAGTGTGGATCCCCCAGTAGCAGGGCTTAGACACTCAGTCCATCCCGTAGCTGGCCCTGGATCTCCTCTCTCCCCAGTTGCCTCCTGCACAGACACACACACGTCCAAACAGGTCTCTCGGGTGACCCCCAGACCCCACAGTCTCTCTGGCAGTTGGCCTGGAGCCCCAGTCTCTCTCTGGTAGCCAGCTCCTCCAGTTGTCTCACGCACAGAGACACACACGTATACCTGGCTCCCAGGCCACTTATCCTACTTGCCAGCTAGCCTGACTCAATATTTGCTAGCAATCACGCACTGGCATGCGTACCCTCCTGTGCTCCGGTTACTGGCACCCTGACCAGGCCCCTGTGACCTGTGGTCCCGCTCCAGTTGCTGGCGCTTGATTTTCACTCGCTTCAGTCTCTCCAGTTGCTGGCACCCCAGACACGCAGGTTCCTCTCACCTCTGGTCTGACTAAGTTGCTGGCGCTTAGACCTCCATGCACGCAGGACAGAGAGTGCCCTCACCCAGGAACACGGTTAGAAAGGGAGTTTAACGAGCAGACAGGAGTGAGTGTGCTGGTCAGGCACAGGGCACGGCGGGACAAGCACTCTAACCAGCAACCCGTTTGCACGAGTGGCCCATTTTATCCCCTTATCCCTCTCTTTTTCCACTCTTGTTCCTCTGCGAACCACCTAGATACCCACCTTTCCCCGTCTTTGATTTATCTGCTAAATATCCCATAATAAATCTTGTGCAATCCCCAGATGCTCTTTGCCTGCATCCCATAATGTGTCCTGTGCCCCCTAGGGAGCCTCTCCTGTTGACTCATCGTGATGGGTTCACCCTTGGTCCACGGGGCAGCTTTGGGAAGAGCCAGGGCAGGGACCTGTGTGTCTCCCTGGGTAGTTGGGGTTCCCCTGCCTGCCGTCGTGCCTCTGTGCTCCCTCCCGTGCGTGGAGATGAGCTTTTTAGCGCGTAACGCTGCCCAGTGTCTTTCCTGTAGAGGTGCCTTCGTTCCAGCCCGTTCCAGTCTGTGCGGGTTAGCTAGTGCGCTTTGTAAGTAGATGGAAAAACAACGCGGTGCTGAATGTCTGCTCAGAGAAGGAGATTGCACAGGCTGTTCAGGGCTATTGCACCAGGCTGGCAAGTCTGTAGGTTTTTGTGACCGTGGAGATCACTATCTCTGCTTCATAGGTGGGTAAACTGAAACCTCAAGGTGAAATGGTCTGTCGAGGTCATGCTGTTGGGTCTGCGTAGCACTGAAAATAGCATCAGGTCTTCTGCCTCTCAGTTTGTTACTCCGTCCATCGAACTGTCCTGTTTTCAGGACAGTGCTTGCTGAATTGCGTCAGGAAGTTTACACCGCTGACAGCTGCCTTCTGATCCTTGGTCAGACAGAGGTTGGGCCACCTCAGCTACATGAACAGGAGAAGAGCTGCCTAGGTGAATCCTCACTACCCCTTCTGCAGCAGCTCTGCTGCCGGACTAGGGAGATACCAGCCTGTTGTCTCTGGAGATTTCTGGTAGGCACGGCCACTAAGCCAAGGCAGGAGCACCTGAGCATCTACACAGTTGAAGGCTCCTTTGGGACTTGCTAGGTGCCTAGCAGGCCACCTGTGACCTACGTGAACGGGAGTGGGCTGCATATATCCTTGATTCAATATTGAGGGTGTCACCGTTAGATACTGTAGGTTAAAGTGTGTTATAATCCGAGAAGGTTGAACATTCAGATTGAGCTGAAGCATTGCAGGCCGAACTTCACAGTTCTCAGGTTAAACCAGCCTAGTTAGCTTTATTTTCAGATATAAGAGTAAGACCACAACTATTTTGAAGTGAAAACTGCAGAGGTTGCTCAGCCGACATGAACCATCCTTTGGGTGTAAATTAAGCTCATTGATACAGCGTATTCGCACATTTTCCTGGCCCCTGTTTCGCTGCTGCACTACTCGACTTCAGAAGGCGCAATGAAGTGAAATTCGACAGTGTCTGTGAAGCGAGCTTGGTGCCAGCAGTCCTGTCTTGGGGCTACCGCTGAGACAGTTCACTTTGCAGTAGAGGAGCTTGCAGGGGACGCTTATAACAAGGGATGAAGGAGCGTGATAAAACGCTGTGGGACAGACCGGGAATATAACTGTGTCAGTAGAGCAGTGGGAAAAACTGACGCTATACCCTGCACCCACGTGTTATCTTTAATAAAGTACTCTTGTTTATTAAAGGACTTTGATATGTTGTGGGGACACCCATCCTCTGCTCTCCGTGTGATCCTGTCTTTCTTTGGATGCTTGCTTTTCCCAAAGGCAGACCCTTGCGGCGACGCTGTCTTTAACAGGCTGGCGGCCGCTCTGCTGGGATCTGGCGTGTGCCCCTTATCTTCGTCCCTGAGAGTGAAGGACACTGTACAGATAACGTTCYGTGCTAGCGTTGCAGAGTTCAAGGCATCCTCGAGATAGAGAGCGAGGCCGCGTAAATCTGGCAGGGACCTTTGCTCCGGGTTGTCAGCGGGAGAAGTACRGCGCTCAAATCGCTCAGCTGCTACRTGGTACGGGRWAAAACCGAGGAGGGGAAGCGTTTCTTTGCKGAAGGTTGGCGTTTGCCCCAAGGGCTGCAATGGGCCCTCTGCTTTTTCTCAGTTACTCCCTGGCAGCGCGGCTCCTTTAGCAGAAGGGAATTGTCTGGGTTTTCTGTAGCTCTCCTYGTCCTAAAATAGAGCTTGGCTCGAGGTGAGAATTGCATGCTCAGCTTAAATCTCCACCCTTGTARTTGTGAGCAGCAATGAAATCCTCTTGGCCGGTGTTGCAGGTAGATAGAGACCCCCATTCTCCTGGCGCCGTGGCCCTGTTGACGGCTCTGAGATGCTGCAGAGGTGAGTGCTGAGCGCTCGCACTGTTGTCCATCTCGTACCCYCTATCTTATTCTGAAGTTCACACCGAGAGCCCGATCCTGCCCTCACTGATACCAATTAGGGTTTTGCCACATCGTATGCAGTATCCACATATAAGATTTCCAGGGCAAGCCCTCCCGTTTCAGATGTTTCTAATCCTAGGTGGAATAAGAGGAGGTATTAACAGAATTAATCCCTATATGTGCAGAGCCTGCTGTTTGTGGAGTCTGTGTTTGCTGGGGTACGGGTGAAATCCAGATGAATATTGCTTTCCTTCTATTTTTAGTCCCYGAGGGAGGAACCTGTGTTGTGTTTTCATCCCTTCGCTTCTAAAACCTCCAGTCATATGGCGGGGAAGGAACTAAAGAGAAGGAGCCGATCAGAAGCTGCCGCTTTGTGCTGTTGTTGCTGGGAGGTTTTGGAGCCCGGGGGGGGGGACTGACCTGGTGGATTATCTCATTCTGCGCTACACTAATCTTTAAATTCCCGGCGGTTGATAGCTTGTGTTTCAAGACCAGTTTGGACAGGACGGGGAGGCTTCAAGGTTTGCTTGGAGGTTTTGGATAGCCTTTCGTGTTATCTTGGGCTCTTCGCGTTTCGCTGTGCTTACACTGGCCTCTGGCCTTATTCGAGRAGCTGGGGCGGACGTGGAAAGAAGAGCGAGGAAAGAGAGGATTCTTTCGGGCGCTTCTCCTTCCTCTTGGGCGGATGCGTCCTGGCCTAGTCTGCGTGCAGCGAGGACGCCCGGGGCACCAGCTGCAGGCAGGTGTTTGCCAGGTCTGGTCTSCAAGTGAGGGCCCGAGTCTTTGATCTGTTGTTTAGCCTTAGGGTTTTACTTGCACTTATGTTGAGCTTTCTTGATCTTTCCATGTTTGCCAGATCTTTCCTGGGTCCTGATGGGTCCTGGCAGGAATTTGTACACTCAAGGGAGACAAAACTCCTTCTCAAAAATACTTGAATTTTTTGCCGTTGTGAAATTTGAAGTGGAAGAGGGGAAGACACTTGGCACTAACGGGGGTTGTTTTGTAGGGATGATCTGGGAGCTGACTGTGTTTCTATTGCTGATCATATTTGCTGGCGTTTTCTTTTAATCCTTGTTTCTGTAATGGCACCTGCTGGGCAAAGTGGAGCATTACAGGGAAATTTGGAAACAGCTTTTGGAAGTGTTGTTTCCTATATACTTGACGTGTAGCGATCTCTTAGAAAAGGCATGTGACTTTCCTTCCAGCGGCACAGGACTGAAAATTGTCGACTAATGTTTGTTTGCTGGGCAGTGTGATTTGAAGAATGTGTATTGAATAAATACACTCTTGAATTCTCAGACGGACATTTTTAAACACTAAACTCCTAACTGTTACAAAATATTGCTAAGAAGCGTTGTCAGTAAAATATCCTCAGGCCTGCACTCTGGGCAAGATTTTGCTCAGTTGCTCTTTTCCTCAAGGTGAAATATTCCCTGTTATCTCAGCAGCTGCCGTAGCTAATAAATGTGTGTGCTGTCTGCAGGAGTTCTGCCTCTTTGCTGTGGTTGGCCTGGTGTCGGACTTCTTTCTGCAGATGTTTTTCTTCACTACTGTGCTGTCCATCGACATTCGCCGTATGGAGGTAAGGACGGCAGAGAACCCAGGCTCGTGCCTTGGATTTTTCTGCTCTGCTACTGTAGAATGCTTTGAGGGTAGCTTAGCCTTTGATTTTCAGCCTTACACAGCTCAGTCTTCTCTGTTTATAAGTTCCAGGGCAATTCTTTCTTGGTTACACGTATACAGCGATGGGGACAGGACACTTGAGGGAACAAGACACTCTCAGATACATAAATAGGCAAATATTGAGTGTATGGTCTTTGGAAAGAGGCACGGTCACAAACAGGTCCAGTTGTCTGGGCAAAAAGGAGAATAAGTGCCAGAAAGAACCTGGGCCAGACTGATTTGAGAGTGAAGCCGGGAACTCAGACCTAAGCCTGTGTCAAAGGACAGATGCGTGCAGATAACTGACTTTGCACACACTTCTCCTGAAGGACCTAATCACCGCGGCTGTCACGTCACGCGTGTGCTTTTCTCTCGGCAGCTCGCTGATCTGAACAAACGGTTGCCGGCAGAAGCCTGCATGCCCCCGGCGAAGCCCGTCAGCCGCTCTCAGCGCTAYGAGCGCCAGCCTGCTATGCGGCCTGCCACCCCCCACACCATCACCCTGCAGCCGTCGTCTTTCCGGAATTTGCGCCTGCCCAAGAGGCTGCGGGTGATCTACTTCTTTGCCAGGACCCGGTTGGCCCAGAGACTCATCATGGTAGGTCGTTTGGTGTTGTGTTGTCTGCTGCCCCTTTCCGTGGGACACTAACTGAATCCAAAGGTACTTCCAGAGAGAAGAAATGCCCAAAGTTTTCATGCATCTTTGTCCCCCTGCAAGACTTACGCTGCCCTATGGTAAATACAGTTCAAGAAGTACTTCCCTGCGAACACCTCTGTTTACATGATGTTTGGATGGTAGTGGGAAATATTCTGATAATTGCTTTGAGATATTTTTATGCCAGCAGCTTTTCAGGACTGTATGAGTGGAGAGAAAAGAGCTTTCCAGACCAGGAATTATATTTTGTTCCTGGAATAAAGATGTGGAGATATTTCATTACATAGAAGGCTCTAACTCTTGCCTGTTTGCAGGTGTAATTGCAGCATTTGAAGCAGTTCCTGTCCCTGCTTGCCCTCCCCATCTCTGTTCCAGATGTTGCTGCTCTGAAATGGAAGCAGAGGAATGTCTCTGTTCCTTGGCTTCTACAAATCACAACTCATTCTGTTAACTGCTAACTGATGCTGGTGGCAGTTTAAGTTAATACACTAGTCTCTGAACTGCGGCTGCTGCAGTAGGTCTTGCAGAGTTCATGAATCAGAACCCTGAATTAAGCCTTTCTAGCGCTGTTTAAGGGTGGCAGACGTGCTGAGGAGCGGGGTTCCTACCATCACACTAAGCTGGGGAGCTCACAGAAAAGCGGTGTTCAGTTTCTGTGTGTGCTGTTCAAGCTCTCCCAGTCCTCTTGAAGAATAAGCATCGGTCTGGAGTAAGACTACAACCGAGCGCAGGGTGTACCCTTCACAGGGATGCTGTTGATGTCTGGTTAGACCGTGGCCGAGGTGTTTGAGGGGCAGAGTGCTGAAGACCGTGTACTAAATGGGCTTGTCGTCTTGTTCACCCTGTGCAGGCTGGGACAGTGATCTGGATTGGAATCCTGGTTTACACGGATCCTGCTGGTCTCCGCACCTACCTCACGTCACAGGTCACTGAACAGAGTCCTTTGGGTGAAGCAGGTCTGCCTCCTATGCCTGTTCCTGGAGGGGTCCTACCTGCTGGGGACCCCAAAATTGATCTCTCGGTCTTCCCATCGGACCCTGTACAGCTGTCGGAAAACCAGACACAGCAGCGTGAGCAGAAGCCAGGGTTGGAGTCCCTGAGCAGGCTGGAGACAAACCAGCACACGTGGGCCCAAGGACCAGAGGGCAAAGGGAATGGGCAGCCAGAGCTTGGAACTGAAGCAGAGGTTACCTGGGGAGCAGAGGATGAGGAGATTTGGAGGAAGCTCTCCTTTCGACACTGGCCATCCCTCTTCAGCTATTACAATATCACTCTGGCCAAAAGGCAAGTGGGCTGGTGTCAAGTGCCCCARGCACTTTGAATTCCCTGCAGAACTGACTCCAAGGGTTCCCCCTGTCCCCAGTCTTTTGTCCTTCCGAGAGAGATAATTTGCATTCCACATTCCCTATTGCAAATGTGACTTCAGGAGGAAACTATTAAAACAGGCCCTTCTGCTATGCTGCAGAGATGCCAAACTCTCCAGGGCTGTTTGTCTGAGAACAGGGGTTTGTGCTCCTCTCTTGCATATATCATATGCTTGTTGTCCTCCTTCATCCTAGAGATTACACTTGTTGGAGATGACATGTTTAGACGTTTGTAAAATGACATATGATTATTTGTTAGTGACAGGGATAATACAGTAGAGCGACAGAGGTGTCTGTGCTGAAGAAACTTCTTGGCGATACCCTCTGGCCTGCAGTGTGCAGGAAGCTGGACCACAGCATTGTAAGGGTCCTTCCTCACTTACATCTGTGAAATCCGTCTCATCTCATCAATAGCTCATTCTGCCGTGGGCTGTTTGTGCCTTTTCCACAGAGGCAGGGTTTAAGTTTAGCCCTGTGAGACTTGGGAAACATCTTCAGAGAAAGATATTTCAGTGGAGGCGTTTAGTTTAGAATACCTAAAAATACTGGCCTGAAAATACATCCTGAGACCTACCTACTTTGGCTGCTGGTGGGAAGATGAGCTGGGTGAGCTATTAAGATTTTCCTGTCTTTACCTCCTGTTGTTCCTAAGCTATTCTCCTGTCTTTCCRTTCCTTCAGATACATCAGCATCCTTCCAGCAATCCCTGTCACGCTGTATCTGAATCCACAAGAGGCCTTAGAAGTGCGGCATCCCCAGGAGGCTAACCGCTACCACCCTTTCTTATCTGCAAGCGGTGGGAAGCTGGATGCTGAAGCTCAGCCTGACCAAGCCTCACCTAAGCTGCAAGGGCACCGGGACGTCACCCTCTACAAGTAAGAGTCCTTGATACAACCTTCTGACCATACCTTAACTCCCTTGTGGATATAGGGTGCTCTTTGGCTGTTTGGCTTTTGTCCCGGTGGGGAAAAAGGAGGAGAATGAAAAAGGTTTGTAAAGCTTCGATGCAAAATCCTGTAAAGCTCGGGACGCTCCAGCTCAGCTCGCGCAGGACTGAATGAATCAGTCATGGCGCTGCTGTTCTCAGCAGCCGAGTTCCCCGTCAGGAGACGGCGTGTGCAGCCCGGGTTGCTAGTGYGCATTGCTTATTGGTGGTGTGAAGGGGAGCTGCTCGTCAAAATATATTAGTGACTGTGGACAAACGACACACAAACATGATATATTTGCCAGTGTTCGTTATCGTTTAGTAATTGTTGTGCAATTTGTCATGCGTTTTGAAGATTAAGCTTTGACAGTTCAAAAAGGCATTTTAATTGGATGACTTGGTGATGTTAAAACYGTGTGTTATTCCAGCAAGCACAAATTACAGGGCTTATCACCGGGCAATAGGGATAGGAGTTCCTCTTTGGGAATAAACGTCACGGTTCCATAATACATCACTGGGCGTTCGACAAAACTCTCACGCAAACAAGGAAGTTCCTTTCCCGCTGAGAGGGCAGGCTGCCATCTGAACCTACATTCTTCATTGGCTGTGCTGAACACGCTTCACATTACCCTCATCCCCATCTAGCTTTTTTCTTAGTGCCTTAATCGCTAAGTACTTTTCTTATTGAAAAGTCTAAAAATCTTGTTCCTATTAAAGAAACATTTAATTTTCCAGAAATTACAATAGCTTGCTGGAAATTTTTCTCAGTTGAAAAATTTTTCTCAGTTGAAAAATTTTTTTCTCAGTTGAAAAATTTAGACCAGCAGTGTAATAGTCTCGATTTCAGTATTTTCAAGCACTAGCCATGAACTAGTGACTGAATCTCCATCTCCCCTTCTTTTCACCTCTACTTTAAACAACTATTTAAAAAGAAATAGCTCTCATGTTTAATTTGCAGAGGTATGTCCACCCTCCTGAGTGCCGTGTACTGGCTACTTTCAGGCAACCAGGTACTGTGAAAGCCCACCTTGGTGGCCCAGAAGCTCTCTCAGCTCAGCTTTGGAGACAGCAGTTGAGACCAGCCCCGTGATGTCCAGGCAGCGCGTGTCCTCTGCAGGAAGCAGGCTGCGGTTCAGCTGACGCCTCTCTGTTTGTGTCTCCCATCAGGGTAGCTGCTCTGGGTCTGGCCTCGGGCATTATCCTGGTCCTGCTGCTCTTCTGCCTGTACAGGGTGTTCTGCCCCAAGAACTACGGGCAGAACGGGCTCCCTCACAGCAGGAGGAAGAGGGGCGACCTGCCCTGTGACGATTACGGCTACTCCCCGCCTGAGACTGAGATCGTCCCCTTGGTTCTCAGGGGTCACCTCATGGTAGGTTGGACGGGTGCGGGCGTTTTACTGCCCTGCACCGTTTATCTTTTGTTCTGTTTAAATAACAGCCCCCACAAAGCACCGGCCGGTTCAGTAGTCTTAGTGTAACGCAGCCTCGGAGGGCTAAAAACAGGCGAATGCTTTGCAGGTACAATGGGGTACTGCAGCGTGAAGTTACCTGTAGGGCTTTTCCGTTTCTTCCTGGGACTTGCTCTGAGTTTTTTTTGCTGTTATTCCCATCTCTATGTAGCCAGCTGTTGCCTTTCATCGGCTGGGCTGATCCACCCTTCTTTGGGGTGGTCCTAGATTTCTTTTTTTAATGCCCAGTGGATTGTCCTTTTTTTTTTCTGCTTCCCAAAAGTTAGCGGATAGGTTTGAGCTACTAAATATTGTTTCCACTGCTAAAAGCATCTTTGGGTCGCACAGAAGTATGCTGCTGCTCAGCTGACCCATTTTTCTTGAGGGGAAGGACATTTCTTCACTGTTTGAGGGGAAACCAAGCACTCGGGCACCCTGTCAGATGGAGTTTCAAACGCTGTGCCATGACTTCCGTAGAAGCTTTTCCTCTGTTCCTAGGGTGACATCGACTGCTGAATGTCATTTTGGGCAACACTTGTCCCACAGACTCCAGCGTTTTGCTTTTGTTTTGAGTGTCCCCAGTACTGTGTTCCCACTGGATAGTCTGTAGTATGTGACTGATCCTACAGTCTCTTTGGATCATACTTTGTCAGGGAAAGGGAAGGAAGATGGATGCTGTTTTATTTGCAGCCATCAAGTGTGCTGCTGGGACTCTGGACAAACTGTCCTGTTCTCAGAGTATCTGTAGGTTGCTAAACCAGCCRTGTAGTTTGGGCCTAAAATTTATCATCCAGTTAGTTCTTCAGCCTTGGAGCACACGCAAGGTGACTGTCAGAGTCCAGAGGTCTTCCTGGTGCTACGTGCTCAGCTGTGCTTGTTCTTCCTTGCTAGGACATCGAATGTCTCGCTAGTGATGGGATGCTGCTTGTCAGCTGCTGCCTCGTGGGCCAGATCCGTGTGTGGGATGCTCAGACTGGAGACTGTCTCACTGTTATTCCCAAACCAAGGTATGTGGTTTCTCTACCAACTCGTGCAAACGTCTTACTGGTCCTTACATAATCGCTGCTCCCCAGCTTGTGCAAACCCCACTGTGAAGAATTAGCAATCACAGTCCTTGGTGCCACCCTTGATCCCCACCATCACCATGCTTGCGCAGGCTGAGTAATAAGTAATTCCTGCTGTCTGTGTGGAGTCCTACACTCTTACCGCCTTTGTGTTCCCGGGCAGCCCTGCCCGTCCCAGGCCATCTGAGTCAGTAAAGATGGGAGACTTGACCTTTTATTATTGTTTCAGGTTGCGAAGAGACAGCAGTGGCATTTTTGATTACCAGGAAAGCTGGGATCAGAGTCCGGATGGCAAGAACGGTCTGGATGACTCTTTTGAGAACGGCCACCAGCTCAAGAGGATGCTCAGCCCTCCCCAGCCTCCGCTTTTCTGTGACCAGCCGGACCTCACCTCTCTCATTGACACAAACTTCTCAGAGCAGGTGAAGGTGGCGGAGTCGGAGACGCGACTCCGTGCTGTGGGCAGTCGCCAGAAAGAGACTGGCTATGATTTCAGCAGCCTGGTTAAGAAGGTGTACGAAGAGCACAGCACATCGAACTGCATGAACTTCACTGGCCTTTCAGCCCCRCACGGGCAGGCTGGGTTCTGCGTGGGGACTGGGAGCCCCCGATCCCTGAGCTGCGGGAATGAGGAGGGAGGTTGCAGCAGCCGCAGAAAGAGCCTGGGGGATGAGTCTTTTACTGGATTTGACAAGTCCTCCCCCATTTCTTCCTGGGGAGGAGACTTYGAAAGCTCCGTGTGGAGCCTCGACCTGCAGGGGAACCTCATTGTGGCTGGCCGGAGTAACGGGAAGTTGGAGGTAAGGAGAAAGGCTCGCGGCCGGTTCCGCTGCTGCAGCGCGCTGYGGCTCTGCGCAAGGCTGGTGCCCAACGCCTGTTGCAGAAGCACAGGCATCAGCCACGTTAGAGCAGGTCCCGGGGCAGAAGTTTCTCTTCTGCTCTGGAAACCTCAACGTTTCAGCTTAATTCCATTTTAGAACAAAACAGGTATTGGGCTGCAGTGTCTGCTATTACCTAGAATCAGTTTGCTAATATATTTGAAACAGCTTTTCCTCTGATCAGTACTTCGCTCGTCGTCTTTTCTGATCCTTGAGTGTCAAAATACTTCATTGCAAAGGAGGTTCTTCGTGTGAGGAAAAAGATGTTTTAGTTAGTGCTAAACAGTAGCAACCGTCTTTAAGACTGAAGAAGCACAACGATTCCTCCTGTCATTAAGTGATGTTGCTACTGGTCAGTCATGAAATAAAGTGAATAGGAGTTCTGTAGGAATTAATATAGGTTTTGAAGTAAATTTTAATTGGGCATTTAAATCTCTTCTAATCAGAAACTTCTGGAATTGATTTAATTTTAATCTAATTTTCAGAAATTAAATTAGATTTTTTTCACTTCAAAATAAATGCATTTTTTTTTAGTAAATATATTTTCAAATTAAATTTTTAATAATGTTTGGCCTGTTCTTCCTGTGTTGCATGGGAACAACTTCGATTCTTCCCAGCAAGGACACAAGCAGGCGATTTCATTGGGTTTTTTCCTTCTTTTAAATGTGTTTTTGAGCTCAGAACTCTTCTTCTGGGCTGCCGTCTTAAGACACTGACTGACTCTTGTTTCCAGTCCACATCACGGTGCTGCTCCAAAATCTGGTGCACTTTATGCTCTGGACAGGGATGCGCCCGGGGCTGGCCAGAAGCAGGGAGGGGGGCCGCACCGGGCCTGCACTTCTGCAGGTTGCAGGAGAAGTGCCCTGGAGCTCCTGTTCCTTGCGGTCCCAGGAAGAAAGGCACTCGGACACCAAAGTATTGATTAAGATATCATTTATCGGAGTGAGCATCAGAAGATAAAAGAGGATAGTATAGATGATCTCACGCCCCTTCGGATGCTGGGAATCCCGACTTGCGCAGCATCGGACAGMCATCCGGTCAGGGTGCGTGCAATGCAGATCCCCTCCGTGGAGGAGAGGTTCACCAGCATTTTGGTCTTTAGAGCTCTTACGGGSTTTTCTTAGAAGAAAACAGCTTTATTCATCGTTTCTACTGTCAAACGGATGTTTGTGTGAGAACACGCTGCTTCACTTGAAGATAAAAGCAAGGACACGCGGGCGGTGGAATCGCCGGTGCCCAGTGGGAGCTGCCCGCGGGCTCCTTCGTTATGATTAGCCGGCTAAGCRTCCCCTGCGGCCAGGGGGTACGTGCAGCCCGGCACAGGCCCGACGGCCAAGCTATACGAAGGCCTGAACCTTCTCGGGTTAACTGTTACGTGCAATCCTAACTCCTCTACGTAYGGTGGTCTTGCAGTTAGGGTCACCGCAGCGTGTAACCCTTCCTCTTCGCAGGTGTGGGATGCTATTGAGGGGACCCTCCGCAGCAGTAACGATGAAGGTCAATCTGGCATCACGGCGCTCGTGTTCCTGAACAACAGGTAATTGCGGTTGTGCTTGGTGATCCTTGTGAGAGGAGGAGAACGTGTGGGGCAAGCCGGGAGCCCAGCTCTGACGCTCCTGCCGTGATGATCAAGCAACTCCAGGCGAGAAACGAGTGAGCTGGGAAGCCTTGTCCTTGCCCGCGCGTCCACCTCTCAAGTTGAGAACGGCAGAGCGAGATTTTCTGGGTCCCGTGCTTGAGGCCCATTCCAGCAGCCACATCTCTTTCATACACATATTCAGTCGTTCTAGYAGCTGAATATCCAGAATTTTTCAAGGCTGGGTTCAAGGCTGAGCCTTTGGGTCACCATCTTCTGTTTAGACCTGTTTACTGCTGTTCAAAAGACGTTTCCATCTGCTGGTTTGTTCTGTGGTCTGAGCTCACAAGGCGCCGGCTCTCGGGGCTCCTCGCGCTGCRAGAGCGGGGCAGGGCCTCCGCTCACGTGCCTCCGTTTCTCTCTCAGGATTGTCGCTGCCCGGTTGAACGGCTCTTTGGATTTCTTCTCGCTAGAAACGCACACGTCCTTGAACCACCTACAGTTCCGAGGTGAGCAAGCATCTGAGCGTGCCGTGTCCAGAGCTGAGCTCCGCTGAGCCTTTTCCTCTCCCCTTGCCTTCTCGCAGCTGACTCTTCCCCCCTCCCGTTTTATAAGCTTTAGGAATAATGCTCCACTCAAAAAATAAAATAAAATAAAACAAAAATCCCTACGTCGCAGATGCTGCGGAGAGGTGAGCAGTACTTTGGGAGTCCCCTGTGGAGGAGAAGCATCTTGAGTGATGGTTTTCTCCAGTGCGTAGGTCTGGAGGTTGGGAAACGTGGCTTCCAGAGTCAGCTCTGCCCCCTGCCTCTTTGGTCTCCYGGTTCTCACTTACTCTTTTGGGCAAGGTCCGTGTCTCACTTCTTTGCACACCGTGCGTGCGCCACCACCATGGTGGTGTTTGGGGGCCTTGGCACAACCGCGACCCGCACAAAACTAACCTGTGGTGATGACTAGCTTGCAGCGTGGTGGCTCCTGCAGTTCTGGAGCGGCCCGGAGGGGTGAGGAGCTCCGGCCTTTCTCTGGGGGAGTGGTTGCATTCCTGAGGGAATGCCCTGGGGTCTGGACGTGTTAGATCGGGACAGACTGGGAATGGAGCAGGCTTTGCAAGGACGGGTTGGCTGTGGGGATGACGTTTCCCTGCAGGGCAGAGCGAGTTGCGTGCCTGGCTGTCTGCACTGCCTCCCTATCTCGAGGGTAATCACGGCACTCCTGAGCTTCAGGGATCTCAGTCTTTCCAAAGACTTACTGCGCCGGGGCCACCGATTTGCAAAAGGGGGGTTCTGCTGTTGGACCCCATTTGAGACGCTCGTGGTAGCTTCTCAAGTGTACTGAGCACCCGCAGCTTCTGCTGGTGTCAGCTGGAGCGCTGAGCACTTCGAAGAACTGGGCTCAAGTTCTCCTCTGGCTCAGCGTCCAGGAATCCCTGGTTTGGCATTGCTGGGTGATGTCGGTCGTGCTCGCCTGTACGTGTCCTGCTGCGACGGGGACTTACCCAAGTGTCTTGCCACAGGAGCCCCGAGCAGAAGCAGCATCCCATCCTCCCCGGTGTTCAGCAGCAGCGACGTCATCCTGTGTCAGCTCACCCACACGGTGTCTTGCGCTCACCAGAAGCCGATCACGGCGCTGAAGGCTGCAGCTGGGCGGCTGGTCACGGGGAGCCAGGACCACACTCTGAGAGTAAGGTTTCTTCTGAGGAAGGTTTCTTCTACCTTAAGAAACCTTTGTTAAATATCTTAACTCAACGGAGCCTGAGATGCTCTTGCCCTAGGGCTGGGGGAGTTCGTGAGAACGAGGGCTCCGAAAGTCTCCCTCCGAAGCATGGCTGCCCTAATGGAGGCTCCTTTTCCCTGCAGGTGTTTCGGCTGGAGGACTCGTGCTGCTTGTTCACGCTGCAGGGTCACTCGGGAGCAATCACCGCGGTGTACATAGATCAGGTAAGGCGCGCGGGAACACCAGGCGAGCGCTCCTCAACGTGCCCCTCGAGGAGCGCCCTGAAGCCACCGAGCCTCTGAAGGCAGAGCCGGGAGCACGAGGCTGAACCTGGCCCAGCAAATGTTCCCCACACTGGGAATATCTGCCTTCCTGCGCACCGGCCTGTGCTTCGCAGCACAGTTTCAATGAATTTAGCTTTCTCTGCAACCAGGGGTCCTGCAGGGTTTGGGGTTCGGTCCCTCCGGTCCGGCCTGCTCTAACGTGTACGCAGGCAGGAAAGAAAYGGAGCTGGCAGCTCGGCTTTCCAGCCCACGCGTTCCTGTGACCTCCTACAGCCTAGGCGAGCGCCCTGAGCCCTAGGAAGTGCTTGCACGCAAAATCGTCCCGTGTTTGGCAAGTTCCCGTGCACGTGGCACTGTGGGGCCCTGGCGTGCGAGGGCAGGCTGTCCGGAAAGGGCGCCGTCCGCTCTCCTGCGAGGTTCCTGACTTGGTTCGCCCCGTGTCCCTGCAGACGATGGTGCTGGCAAGCGGAGGCCAGGACGGTGCCATCTGCCTTTGGGACGTGCTGACGGGCAGCAAGGTCAGTCACATGTACGCCCACCGAGGGGACGTCACTTCCCTCACCTGCACAACGTCCTGYGTGATCAGCAGCGGCTTGGATGACGTGATCAGCATCTGGGACCGAAGCTCGGGCATCAAGCTCTATTCCATCCAGCAGGTCAGTAACCAGGGGGCAGGCAGGAAAAGCGCTGTCGGTGAGGGGGCTCCTGCGCTGCTCTGGGCCCCACCAAACCCCCCCAGACCCCCGGGCCTCTGCGCGATTCCTTGTTTGTAAATGTGAAGGGACAAGAGCCCTGGAAAGGCCAGAGCTGGCGCTCGGCCAGAGCTCCCTCGTCCAGCTTCACATGTTGTGGCGGAGCGGCATGGTGGCCCCGTTCCCAGCACGTGTGTCCGCACAGGGCTCTTCTGGGGGGCAGAGTGGCTGTGACCTAAACAGTTTCTTCCCCAAGTCGGTGAGGGCCATCTGCAGGAGTGGCGCGGGCCGTCTGCGGTGCTGGACCTCCCTGGTGGAGGAGGTACCGTTGCTGCCACTCGCATGTTCCCCGCAGGAGCTGGGCTGTGGTGCCAGCCTGGGCGTCATCTCCGATAACCTCCTGGTGACGGGAGGCCAGGGCTGCGTCTCCTTCTGGGACATCGGTTACGGCGACCTGCTGCAGACCGTCTACCTGGGCAAGAGCAACGAGTCGCAGCCGGCGCGCCAGATCCTCGTGCTGGAGAACGCCGCCATCGTGTGCAACTTCGGCAGCGAGCTCAGCCTGGTCTACGTGCCGTCGGTGCTGGAAAAGCTGGACTGAGCCGAGGGGCCGGCACAGAGCCTGGGGAGTCGTTGAAGGCAGCGTGGGCGCATGAGGGCTGTGTTGGGGGCAGCGCAGTGCTGCTTCCCTGCGCGTGCGTGAGAGATGGGCTACGGGCTCGGTCGCGCTCCGCACACCTCCGTCTCTTTCCCGGGACTCTTGTCACCCAACACTGTGCGGGGGCCTGAGCCCGGCCTCTCCTTCCCCTCCTTCCCGCAGCTTCGGCGCAGGCCCGGGGGCAGGGGGTGGCCCCAGAGGGGCTGCGCAGGCTGGGGACGGAATGCCAAAGGCAGCAGTGGGGTGGGGGTTCCGCTGGGACACCCGGCTCAGCACAGGGCTGCGGGCAGGACACCCTGTCCCTGAGGTGKTTTTGGGGAGACTGTGCGGGATGGCGGGGCTGTGGCTTTGCATGCGGGAGTGGAGGCAGCTGCCTGCGTGCCGGCGGTGCTGCCTGCGTGCTGCCGGCGCCGGATTAAGCTGCGTCCAGCTCCTGGGTGCTGGGGGCAGATTCCAGCTCTGTTCCCAGCCCGCAACACAGCAGGGCCGGAGGGGACCCAGCGCCTCCCTGGACCCCTCCGCTCGGAGCCCTGGGCTCTGCCTCCGCGTGCCTTAGCGCAACGGCAGGGCCCGGCCCCGGCAGCCCTGCCCCTCACGGGCTCCGTGCTGCAGCCGTTCCTGCCCTATTTATTTATGTGCTGTATATATTTATTTATTATGGCAGGAGAGCAGGGGGGAGGCAGCAGCCCCGCTCCCGCCCCGGTGCCTGCCCCCAGCGCTGCTGCGAGGACGCGGG